>NC_090323.1:75042705-75362414 GCF_040869045.1 Eurosta solidaginis | reverse complement strand
CGGGCCCTGGTTCCGAATCGCCACATACGTGATCGTATAACTCGTCACGTAAAAACTTGTTTTTCGGATTATGACATACGTGATCGTACGATCCGTCACGTAAAATGTCACTTTTTTGGATTACTACATACGTGAACGTACTTTGTGGATCGTAAATCGGTATCGCGATAACCGTGAACGAGAGACAATTGCACTCGATCGTTCGTATTGTTATTCGATTACAAACCGGCAACCGAAAGCGAGTACAAATATATAAATATACAAAAATTGAATACAAATATAAGAGAAAATGTAAGTTATTTCTCAAAATATGTGTTTATATTATTGTTGAACTATATTTTATTATTTAAGGACGAATTTTAACAAGCTAAACTCAAACCAAAAGGAGTGCATGGCGCAGTTTATGGCGGAACACCCGAACTTGGCGAAAAATAAATTTCCCAATTCCGCACATGGTAGAGCAACGTCCAACAGACTATGGGAGGAGCTTTCCAAGCGTTTAAATGCTGAGGGGCCACCAGTCAAAGACGCCAAAATGTGGAGGAAGGTATATATATATATATATATAAATTGTAACCAAGATACTTACAAATGTTTGCTCGTAGGTTTTCGCGGATCAAAAATATCAGGCGAAGAAGAAGCTTTCCCACAACAAATTGTCCAAAAGACAAACTGGAGGAGGTCCTTATAATGAAATTCCCATCAGTGCAACTGAGGAATTGATTAAAGAGGCAGCCGGACTTGAGGTCGCAGTGGACGGGAATAGTACCGTTCGCACTGTTCGCTCAAACCAGCAGCACCGAAAATAGTGATAGTGAGAGCAACAGTGATGGTGGAACAAGCAGCGCACCAGCCAGCGCTTTGCCTGGTCCATCTAGGTCAGTTACTACCCCAACACCGCGTGTAACCTCTCGGTGCAATACTCCCCGGCGAGTAAGTAAGAGTGCCGAAAAATTGTCCCTGCGTCAACAAAATTTGATTAGAGTGTCTGATTTTCAGCGCGATTTGGGGGAGAAGATTGACCGATTGGTGCAGGTACAGGAGAGGTTGTTGAAAGTGCAAGAAAGGATGCTGACCATTAAGGAGGAGAAGCATCAACTGCATCAAGAATCACATGCACTTGATTTACAAATCAAAAATTTAGAATTAGAGTATCTAGCAATAAGTGTAAATAGAAAAAGAAGAAATTAAAATTTTAAGTAAGCTTTAACAAGTTTGTATCTGAACTTTTTTTATTTTTTTGATTTTAAGCAATTAAACGAATAGTCGTTTCATTTATTTTATTTCTAATTTTAACATACATACTTAGCACTTAGTAAAAACAAAATTTGTACCTGAATTTTTTTAATTTTTGTGATTTTAGCAATTAAACGAATAGTCATTTCATTTCTTTTATCTCTAATTTTAATATACATACTTAGCACTTAGTAAAAACAATTAAATGAATTCATTTGCTTTTACAAATCGTTTTCCTTAATATTTATGTACGTGGAAGTAATTAGAGAGTATTTTATTTGGTCTCTTATTGTTTGACCAACTGTGGTAAGATGGTTGGCTTCGCCTGGGTCAACATCGCTTATTTGGTCTGATTCATATCTTCGTATGTTGTAATCAATTTTGAAATGTATGCAGATATTATGTAAAGCTGCACACACATTGGCAAATCGTGCCACTTTTGTAGGATGGTATCTACCCCTATTGCCATACCCTAAAATTCCCCAACGTCCTTTAAAAATACCAATGGTACGTTCGATGATACATCTTGGTTTTGAGTGTACATCATTACATTCGGATTCACTCTTGCCATCGGCGGGGTTTCGGTAAGGCCTTATGCACCACGGCTCTAGTGGATATCCAGAATCACCTGTTGAAATGTCATTACAATAGTAATATTAACCACAAAGCATACACTGTCGTACCTAAAAGCCACGCATTGCTCCGCCTATTAATTTCAAACCTCTCTTGCAATACTCGTCGTTGATCTGAATGCCTCCAAACGAAGGAATCATGAGCCGCCCACGGTACTGACATTTGATTGCCAAAATTTTATAGGTGTGATCGCACATCTGCCAAAATATTTATATAGTTAGTAAAAAGAATAAAGAAAATGAGCAACAACTCACTATCATGGCGTTGATACTATGGTATCGTTTCCTACTAAAGTACATATGCTCATCCACAGATGGTCTGTGCAAGACGATGTGTGTGCCATCAATGCAACCGATGACTGTAAAAGTAGATATTCAATTAAAAAACTTATTTAATAAATGTAATTGAACGTTTGCCTACCTCCAGGTATTTTGTATTTATCCATAAACCATTGCTTGCATTCCGAAGTTTCGTTTAAATGAAATTGTATATTTTGTAGACACAGCTTGTTCTCCATTTCGAGAATAACGCGGGATGTTATCTTTGACACAGTGCTCTGGCACATTCCCACCAAATAATCACTGCCGACACAATGCTGATACCCGCCACTTCCTAGAAGAGAAAGTGTGGCAGCTAGTTGTAGATCTGGAGACACCGCTTTTGCATCCGACTGCTTCAAATTTAAGGCATGAAGTACAAACTGGAAAACCTCTTTAGATAATCTAAATCGTTTCAAGTCTGCAGAACACACATTTTTGTATACTTGTAAAACTTTATTTGCCACATACTTACGCAGTTTGTGGTGAAGCTAAAGGATCACTTGTATCTCTAAGTAGCCCCCGTGCTACTGTTTCATCTTCCTCACTATCGCTTGAACTTATATAGAAAAGTAAGTGCACATCCATTTTGAAATTTCGTTTGTTTATTAAAATTTTTAAATATTTTGACATTTCCACATCTATTGTAACATAAAAATGAAATCCACAGTGATGTGGACCTTAAAATCTATTGTGAACTAAGAATGAATTACGATACGATAGCTTTCGTATGTGGTAATGCCAGTCGACCCATACGTCTGACGTATCACGTAATTGTCTTTCGTATAGTTTTCGATCCGTGATCTTATGTGGCGATTTGGGCCCTGGATACCTACCGATTAAAAGGTATTTAATTTACTGTGTAATATATTCCTGATTGAAATTAACATTTATTTTTATTGCATGTTATGATAACACATTTAACAGTACCTACTGTTATTGATATTTTACTTGTTTTGAACCCTTTACCTTTTATCTGGCGACACGCCTCGATTTCATCTCTCCTTCCCATAATCTTTACATATACTTACATGTAAGTCATTTGACAAATCATTACTTTTAAGTTGTTTGGCTTTTCCTTTCTTCAAGTAATTAATTTTCATTTTCCAAATGATTTTGCTCTAAAGTTGAGTGTGTATTTATGTATGTAAGGCACAAAAACAAATTGCAATGACGGAAAAAATATACTATTGCTCTGCGGCTCTCAGTCAATTGATTTGAAAGAAATTCAATTGTGCATCAACAACGGTGGTGGAAGAAAAACAAAATACGCGACGGCACTTCAAAGGATATTTCGAACCGCTTTGATTTAGAGATTGCAATTATTTTGATACGATCTGCGTATTTGCACTCAAATTAATTTGAAGTATTTATTTAAAAATTGCAAGTGACGAGTTTATGTAGTGTCAGTTATTCAACTTTATCACCTGATAACTTTCTTGCATACGATTTTTCAATATTAAGATACATACATATATACATTTTGTGTCACGCTGTTTGTCCGCGATGAACTCCTAAAGTTTATCCAACTTGAAAGACAGGATAGCGTTACTGTAAAGTTTCTTTTCGAACAAATTCTATTTCCGGTTCCATTTACTTGAAATTTAGTATATAGGGAGGCCTTTGTCTAGATTAGTATTTACGTTATTTTTTTTCCAGAAAGAGGACCAGAGACCGATTCTTTCGAACAAATTCTGTTCTTGGTTCGATTTACCTTAAATTGGGCGTATAAGTAGCCTTTCCCTAGTTTAGTATTTATGAAACTTTTTTCGGGAAATGGATCAGGGACGACTGCGACTGGAACTGGAAATTGTACTAGGCCTGGGTCTGCGACTGGGAGTGGCACTGAGACTGGGACTTGGACTTGTGGTGGGGCTGGGACTGGGAAAAATTATGGAAGAAAAGGGAAGGAAAACGAGATAGAGAGATATGGATAGATGGAGCGGAAAGACGGAGGGGAAAGACGGAGAGGGAGAAAGAGACGCAGAAAAAAGAAAGGCTGCGCGAGGCTAGGTTAGGTTGAACTGGCCGGTCCATGAGGACCTCACATAGACTGATTGAGTCCGTAGTGTTACCAGAAGTTTATTTTAACGACCAACCTGAAAACCCCTATCAAAAACCAAAACCTATGTTATAAAATAACTCCGTCCTCTTGGCAAATACTAGAAGATTCCTAGGACTTAAGCCACTTGCTGCTTCTAGATATGACAGCTGTATCACTCCTAATAGAACGTGCTCGATCATTTCCTCCTCCAACCCGCACTTTCTACATCTGCTGACACTGAAAGGCAGAGGGAAGAGTGAATAAAAAGACAATGAAAAGCGGAGAGAGGTGAAGGGAGAGTGAGAGGTTGAAACTGCTTGAAAGTTATGCAGATAGACCAAAGCTGGGGCAGACCAACGTCTGCCGAGTCTGCTAGTTGAACTATAAATTTTACTTTTATAAACGGTTGCCACACCATTTCTTCATTTGGGATCAAAATTCAACAAAAAAGGTCCAAATCTCAAAAAAGGGAAAAATGTTTGTTCTTATAGGGCCGTTTTTCAGTGGTTGGTTGAGCTAAGCTTAAACTAAGCTTGCTTAAACTCTAGTCAAATTTAAACTCTAGTCAACTTATAGAGCAGTTTTTCAGTCATGGTTTTAGGCCACCTTTGGGGTATGATTTTCTGTACGGCAACACTACATTTTCATTATCTAATAACTTGTAGGTACGGCAACAGCTGGCTTTTGTTTACATATTCGACGCCAAGGCTGAAAAAAATTCTGTGATCAAATAAGTAAAACGTATTAATTAAAATATCTGTGCCTAAACAAATTAAAGATCGAAGTTGCCTTCAATGCAAAGTTTGTCCGAATATTTAGATGCGCAAAGGTGCTGAGATCGAAATATGAAAACTTAAAGAAGGAAGCATAGAAACACTTCGCAGCAGAGAGGCTAGAAACCTACAGAATTGGCGGAGGGACTAGAACGTCTATACCAAGCTTAACCACAGACGGAAATGTGCTCAGCATTTGTCAGTCGGGGCAGGTTGGAGGAGATAGAGCTGTATATGATGACAACATCTTAGAATAAGTTGGTAACTTATGAAATACATATATGTTAATCATGATTGCACTGAAATGTTCTTTTGTTTTTCAGAAGGATCAGGCTTTGTAGAAGTTGTGGTTTAAAATGAAGATTTGCCGATTTGTGGGGACTATTAGGAATGTGAGTTACAGCTGATACCAGGTAAAAACACATATGTAATCAAATTATATTTCATCATAAATATTTGTTTGTTTATTGATAACCATTTTTTCAACAGACGAAGAATCTGAAAATATTTCATGGCAAAAATCTACACCAGCCGACCTGAGGAAGCCTATACACACCGCTTTGACATCACGAAAGAGGAATTCCATGACCGCTATTACCACAAAGTGCGAGCTGCATATGAAATGTATATCTGAAGAGCATGAACCCTCAAAAAATAAACTTGATTTGGAATTGGAAAATATTAAGGTAGAGCACGAATTAAAAAAACAAAATATGTTACCCGAAATCGAAAAGATCCAGCTAGAAATTAAGCTTAGGAAAACATAGTTGGGAATGGATGAGTGATTATTTTAAGTTTCTCTTGTGTTGCTATTTCCAAGAGCTTATTTGTGACTGAATTTTGATATTATCTCTTGGAAATTGAAATGCACGAATGTAGTAAATAATGCTGATACAATGAATTTGAAGTTTATAATTTATATACTCAGCTGGGCAGAGCACACAGAGTATATTAATTTTGTTCGTATAACGGTACCCATAACGGCATAAATTAATCGACATAGATATAGACTTCTATATATCAAAATGATATGGGCGAAAAAAGAAATTCATTTAGCCATGTCCGTCCGTCTCTGTCCGTAAACACGATAGTAAATGTTGAGGTATCTTATAGCGTGTTCTTTTCTGAAATAAATTGTTGCCTAAGTAAATGGTAAAGCCTTAATAGAGTTACTCCTACCCCAGAAAATTTTCAACGTTTGTAATGCATGCAAAGGACATATGTGGCTACCCCGTGTAATAGCTGATTTTCACAAACGCGCTGTCAATGATAATAAGAATTCATTAGCAATTATTTCCTTCATTTCAATTTTCTTCGCTAAAAATTTGCGAAGTTACGAAAATATATTGTCACGATCAGCTGGTTTAGCAGAGTTGCACTGCCACACCGCCATTTTTTGCAAGGTAAAAGTGTAACGCTTTTGGATTGCGAGCAAGCATCAATTTTCACAAAAGAGCGAAATACCCCGTAAAGACGTTACCTGCTTTTTAGAATAGAACAAAATATATTTACAACCGCATAAAGCGTAACACTTTTGCCAAAAAAGAAAACGCTAAAAAAATAAAGTATATGTGTTATGCGTTACATTTTTGCATTACTAGGATTATTGTATATCTTTCACCAACCAAGCGTTGCGGACCTAGTTTTGCTTACAAAGTTCTTAGTTCCAACATTGTTGTTGATTGAAATAAACTAAAACTCATACATGCTAGATTTTAATAAGGCACGGCTCAAAATATTGCTTACAGAACTGTGAGGTAAACTCAGTACATCATGAACGAAACTAAGAAATTCTGCGAAACACTTTTGTTGATGTCATTTTTATAGAGGTTTACTTTTTCCCTTAACATTTTAAAAATATTTTTATTTTCCTTCAAATATTATAATTTATTAAATTTTGATGAGCTCGAGGCAGTTTAAAAAATTGAAACACAGTTTAAATGTTTGTATTTCCAATTTTATTTGGTCGATATTTCGATCTCATTCTGAGATCATCTTCAGGAACTGTGGACAAAAACAACAATTAATTAACATGTAAACAATTTTTCACCCTAAACATGATACCACTTACACAATTGAATATGTTTTACCGACTAGCAAGATGTACGAAAAAAGAAAGCGTAGAAGTCAAATAAATATGAAAATATAAACAATTTAAAACACCGTAAGTATAAAAAAAAATCTGCAAAAACAACAATGCATAGAATGACGAACAAAAAGACATAATCATTTGCATTAACATACAAATGTACATATATATTGGTCATCCCACTGCATTTATTGTGTTGAGCTGCAATTCTAACTAGAACAGTGTTGTTGTCTTAAAACTAATGCCGTACGTACGGAAGTTTGTCGTACGAAACAAGTTTGAGCAAACCCTCAAGCCCGTAGGAATCAATGCGTGCGTCTATGCACATGTACATAACATATTTGTGTGTGTTGTTTACAGATAAGCACTGTTGCCATTGACCATTTTACATGCATGCTTATGGAAACATCAACTTTTTCCAATTTAATTTTTGATGTTGTAAAAGGCTGGAATTAATACTAAAGAAATATAAATAGATCACATATTTATAATCTGCACTCTTACATAATTATTTCGAATTATTTTCACAATTTTTCAAACTTTAATTAGGTGTTTTTGTATAAAACTGCAAACGGTCAAAAATTAGCGCACAAAAGTTTATTAGGCAACTCTGTCTAGTGAGAGAGCGATCAGCTGACACGTTCTTACGGAAAAAATCAAAATTGTTTTGATTTCTACGTTCCGGGCTACGTACGTACGGGCGTTGCACGTCGGTGAGTTTTCGTTTACATTGCACACTCATAAGATAGGTCGTGTCAGCTGACACGTTTTTGGTACGTACGTTCGTGAGTAAAGCGGCAATTACCCACCGACGTGGGCCGTACGTACGGACGTTTGTCGTCAGAAACACGTTTGACCGAACCCTCAAGCCCGTAGGAATCAATGTGTGCGTCTGTGTACATGTACATAACATATTTGTGTGTGTATTGTTTACAGATAAGCGCTGTTGCCATTAACCATTTTGTATGCATGCTTATGGAAACATCAACTTTTTCCAATTTAATTTTTAATGTTGTAAAATGCTGGAATTAATATTAAATAAATATAAATAGATTACATATTTATAGTCTGCAGTTTTACATAATTATTTCGAATTATTTTCACAATTTTTCAAACTTTAATTAGGTGTTTTTGCATAAAACTGCAAACGGTCAAAAATTAGCGCACAAAAGTTTACTAGGCAACTCTGTCTAATGAGAGAGTGATCAGCTGACACGTTCTTACGGCAAAAATCTAAATTGTTTTGATTTCTACGTTCCGCGCTACGTACGTACGGGCGTTGCATGTCGGTGAGTTTTCGTTTACATTGCACACTCATAAGATAGGTCGTGTCAGCTGACACGTTTTTGGTACGTACGTTCGTGAGTAACTGCCGCATAACTACCGCATTACTGCCGCATAAGTCGCAGTGAACGCGCGCCATCTGATCAGTGTCTATTTTATAATTCATTTTCGTGTCATTAGGGGTGTTCGTAATGTGCAGCATTTCTAAAGTACATCTTTTGCCGTAATTTTTCTCCTCGTGTAAAATGGATACATTATCGAAATCGGGATAATGCCCGGTATCCTTGCAATGTGATGACAATGCTGTATTATTGTCCGAAAAACTGCTTCTTAATTTCACATTTGACCTGTGAGCGGAAATCCTTTTCTTGAGTTTCATTTTTGTTGTCCCCGCATATACCTTATCGCATAAGTGGCACCCATCACCATTACACGGAATCCTGTAAACTACATCAGACTTCTCTTGTTTGGGAATTCTATTCTTTGTATTGCTGTAGAGTTTTCTTAGCGCGTGTTTATAAGTTGACGCGATCTAATATTTATCTATGTCATAGAGCTTTGAAAATTTTATTCTTTCCGATATTCCTGGAAGATGAACTACTGATTTGTATATTTTTCCCTCTCCTTTGGCTATGTTGGTTCTCTCCTTATTTTTGGTAAAGTATGTTCGAAGTAATTGATTTATGGTTGTCATAGGGAAGTCATTCTTTGTCAAGGTTACTTTTATTTCGTCAATATTCTTTTCGTGAAAAATCGTGTCGCTGATCGAGAGAACTCTTCTAATGAAATTGCTTGCGGTGTTTATAATTGTTTTTTGTCATGTTTTGAATTAAAATTAATAAGTCTTCCAGATGCCGTTGGCTTTTTTATACCAGTCAATCAACAAGTTGTTATTCTTTCTGATAATAAGAGTGTCTAAGTAGGGTAGCTGTCCATCTTTTTCCGTTTCTATTGTAAATTTAATTGATTTGTTGAAGTTGTTAAGATCGTTGAGCATCTTGTGTCCTAACAATGGCGAACAAGTCGTCAACGTACTTAGTTAGTAAGCGCGGTTTGTTGGCAGTTTCCATCATTAATTTGGATAGTAGTTCCTCCATGACTATATCAGCTACGACCGGTGATGCTGGTGATCCCATAGGCATTCCTGACCGTTGCTCATATATTTTTTCATTATATTTAAAGTAACTTAACGTTGAAACTTCCATTCCAGTTTTTTTTTTGGAAAACACAAAGTTTTTTTCTCATAGAGTTTCATATGAGATTCAAAGGTATCTATGTCCGCTATTTCGGTGTTCTTGAGCATTCTATAAATGTCAGCATAATCTCTTAAGTTAGTTATCTTTGCCTCTCATATATATAATGAGATTCAAAGGTATCTATGCCCGCTATTTTGGTGTTTTTGAGTATTCTATAAATATCTGTGTTTTTTTTTACATCTATAGACGTTTAAACTTTGTATGGACTGCTAAGCGTCAAACTTTAAATACACCTCTGAAATTGCTGTGCATAAAATTTGTACTACTGAATTGCAATACGCATTATACTCAGATGTAACTGAAATACGTGTCTATGTTTCACCCTCTACACTAATTCTATGTATTCTATGCGTGTCCACTATTCATCCCAACTTATTCAGCTATATGTTATACATTATGTCCACCAGAGGTGTGTCTCCGATTTTAAGTACACCTTGTTCTGTAGCTAGTTATTTAACCACTGCCGCTAGATGGGTCTCCTAAGCATTATCTAAGCGAGGATAAGCGTTTTTTTTACGCGCAAACGTAAACGTATACGCGTGTAAAAAAACACGGATAATGTCAGCATAATCTCGTAAGTTGGTTCTTTGCGTCTCATATATGTGGGATTGAGGAAAACCACTCTATAAATTAATACTGCATTATTACTGAACTAAATAGTCATGAAATGAAGGTTCGATCGTAAACTATGAAGGAGAGAGGGGTGATTTATAGACGTGCAGCCAAGTAAACGTAGTTTTAAGCTCAGCAAACTTTTGTTTTATATTTGAAATCTTTCTTTGGAAAATTATTAAAAAATATATTCGTCTTTAAATAAATTTTTCAATATTCAATAAATTGTTTAAATTTATTGAATTAACGGAAAAAAACCAATAGTGGATACAAATATCCCACATATTTAGGGGCTCAACCAATAGCGCACACTTAGATAAAAATTTTGCTGCAATGGCTAATTTGCAAACATTTGAATTTGTGCAAGAGAAGTTACGTACAAGCAAAAAAGAAAGTATTTCCGCTCTTCATAAATTTGTATTTGAATCCGAAGGCGATAGATCAAATAGACAACGTTTGCGTGAATTCAAGGGATTTCAAATCGACGAAAAAGCTGGCGTTTATTGAGAACAATTTGACCGAGGATGATTTAGTTTCACTTTGTAACATATTGGGCTTAAGAATCAATGTAGTTGATGTGAAGCTGCATATTTTTCGGAATTTGCAGACCGGAACATTGTTATGTACAGCAGCAGAAGATAACCAGAATAACGACGACGAAAATAGCGAAATTGATAATGAAGATATGCGTAGTTTTGATGAACCAAATAATATCAATTTTGAAAATAGAACGAATGCACGAAGCAGCGAGAATATGCGAATGGGAAGGAGGAATATTGAAAATTTCGAAGAAAATGTCGTATTGAATACAAGAGTGGTTACAAGAACAACCTCATGTTTAGAACCGACACAAATGTCGCGATTTTCAATCAACTTTAGAGACGTGGAAGACTCTGTTCGGCCTTGTGATGGAAGCGGAAGTATTTCTATAGAATTATGGCTAAATGATTTCGAGGAAATGGCAATTTTGATGGGTTGGGATGAGTTGCAAAAGTTCATATAAGTCATTACGGGGACAAGTATAAACTAAACTGTTTTATATGGTGCACACAACCTAAAAGAGTTTAAAGAAAAAATCAGAATCTACGAATCAATGCGAAAGAATAGTAAGTAAAACAATGAGTTCAAAACAGATGAAAGGAAAGTCTTTAAAAATGAAAAAGATAGATTAACTTGTTATAATTGTGGTGTGAAAGGGCACAAGAGTGTTGACTGCAAAGACAAAAATAAAGGTACGAAATGTTTCCATTGCAAAAATTTGGACACATTTAAAAAAGTTGCCCAGATTCTGAAGTACAAAATATCAAAAGCAATGCGTGATACCTGTGTACTAAAAATAGTATTATGAGCAAATTTGTGAATATTGGAAATCAGAAATATTTTGCTCTGTTTGACACAGGCAGTAAGTTTAACATAATGACCGATCGTGTTCATAATCCCTTGGGTAAACCAATGTTAGAACAAACACACATTTGTTTGGTACGTTTTGGCGAACGAAAATATGAAAACAAAATTAAACCTTTAGGGAAACTGAGAATTGATATTAGGGGGACTCATGAAAGCATATAAACTTATAAGGTGTAAAATTATATCCATTTACACACACTGTTATATGAACGCACCTAGTAATATTCTTGATAAACTTGATTGTTTATCAGCTGTATTATTGCCAAACAAAATTTTTATACTCAGTTGAGCAGAGCTCACAGAGTATATTAAGTTTGATTGGATAACGGTTGGTTGTACATATATAAAGGAATCGAGATAGATATAGACTTCCATATATCAAAATAATCAGGATCGAAAAAAAATTTGATTGAGCCATGTCCGTCCGTCCGTCCGTCCGTCCGTTAACACGATAACTTGAGTAAATTTTGAGGTATCTTGATGAAATTTGGTATGTAGGTTCCTGAGCACCCATCTCAGATCGCTATTTAAAATGAACGATATCGGACTATAACCACGCCCACTTTTTCGATATCGAAAATTTCGAAAAACCGAAAAAGTGCGATAACTCATTACAAAAGACAGATAAAGCGACGAAACTTAGTAGATGGGTTAACGTTATGACGCAGAATAGAAAATTAGAAGATTTTGGACAATGGGCGTGGCACCGCCCACTTTTACAAGAAGGTAATTTAAAAGTTTTGCAAGCTGTAATTTGGCAGTCGTTGAAGATATCATGATGAAATTTGGCAGGAACGTTACTACTATTACTCTATATGTGCTAAATAAAAATTAGCAAAATTGGAAGAAGAACACGCCCACTTTTTAAAAAAAAAATTTTTTAAATTCAAATTTTAACAAAAAATTTAATATCTTTACTGTATATAAGTAAATTAAGTCAAAATTCAACTCCAGTAATGATATGATGCAACAAAATACAAAAATAAAAGAAAATTTCAAAATGGGCGTGGCTCCGCCCATTTTCATTTAGTTTGTCTAGAATACTTTTATTGCCATAAGTCGAACAAAAATTTACCAATCCTTCTCAAATTTGGTAGGAGCATAGATTCTATGACGGTAACTGTTCTCTGTGAAAATGGGCGAAATCGGTAGAAGCCACGCCCAGTTTTTATACACAGTCCCCCGTCTGTCCTTCCGCTCGGCCATTAACACAATAACTTGAGCAAAATCCGATATATCTTTACTAAACTTAGCCCACGTACTTACCTGAGCTCACTTTATCGATATCGAAAATTACGAAAAATGAAAAAAATGCCATAATTCTATACCAAATACGAAAAAAGTGATGAAACATGGTAACTGGATTGGTTTATTGACGCAAAATATAACTTTGGAAAAAACTTTGTAAAATGGGTGTGACACCTACCATATTAAGTAGAAGAAAATGAAAAAGTTCTACAAGGCGAAATCAACAGCCCTTGGAATCTTGGCAGGAATACTGTTAGTGGTATTGCATATATAAATAAATTAGCAGTACCCGACAGATGATTTTCTGGATCACCTGGTCCACATTTTGGTCGATATCGCGAGAACGCCTTCACATATACATCTAAGCGCCACTCGCTTTTAAAACCCTCATTAATACCTTTAATTTGATATCCATATCGTACAAAAACATACCAGAGTCACCCCTGTCCCACCCTAATGGCGATATCTCGAAAAGGCGTCCACCTATAGACCTAATGCCCCCTCCCTCTTAAAATGCTCAGTAACACCTTTCGTTTGATACCCATATCGTACAAACATTCTAGAGTCACCCCTGGCCCACCCTAATGGCGATATCTCGAAAAGGCGTCCACCTATAGACCTAGTGTCCACTCCCTCTTAAAATGCTCAGTAACACCTTTCGTTTGATACCCATATCGTACAAACATTCTAGAGTCACCCCTGGCCCACCCTAACGGCGATATCTCGAAAAGGCGTCCACCTATAGACCTAATGCCCACTCCCTCTTAAAATGCTCAGTAACAGCTTTCGTTTGATACCCATATCGTACAAACATTCTAGAGTCACACCTGGCCCACCCTAATGGCGATATTTCGAAAAGGCGTCCACCTATAGAACTAAGGATTACTCCCTTTTAAAATACTCATTACCACCTTTCATTTGATACCCATATCGTACAAACACATTCTAGAGTCACCCTGGCCCACCCTAATGGCGATATCTCGAAAAGGCGTCCACCTATAGACCTAATGTCCACTCCCTCTTAAAATGCTCAGTAACACCTTTCGTTTGATACCCATATCGTACAAACATTCTAGAGTCACCCCTGGCCCACCCTAATGGCGATATCTCGAAAAGGCGTCCACCTATAGACCTAACGTCCACTCCCTCTTAAAATGCTCAGTAACACCTTTCGTTTGATACCCATATCGTACAAACATTCTAGAGTCACCCCTGTCCCACCCTAATGGCGATATCTCGAAAAGGCGTCCACCTATAGACCTAATGCCCACTCCCTCTTAAAATGCTCAGTAACACCTTTCGTTTGATACCCATATCGTACAAACATTCTAGAGTCACACCTGGCCCACCCTAATGGCGATATCTCGAAAAGGCGTCCACCTATAGAACTAAGGATTACTCCCTTTTAAAATACTCATTACCACCTTTCATTTGATACCCATATCGTACAAACACATTCTAGAGTCACCCTGGCCCACCCTAATGGCGATATCTCGAAAAGGCGTCCACCTATAGACCTAATGCCCACTCCCTCTTAAAATGCTCAGTAACACCTTTCGTTTGATACCCATACCGTACAAACATTCTAGAGTCACCCTTGGTCCAGCTTTATGGCGATATCTCGAAAAGGCGTCCACCTATAGAACTAAGGATTACTCCCTTTTAAAATACTCTTTACCACCTTTCATTTGATACCCATATCGTACAAACACATTCTAGAGTCACCCTGGCCCACCCTAATGGCGATATCTCGAAAAGGCGTCCACCTATAGACCTAATGCCCACTCCCTCTTAAAATGCTCAGTAACACCTTTCGTTTGATACCCATATCGTACAAACATTCTAGAGTCACCCTTGGTCCACCTTTATGGCGATATCTCGAAAAGGCGTCCACCTATAGAACTAAGGATTACTCCCTTTTAAAATACTCCTTACCGCCTTTCATTTGATACCCATATCGTACAAACACATTCTAGAGTCACCCCTGGCCCACCCTAATGGCGATATTTCGAAAAGGCGTCCACCTATAGACCTAATGCCCACTCCCTCTTAAAATGCTCAGTAACACCTTTCGTTTGATACCCATATCGTACAAACATTCTAGAGTCACCCCTGGCCCACCCTAATGGCGATATCTCGAAAGGGCGTCCACCTATAGACCTAATGCCCACTCCCCCTTAAAATGCTCAGTAACACCTTTCGTTTGATGCACATATCGTACAAACACATTCTAGAGTCACCCCTGGCCCACCCTAATGACGATATCTCGAAAAGGCGTCCACCTATAGACCTCATGCCCACTCCCTCTTAAAATGCTCAGTAACACCTTTCGTTTGATTCCCATACCGTACAAACATTCTAGAGTCACCCCTGGCCCACCCTAATGGCGATATCTCGAAAAGGCGTCCACCTATAGACCTAATGCCCACTCCCTCTTAAAATGCTCAGTAACACCTTTCATTTGATTCCCATATCGTACAAACACATTCTAGAGACACCCCTGGTCCACCTTTATGGCGATATCTCGAAACGGCGTCCACCTATGGAACTAAGGATCACTCCTTTTCAAAATACTCATTAACAGCTTTGATTTGATACCCATATCGTACAAACACATTATAGAATCACCCCTGGTCCACCTTAATGGGGACATCTCGAAAAGGTGTCCACCGATAGACCTAAGGCCCACTCCCTCTTAAAATGCTCAGTAACACCTTTCATTTGATACCCATATCGTACAAACAAATTCTAGAGTCAGCCCTGGTCTACCTTCATGGCGATATCCCTAAATGGCGTTCATCCATAGAACTATGGCCTACTCTCTCTTAAAATACTCTATAATACCTTTCATTTGATACACATGTTATACAACCACATTCCAGGGTTACCCCAGATTGATTTTCCTTATTTTGTCTCCATAGCTCTCAACTGAGTATGTTATGTTCGGTTACACCCGAACTTAGCCTTCCTTACTTGTTTTGATTGTTATACTAATTAAAAAATGCCAAGATTAAGTGAAAAATCAAAACTAAAACGCCTTTACTTGTTGATGTTGGAGATTTCTGATGAAAATGCCTGCTGTAATGTCTGCAAGGTTGCATTCCTTTGAGTTTACCGCGTTTACCCAAGCAAATGTGCGCGTAAATTTATACAAATTGTGTAAATGATTTTTATACTCAGTTGAGCAGAGCTCACAGAGTATATTAACTTTGATTGGATAGCGGTTGGTTGTACAGGTATAAAGGAATCGAGATAGATATAGACTTCCATATATCAAAATCATCAGTATCGAAAAAAAATTCGATTTAACCATGTCCGTCCGTCCGTCTGCCCGTTAACACGATAACTTGAGTAAATTTTGAGGTATCTTGATTAAATTTGGTACGTAGGTTCCTGGGCGCTCATCTCAGATCGCTATTTAAAATTAACGATATCAGACAATAACCACGCCCACTTTTTCGATATCGAAAATTTCGAAAAATCGAAAAAGTGCGATAATTCATTACCACATACGGATTAAGCGATGAAGCTTGGTAGGTGAGTTGTATTTATGACGCAGAATAGAAAACTAGTAAAATTTTGGACAATGGGCGTGGCACCGCCCACTTTTAATAGAAGGTAATTTAGAAGTTTTGCAAGCTGTAATTTGGCAGTCGTTGAAGACATCATGATGAAATTTGGCAGGAACGTTACTCTTATTACTATATGTCTGCTCAATAAAAATTAGCAAAATCGGAGAACGACCACGCCCACTTTTTAAAAAAAAATTTTTTTAAATTAAAATTTTAAAAGAAAAGTTAATACCTTTACAGTATATAAGTAAATTATGTCAACATTCAACTCCAGTAATGATATGGTGCAACAAAATACAAAAATAAAAGAAAATTTCAAAATGGGCGTGGCTCCGCCCTTTTTCATTTAATTTGTCTAGGATGCTTTTATTGCCATAAGTCGAACAAAAATTTACCAATCCTTGTGAAATTTGGTAGAGGCTTAGATTCTAGGGCGATAACTGTTTTCTGTGAAAAAGGGCGAAATCGGTTTGAAGCCACGCCCAGTTTTTATACACTGTCGACCGTCTGTCCTTCCGCTCGGCCGTTAACACGATAACTTGAGCAAAAATCGATATATCTTTACTAAACTCAGTTCACGTACTTATCTGAACTCACTTTATATTGGTGTAAAAAATGGTCGAAATCCGACTATGACCACGCCCACTTTTTCGATATCAAATATTACGAAAAAAGAAAAAAATGCCATAATTATATGCCAAATACGAAAAAAGGGATGAAACATGGTAATTGTATTGGTCTATTGACGCAAAATATAACTTTAGAAAAAAACTTGGTAAAATGGGTGTGACACCTACCATATTAAGTAAAAGAAAATGAAAAAGTTTTGCAGGGCGAAATCAAAAGCCCTTGGAATCTTGGAAGGAGCACTCTTCGTGGTATTACTTATATAAATAAATTAGCGGTTCCCGACAGATGATGTTCTGGATCACCCTGGTCCACATTTTGGTCGATATCTCGAAAACGCCTTCACATATACAACTAAGGGCCACTCCCTTTTAAAACCCTCATTAATACCTTTAATTTGATACCCATATCGTACAAACACATTCTAGAGTCACCCCTGGTCCACCTGTATGGCGATATCTCGAAAAGGCGTCCACATATAGAACTAAGTCCCACGCCCCCTTAAAATGCTCATTAACACCTTTCATTTGATACTCATATCGTTCAAACAAATTCTAGAGGCACCCCTGGTCCATCTTTATGGCGATATTTCGAAAAGGCGTCCACCTATAGAACTTAGGCCCACTCCCTTTTAAAATTATCATTAACACATTTCATTTGATACCCATATCGTGCAAACAAATTCTAGAGTCACCCCTGGTCCACCTTTATGGCGATATCTCGAAAAGGCGTCCACCTATAGAACTAAGGCCCACGCCCTTTTAAAATACTCATTAACACCTTTCATTTGATACCCATATTGTGCAAATGCATTCTACAGTCAACCCTGGTCCACTTTTATAAATATATTCCGAAAAGGCGTCCAAGCCTGGTCCACCTTTATGGCGATATCCCTAAATGGCGTCCATCTATAGAACTATGGCCCACTTCCTCTTAAAATACTCTTTAATACCTTCCATTTGATACACATGTCATACAAACACATTCCAGGGTTACTCTAGGGGATTCAAGGGGTTGTGTAGCGCAATATATAGCTTCTCCAACCCAATTGTCAACCTCACCTTCGAGCGGCGAATCCCGTTTCACTAACAGACGAGGCTCTGGCGACCCCAAGCACCTCATGGAACTTGGGGGTGGGGAGGGAGGGATGGCCTGAAGGTTTAATGTGGCCATATAAATCGTTCCCGAGATGGTCGGGCCAGCACCTTAATGGTGCTGTGTTACCGGAGCGTATCGGATCTGTATCCGACAAAGGACCATCACATCGATAACTCTCCCCAAAGCCTTCGGGAGTAATAGTAGGGGGACTCATGAAAGCATATAAACTTATAAGGTGTAAAATTATATCCATTTACACACGCTGTTATATGAACGCACCTAGTAATACTCTTGATAAACTTCATTGTTTATCAGCTGTATTATAGCCGAACAAAATTTTTTTGATTGTTATACAAATTAAAAATGCCAAGAATAAGTGAAAAATCAAAGCTAAAACGTCTTTACTTGCTGATGTTGGAGATTTCTGATGAAAATGTCTGATGTAATGTCAGCAAGGTCGCATTCCTTTGAGTTTACCGCGTTTACACAATGAAATGTGCGCGTAAATTTATACAAATTGTGTAAATGATTTTTTATACAAAATTTGACAGCTCGTTTACGCACTAGATAAATTTATACATTTACACACTTTATAAGGCATTTAGAAGGTTACATGAGTTCCCCTATTGAAATTGAGAACGAAATATTTTGTGTAAATTTTTTGGTAGTATCTGACAGGTGTACGTCGACATAGTAATTGGAGAGGATTTTTGTTCTCAAGCAGAAATACATATAAATAGTGGTGGACTATTTATAAAGAAAAACACCGTTGGAAACGAATTGGTATTTCCTATGTTGAATGTAGAGATAACAACCGATGATATCGACATTGATGAGAGTGTCAGTATGTTAGCGAAAGAAGAAGTTCGTGATTTATTGTATAATTACAAACCGGAGAAATGTAAGTCAACTAATGTTTAGGCCAACAGCCCAAACTCTAAAACATATTGGGTCGCCCTCGCATTCGCTTATATTTTTTTAACAGAGCCAGTCGAATCGTTTATTATGTTAACTATGCAAATAAACATCGCAGGAATAAATAAACAGTTCGACTGGCAAGCGGGCTTAACAAATTCTGTTATTGGTTTCTTGGATTTTTAACATCAACGTGTACGGACGTATCCCACCGGCGACTCCAGAATCATCAAAAAGGTAACCTACAAATATATGTATTAGTTAATTACTACACTTAATCTTTATTTCGAATAAAGATATTTATATTTAAATTAAAAATTCTAATACCACTTTTTTTCCTTTTTTGCACTATATCTTGACCGGCACCATCCCTGAGCTGTGGCCGGCCAAGACAACTAACGTTAAAATGAAAATTGTACTACGGGATGAAACACCCATATCGTTTAGACCGCGGCGACTTCCATTAACACAAAGATCAGTAGTAGATGATCAAATAGAACAGTGGTTGAAAGAAGGTGTAATCGAAATTTCGCAGTCTGAGTTTTGTAGTCCTGTAGTTCTGGTTGGAAAACGAGACGGCGGTCATCGGTTGTGCATAGACTATAGGCTGATTAATAAAGTTATCATCAAAGATCGTTTTCCGTTGCCTTTGATTGAGGACCAGTTAGACTGTTTACAAAAGGCGAAAATATTCAGCACTATTGACCTAAAAAATGGGTTCTTCTATGATCCTGTGTCTAAATTTAGTCGAAAATATACCTCTTTTGTGACGCATGGTGGTCAATATCAATTATGTAAAGTACCATTTGGTTTATCTAACTCTCCAGGTGTTTTCCAAAGACACGTTAATGCAGTTTTTCTTACTCGACGTGGGATTGCTCTGCCGTATATAGACGATATAATTATACCAGCCGAAAATGAACACGAAGCTTTGTGCAATTTAAAAATTGTGTTGAAACAATGTCAAGATTATGGACTTGTGTTAAATTTAAAAAATGTCATTTCTTGAAAAAGCGATTAGAATTTCTTGGCCATGTTATTGAAAGTCAAAAGATTTCTCCGTCTCCATCCAAAGTTGAAGCATTGATTAAGTTTTCATTGCCGAAAAATGTAAAGCAATTGCAAAGTTTCTTGGGTCTCGTGGGGTATTTTAGAAAATTTGTATCTTCATTTTCTTTAATCGCGAAACAATTGACTGATTTGACTAATCCAGGTAAGAAGTTTGAAATAGGCGCCGAACAAAATTTTAGCATTTGATACGATTAAGAAAAGCGAAAAGCCAGTGTTGGGTATTTTCAATCAGCAATATGAAACTGAAGTTCATACTGACGCCTCTATTGACGGTTATGGCGCAGTACTTTTCCAAAAATTTCCTAATGACAACCATTTACACCCTACTTACTATATGAGCAAAAAGACTTCCGATGCAGAACGAAAATATTCAAGTTACGAATTAGAAATTTTAGCTTCTATAGAAGCGCTGAAAAAGTTTCGAGTGCTGCGTTTGCATTTTAAATTAGTTACTGACTGTAACGCTTTCACAAAGACGTTACAAAAAGGGATTTGAGTACTAGGGTAGCTCGTTGGATATTATTTCTTGAAGAATATGATTATCAAGTAGAGCATCGAAGTGGTCTTCAAATGAGGCACGTAGATGCCTTAAAGCGGGAGTCATTGGTGCCGTATGTCGTATCGCTGTAGTCGTATCCCTAACGTAATCAGCTGTTTATCGTTACGACGGTAAACCAAAAACCAATTGGTTGGCTACGATACGGTTACGACCTTAGCGGCACCAATAATCGATTGCATTGATTCCCATAAGGTTGGTCGAATCAGCTGTTATAAGGTTACCGATACGGTTACCGATAAAGCACCAATGTCTCCAGCTTAAGTCGTTATCCAATCATGATGGTAACATATACTAATTTCTTAGTTTCTATACATAGAGCGCAACAGCAAGATGAGGACCTAAGAACTATTTCTGAAATTATAAAAGAAAAACAAACATACCATGATTACTTTGAGAAAGGAGGTATTATTCATAAGATTGTTGACGATGTCGAGTTAGTTGTGGTACCAAAATGCATGCAGCGAGATGTAATCAGACGTGCACACGAAAAAGGTCACTTTGCTGTCAAAAAGATGACGGAGTTAATTTGCCGAGAATTTTTCATTCCGAAACTTGAAGAAAGGATTCGGGCACACATTACCAATTGTGTTTCATGCATTGTTTCGAATCGGAAATTAGGTAAGCAAGAAGGAAAATTGTATCCCTTTCAAAAAGGAGCAGTACCACTTCAAACATACCTCATCGATTTTATAGGTTCGTTGGAGTCTACAAATAAATCTTATAAATAAATATTCGCCGTAATTGATTCTTTTACGAAATTTGTGTGGTTGTATCCAACAAAAACCATATCGGCACAAGAAGCAATTAGTCGTTTGAGTTTACAAAGTACAACGTTTGGTAGTCCTGTTCGGATTATCTCGGACCGTGGCTCCACATTTACATCCGATGATTTTCGGTGCTACTGTGAAGAAGAGAATATTCAGCATTTGACAATAACAACTGGTCTACTCCGTGTCAATGGTCAGGTAGAGCGGTTAATGGGTGTTATCACTACTGTTTTAGCGAAGCTGAGCCAAAACCACTCTAAAAAGTGGTATAAGTTTGTAGACAGGGTACAGCAAGTCATTAACTCTACATTCAATGGAAGTAGTGACATGACACCGTTTAAGCTGTTAATAGGCGTGAAGATGCGAACAATCGACGACTTTAATATTAAAAAAAGGACGTGTGGCACTCGGGGACTGCCGCGGTAAAGCTATTGCATATTATCGACTTATGCAATTATAATATTTATGCAACATTTTGTTTTCTTTAATATTAATTCAAGTTTTGTCTTTGATATTAATTCAAGTTAACCTTTTTAAGCGTGGTGACCGATAAGAAAACAAATTTTTTTAATTTTATTGAATAAATGAGAAGTTAATATTTAACTTTAACTTTGACTTTAACTTTAACTTTAACTTTAACTTTAACTTTAACTTTAACTTTAACTTTAACTTTAACTTTAGCTTTAACTTTAACTTTCACTTTAACTTTAGCTTTAACTTTAACTTTAACTTTATTTTTAACTTTAACTTTAACTTTTGCTTAACTTTAACATTCACTTTAACTTTAACTTCAACTTTAACTTTAACCTTAACCTTAACTTTAACTTTAACTTTAATTTTAACTTTAATTTTAACCTTAGCTTTAGCTTTAATTTTAATTTTAACCTTAGCTTTAACTTTAACTTTATTTTTAACTTTCGTTTTAACTTTAACATTCACTTTAACTTTAACTTTAACTTTAACTTTAAATTTAACTTTAACTTTAACTTTAACTTTAACTTTAACTTTAACTTTAGCTTTAACTTTAACTTTAACCTTAACTTTAACTTTCACTTTAACTTTAACTTTATTTTTAACTTTAAGTTTCGTTTTAACTTTAACATTCACTTTAACTTTAACTTTATGATCCGGGGTGAGCGTGAGCTTAGCACCTGCTAACAAGCCAACCTAATATAAACGCACGCAAGTCATTTTCTGGGGAAAACCTGTCCAGCACCACCTTCACTGAAGAAGTCAGAAGGTGCAAATGCATTGCAATTAGTTCAGTTTAGTTTAATTATTTTACTTATAGGTATCTACATAAGTTTCAAATTTAATCACAATACAATAGTTATGTATGTATGTACAATTATTATGGTTAAAAAATTCACATTTTGAAAAAAGAAGATACGTGTATTTTTTATAAAAAAAAAAATTGATGTCAGAGGTCGCGGTCGAGATTAATCTGGACCCAGAATAGATTGGTAATGAAAATGAGCGAAATTGGATGATAACCACGCCCACTTTTTATATATATACCATTTTGGAAAACACAAAGAACGTGATTATTTAACAAATAATACACCTTGAATGTTGAAATTGACATGTGGACTGATATTGAGAATCTAGATAAAAAATTTTTTAAAATGGGCGTGGTACCGCCCACTTGTGATAAAATCAATTTTACAAATATTATTAATCATAAATCAAATCGTTAAACCTATCGTAACAAAATTCGGCAAAAAGGTTGCTAAGGAATGCTTTGAAGAAAAATTAACGAAATCGGTTAAGAAAGACGCCCACTTTTATATAAAAGATTTTTAAAGGGGTCGTGGACGAATAAAATAAGCTGTATCTTCGCAAAAAAGAGCTTTATATCAATGGTATTTCATTTCCCAAATGGATTTATAACAATAAATAGGAAAAACTTCAAATTTTAAAAAATGGGCGTGGCACCGGCCCTTTTATGACTAAGCAATTTTCTATGTTTCGGGAGCCATAACTCGAAGAAAAATTAACGGATCGTAATAAAATTGTGTACACATATTTTCCCTATAGCAGGAAATATTTCTAGAAAAATGGACGAGATCGGTTAAAGACCACGCCCACTTTTATATAAAACATTTTTAAAAGGGTCGTAGACGAAAATAATAAGCTATATATTAGCGAAAATGAGCTTTGTATCAATAGAATTTTACTTTCTTAATTCAATTATAGCATTAAATTGGAAAACACTAAAATTTTTGAACATGCGTGTGGCACCGCCCCTTTTATGACTAAGCAATTTTCTATGATTCGGGAGCCATAACTCGAAGAAAAATAAACATATCGTAATGAAATTGTGTACACATATTTTCCTTAAAGGAGGAAATATTTCTAGTAAAAATGGACGGGATCGGTTAAAGACCGCGGCAACTTAGATATAGAATAATAAGCTATAACTTAGCAAAAAATAGTTTTGAATCAATGAGATTTCACTTGTCAAGTTTTATTGTAAGAGGAAATGGGGAGACATTTTTTTTAAACGGGTGGTGCCACGTGCTATTTAGAACAGTAATTTATCTGAAATGAAATGTACAATTGAAGCTCACGCTGAGTATATAATGTTCGGTTACACCCGAACTTAGACATCGTTACTTGTTTCTTTTTTTTTTTGAATATTTCTATTAGTTCACAGGGCTGGCAAAAAACCTTGGGCTGAACCCTCCCAGAAGTCGCCGGCTGGTAATAGACACTACAGAAACCCTTATGATGGTAGTGTTAGCTAAGTTCAGAATTCAGTGTCAATAGTGCCTCAGCTCCTTAATAGCTCCGGCATATGGAAATTGTTTATACATGACCTCAAGTTGGGAACCGGACTAGTCCACCTCCGGGAGTAGCGGTTGTTGTTGTTGAATAGATGATACTGTTTCAACAGGGGTGGACCATAGTGAGAGCGGTGTCAGAGACGTTGGTTCCACATTGCAATTAAAGAGATGGTTGGTGTCATGTGGGGACACATTGCAAGCAGGACATACATTTTGTATGTCGGGGTTTATTCTGGATAGGTAAGAGTTGAACCTGTTGCAGTACCCAGGTCGAAGTTGAGGTAGAAAAACGCGCGTGTCCCTAGGTAAAGTGCGTTTCTATTTTTCTTATTTTAAGTACTGGATTCGCCGGGCAATTTTTGCCATAGAGGTCCGACGCCTGTTTGTGGATATCACTGAGCCCAGGGGCCGTATTTCCTCATAATGCTTACGGATATGAGCCCTTAAGCACCTGGGAGGTGCAGTCTCATCAATCAGATGTCTGTTGGGATGCTGGGTATTCAACAGAAACCGTTTGTTTAGCATTTCATTTCTCTCCCTAATGGGGGGTACTCTCGCCTCATTGTGTAGGTGGTATTCTGGGGACATAAGAAGACAACCCGTAGCAGTTCTGCGGACATTATTTTCATCCAGTGAGTATCCTTTAGGCTTGGCGACCATATCGGGGACGGGTAGCAAGCGATTGGCCGGCCAATTGCTTTGTAAGTTGTAATGAGCGTTTCTTTGTCTTTACCCCAAGGGCTGCCGGCAAGAGATTTGAGGATGTTATTACGGCTCTGGATTTTCGGTACAATTTCAGCTGCATGTTCTCCAAAATGTAAATCCTGATCGAACGTCACACCCAAGATTTTGGGGTGTAAGACAGTCGGTAGCGTGATGCCATCGACGTGGATGTTCAATATGGTCGACATTTGGCGCGTCCATGTTGTAGATAAGGTCGACGATGATTTGGTTGGTGACAATGTCAGGTTTCGCGAGGGGAAGAAATGGGAGAGATGACGGAGATAGCTGTTTATTTCGTTGCAATGCTCATCGATCTGCGGGCCTGGGCCTATGGTCATTATTGTGCAGTCATCGAGTATTGTCCTATGGTGGGAGTTTTGATTTAATCCGCAATTTATCTGGGTGCTAATGGCATTTAGCGCGGTGGTTGTGCTATGAAGTTTTCTAAAGCCATGCTGATGATTAGCAAGACGCAAAATTGCATTGAAATAGGGAAGCAGAATGGCTTCAAGTGTCGTGGCTACTGACAATAGGAGAGATATCGGACGATACCAATCTCCTATGTTAGCTGGTTACCCCGGCTGTAATAGCGGAACCACCGTGGCCATTTTCCATTTTTCGGGGATGACCAAGATGGAAAGGAACAAGTTGAAAACATGCGCTAGATAATTAAATCCCTCTTTGCCTAGGTGTTTAAGCATCGGAATGACTATGCCGTCTGGGCCTACTGCTTTATATGGTTTAGCATGAACGATGCCATCTTCAACCTCTTTAACGGGGATGGTAATTGGGGAAGATCTGTATTTATGCTTGTGTATGCGTCTGACTTTGTCAACCGTAGAATCCATTACATATTGTCGGCAAAAAGCGCTCGCGAATCCGAAGTGGATTCAATGACCTTGCGGAAAGCACACTTCCCTTGACGGGCATCAGTCGGGATAGGAAGGGCACCAAAGCGAATGTCAGTATAAGATTTGTAATCATCCACTTTCCTTTCTACTTAAAATTCATTTAGTTAGGATATTACGGAGAATGAGTTAACAAAATTTATTAAAAATTTGTTTTTTTTATTAAATAGTCACCCCGGTGAGTCGTCGGCCAAAATGCAAAATGTAAAACAGTTGTAAATGACTAAAATTATGAAACCTTTTTTTGTATTTTTTCGACTTAAAATTCATAAAGTTAAGAGGTTACGGAAAATGAATAAAAAAAATGTGTTTTTGAGGGGAGAATATGAAAAGTCCCCCCGGTGACTAGGGTTAAAATTGATGAACGTGCGTTTTTCAGTAGATATGAAGTCGGCAGATCGCTCTAGCGAATGGAGATGCCAATGTTACCATCGGTTGCCAGTTGACGCCGTTTACTAGTCCTGCGCTCACGATGGATAGATGTGGCGAACTGTGCTTCAGCTTCAGCTGTGAACAGCTTCCTACCATACGAGTGGTTATTGTGCAGAATTTCGTTTCTTCTATTTGGTCCGCCAACATCTCACCCATGCTGTCCGCCTGTAGGTTAGAATGCCATAGGTCGTGGTGGGCATTGAAATCGCCTAAGATAATGAGATTATCCCCAGTGAGTAGTGCGCTGATGTCAGGGCAGTATCCATTGGGACAACAGGTGAGAGGAGGGATGAAGATGTTGATAATTTCTAAGTTTACATGGCCTGACCGGACAGATATGCTTTGACGTTCGAGGACACTGTGCCTGCGGCCGATGTCGGGATCAAATATATTGTATTGCACTGAGTGATGGGTGATAAAAGCTAAACCGCCTCCATTTCTGCACTCGCGATATTTTCGGTGAACATTATACCCAGGGCAGGTCTGCAGAGGAAACTTGCTGTGAGTTTGGTCTCTTGGATGGCTGCAATGCTGATGTTATGCCGCTTTATGAAATCAATTATCTCCGTTAACCCATTACAATTTAACTGCAGTATTCTGAAGTGCAACGGGGGAGACTACGCTTGGGTTGAGGGAGGCCATGACGCAAATGCTGTTTGGGCCCTGGGACTGGACGTCCCTGGGTAAGCATTGGGGTACCCGGTGTAGTAGATACCTTTGAATTTCATTACATATACATATGTGGGATATTTGTATCCACTATTGGTTTTTTTCCGTTAATTCAATTAATTTAAACAGCTTATTGAAGATTGAAAAATTTATTTAAAGACAAATATATTTTTTAATAATTTTCCAAAGAAAGATTTCAAATATAAAACAAAAGTTTGCTGAGTTCAAAACTACGTTTACTTAGCTGCACGTCTATAAATCAACTCTCTCTCTCTTTCATAGTTTACGATCGAACCTTCATTTCATAGCTATTTAGTTCAGTAATAATACAGTATTAATTTGTAGAGTGGTTTTCCTCAATCCCACAATTCAGCCATCCTGCTGTGCATTCGACCTCGAATGCTTCGTCATCGTCTTTACCATAATTTATCCATGGCTTCATGAATTCGGCACAAGTGGAAGTTCGATTTGGACTTTCGCGCTTTCCAGCTTTAACAACGTCGTAAGAATCGTTCGGTTTTATCTTTACAATACGGTAAGGACCGAAATATTTTGCTCTTAGTTTGAGTCCTCCCCCAAACTGCGTTCGCTTTACAGCACCTAATTCGTCAAGCGCATATTTGTAAGCTTCTTTGCGTCTAAGGTTGTAAGTATTTCTGTTTTCATCTTGTATCTTCAAAATTTGCTTTTTTGCATGTTGCCTTAACTCATCTCTTTGTTCTTGGTATTGTAGTCGTATTTCTTCTTCTATAAGGTTTTAAGCTATTGCATAGATTTTATCCCGGGCTTGGCGCCTAAATAAAAAAAAAACCGTAACAGATATTTGTCAAAAAAGATCCGAAAAGACTCGAAAATGTTCGAAAAGACGTGTCACACGCACTCTTTGATACTCTGTTTTGAGCGCGCGTGCGACACTTCCTCACCGTACGACCATCGAAATCAAACTAAAAGAGCTGTCGTTGATCTTCACGAAGTAGCCATTGTGCTATCGTTTATCGTATACAGTGTTGCCAGGTGTTGAAAAAAAAGAGGCTGGATTGACAAAAAAAAGGCTAGAAAAGGATAAATTAAGAAAAAAAAGAAGCTAAAAAAAGGCCAGAAATTTTTTTTGGTAAATTCATTAGGTTTTTTTTATATTTTAGTTTAGACATTTGTAAATAAAAACTTATAAACACAACTTAAACATAACTTCTTGTTCCAAAACATATCAGGCGCATTTTCCTTGACTAGCACATGGAATTACTTTAAATGATTGCATATGTGTATATACATAAAAAAAAATATTACATTAAAATTTTACTTTCTAAAATTCTGTATTACAAAATTTTGTATTAAAATATAATGTTAACAATGTTAAAGAGGTCATGCGCCATGCACAGTAATTCTGCGTAGAACACCTTTCTGCATAGGCGGCCTTCGGCCGCGCTTATAAAAAATAACCCTGGGCTACGCCATGCCAAGTCCGGGTGTGTGGTATAACCGTGGCTACCGCCACGGTGATGTCCTTCTGCGTAGTACACACAGAATAATGACACGCTCCCTTTTGTTACTTCTTGTATGACGAAAATCACAAAACTTGAATAAAGCAGAATTTTTCGCATTAAACATGCAGAATTTTGAAAAAGCAGAATTTTAAAAAGCAGAATTTTAAAAAAAGCAGAATTTTAAAAAGCAGAATTTTAAAAAAAGCAGAATTTTTTTGCAATTTACATAATTTTGTCATCCAGAATTTTGTAATGCAGAATAATGACACGCTCCCATACAAAATATTCCCCGGCGTTGCTTATGTACAAGGTGTTCTAAGGAACTATTGAAATAATTTTATTTTAGAAATTATTAAAAATACATTCGGAGTAAAAAAGGCTAGAAAAAAGTCACGAAGCTAGACCCAAAATTTCGAGGCTAAAGGCAAAAAAAACGCTAAATCTAGCCTCGAAAAGGCTAACCTGGCAACACTGATCGTATACATACATATATGGTCGCTTAGAAGCCAACCTAATAAAACCGCACTGCGTTTTCTTAGCGCACGCAAACAACCGGCGTTTTTTGCCCGAACCCAATTAAGCATGCATTGCGACAATGTAAAGCATGTGTGCAAACGTCAAATCTAGATGGCACGCAGAACAAAAATTGGAAATCGAGTTAGGTTTTCACGCAGCAAATTCAATTTGAGTTGCTCTCATACAAGTTGTATGTGCATGAGACATTTTTGAGCTCGTCATCCAAGCTAAGTGGGAGGATTTCAAAAAAAAAAAAGAAAAAAAAAAATAGCCACTCAAAACAAATCATTAGGAAATATGTAATTACGTACATACTTTAATTTAATATTGACATGATTCAGGCGCATCATTCAATCCGCGGCCTAAAATGGAGACATCAGCAGTGTCTTTTCTGAGCAAATAACCTTTGTTCTTTCGAACAAACGAAACGCCCATCCGAAGAATGGCTCAAAAAGGCTAACAAATATTAAATGCACAGACATTTTAGTTTTAATTACCATTAAGAGTGCGAACTTATTAAACCAGGAAATACAAAACAAATACCATCGTAGGTATTTACATTTAAATATTAGCAGTCATTGTAATATCAACGACGAAGTCGACGTTGCCAACGACTTTAACAGAATTTGGTTATTCCCAAAGTTTTCGTCCTTTATGCTAAATACATACATACTAGGGTGGTTACAAGGTATATGGTGAATTCTAATTTTTGTTCTATCTTTCGGGACACTAATAGATCAGAAAATTATTATTGCAAAGTTTCAGGCCAATCCGATAATGTTAAAAAGTGCCACATTGAGGTCAAAGTTAGGAATAACAGCGATTTTTCAGAAAAAATTTTATCGTTTCGTCAGTAAAAGTGAAATCATTTATGCCAGGAACTTGACTCGTATACCATTGAATATTGTAATGTCCATAGACGATTGCATGCAAATTAAAAATTAGGGATATCCACTATGACCTGATCTGATAAATAACGTTTTATAAAAATATTATTAAGATCAAAATCAATACAAATAAACAGAACATTCTTGGTAATGAATTATCGCACTTTTTCCGTTTTTGTGAGCTCTGCTCAGCTGAGTATAAAAATGTATTTAAAAACATATTCGAACAACAACTTAATTTATAACGTCTTTTTCCTTTTTATTTCTTTTCGTCTAATTCAACGTTATAAACAATACGCTTCCAACATCAAGCCACTGGGATACATTGTAGATTATGGGAGCAGTAGCATCAGGAGTTTCCTCAGACGTGATTATTTTTTCCTCGCCGAAAGCCTCGATGTCTGTCCACTCCGCGCTTTGCTCCACGATACATAAGATCTCTTTTGGTCTCCTGGAGAGGACATGCAGAGGTCGCACGCGAGACACGTGGTCCACTGCATTACCGTGCACGTTTTTCTGATGATTTTTCATGGAAATTTATGACGCGAAATAAATTCCACAGTGTGGCGGATCGTGGGCTTGGTTGTGGGAGGGGGGTATCAAAAAGTTTCATAAATTTTGTTTTATTTTTATAAAATCGGTATTCATGTATAAATTAAATACTTTCAGGGCCGAGGAGAGGGGGGGGGGGGCACAGCCAGGGCAATTTTCCTGTGCCCGGAAGGTTTTTGGTGGCCCGGCAAGGCAAAGCAGTATTGACAGTACTCTAACTAGGATTTCATAGATACATACATATTTTGTTGCTACAAAAAATTGCTTTAAAATTGAAATTCACTTAACTAAAATCAAAAGCATCCGATCAAATACTATGGGGCATAGTCATAGACGAAATAAAATGTGATTTTAAGTTAGATTAACGTTTTTGACACAATATTATAAGCGCTATTTGTCAAAAATGCCTCAACTAACTTAAAATAATATTTTATTTCGACTTCCCAACGACTTAAGTGGTCGCCATTTCCTTCAAATCATAAAATTAAAGCGTGCTTGGCTCTTTTGGAGTGCAACAAAAGAAGCATTTTTTGTATTCCATTCCGGCTTTTCAGCAAAATTTCCGAAAATACCCGATCAGCTTTGACAAACTCTTCAGGTTATTCTAAAGAAAAAGGTTGGAAGAGGTTACACGACAAAATTCCTGAACACGAAAATGTTAAAATCATAAAACTTGCTATATAGAGTGGCGTCAATATGAAATGAGAATTCGAAATGCAAGTTCAGTGGATTTTCTCTTAGCGGAAACCCTTAAAAATGAAGCAGCTCGCTGGAGAGAGATACTTCGCAGAATTCTTGATGTTGTTTTATTTCTTGGAGAAAAAGGATTGGCATTTAGAAGGAATAATTCATTGATCGGAAGTCCAAAAAATGGAAACTTTCTTGGTATTTCGGAACTGATCAGCAATTATGACCCCCTATTGCATGAACATTTGGAGAAGGTGAGGGAATCTCAAACGAAAAAGAATCGTCTCCGAGCACATTATTTGTCTGATGGAATATAAAATGAGTTCATAGAAATCTGTGCAAGTCAAGTAATTAGAAAGATAGAAGGCGAGAGAAAGTCCGTCAAGTATTATACAGTAATAGTGGATGCAACCCCTTATTCGGCGCATATTGAGCAGACTGTTTTTATTTTGCGTAATGTTTTATTACACAGGGACTCCGGAAAATGGAAAATCCATGAACGCTTCTTAGAGTTTGTCATTGGAACGCAAAAACAGGAGAAGCTATCGATGAGCTGATTCGCAGCACTCTAAAAAAGCACAATATTCCCCTGGATGACTGCCGTGGGCAAGGGTATGATAATGGCAGTAATATGAGCGGTCATGACAAAGGAGCGCAGAGTCATATCCTGAGAGATAACTCCCTGGCAATATTTGTACCTCGTGCTTGTCATAGTTTAAATTTATGTGCAGTGCAAGCTGCTGAATGTTGTGCAGAAGTCATCACATTTTTCGGTATTATGCAGAAATTCTATAATATCTTTAGCGCAAGCTCTCAGAGATGGGAAATTCTCAAGGAAAAAACTAATTGCTCCTTGCACAGCATGTCACAAACACGATGGTCTGCTCGTGTGGATAGTGTGAAACCTTTTGCAACTCACATTCCCCAAATATTGAATCTGAGTACAGAAACAGTAACGGATTCGAAAGGTATTGAAGCATTATGGGGAAATTTGAGTGAATCCTCTTAGCCTCCATTTGGCTCAAAGTGTTGACGGTAATCAACCATCGAAATCTGGTACTGCAAGCTAGAAATGCCACACTGGACGTTGAAACAGAAAATATACGTAGCCTGATTGATGAGTTGAATAAGTTCAGGCATCCAATGGTCGATCATACTTCAAGAATGTAAGGTTCTGGCAGGGAGTATAGGAGTTGTGAATACCTTCGCAGAGAAAAGAAGAAAAGAAGGAAGATACGAAAGAGCCAGTTCGATGAATTACATGGCGAATCACCTGAGTGTGATTCCGAAACTCAATTCAAACAGCAAATTTTTTACGTTCTTTTGGACTACTTGATTGGTAACATGACAAGACGTTCCGAAGCCGTAAATGACATTGCGATTAAATTAATTTTTTTGTGGAAATATCAGGATCTGACGGAAGAAGAGCTCAGAGAAAAGGTAGCGGCATTCTGGACGATTGATGGCATCGATATTTATACGGATCTAATATATGAAATCATTCATTTCTAAGCCATCCACTTAGCAAATTGGGGATGTGATTCGCTGCCTCCATTTCAACTTCTGAACAAATTTCATGACTTGAAGATGGAAGTATTATTTCCAAAGATCTGCATAGCATTAAGAATATTTTGCACACTTCCAGTCAGTGTGGCTGAAGGGGAGCGTTCTTTTAGTCTATTATCTTGCGTGAACATTTTTTTACGTTCTACTATGAGCCAAAATCGCTTGACAAGCCTTGGAACATTGGCGTTGGAGTCCAGCCTTGCTCGCAGCATTAGTTTTGAATCGGTAATTTCCATATTCGCAGACCAAAAAGCACGGAAGGTTTTCCTTGGCTGATTCAAGCTCTTAAAATGTACATATTTAGAAGAAGTTAATGTAATCAAACAATGAATGTTTGATAATGCAAATCAAACAATGAAATCTAACATTTCATTTATGTAAGTGCTTCAGTAATTCATATTTTATATGAAATAAAACTGACAATGTGAATTGAAAAATTTATGTATGTTATGCTATTTTTTTTACTGGATTGAGTATATTTTTCAGGGGGCCCGTAAACGCGAACTGTCCCAGGGGCATGGCTGAGCTCTCTGCGGCCCTGAATACTTCTTGTATTTATACTCAGTTGAGCAGAGCTCACAGAGTATATTAAGTTTGATTGGATAACGGTTGGTTGTACATATATAAAGGAATCGAGATAGATATAGACTTCCATATATCAAAATAATCAGGATCGAAAAAAAATTTGATTGAGCCATGTCCGTCCGTCCGTCCGTTAACACGATAACTTGAGTAAATTTTGAGGTAACTTGATGAAATTTGGTACGTAGGTTCCTGAGTACTCATCTCAGATCGCTATTTAAAATGAACGATATCGGACTATAACCACGCCGACTTTTTCGATATCGAAAATTTCGTAAAACCGAAAAAGTGCAATAATTCATTACCAAAGACAGATAAAGCGACGAAACTTGGTAGATGAGTTGAATTTATGACGCAGAATAGAAAATTAGTAAAATTTTGGACAATAGGCGTGGCACCGCCCACTTTTAAAAGAAGGTAATTTATAATTTTAAATATAAATAATAAGCTGTAATTTGTCAGTCGTAGAAGATATCATAATGAAATTTGGCAGGGACGTTACTCCTATTACTATATGTACGCCTAATAAAAATTAGCAAAATCGGAGAAGGACCACGCCCACTTTTAAAAAAAAATTTTTTTTAAAGTAAAATTTTAACAAAAAATTTAATATCTTTACAGTATATAAGTAAATTATGTCAACATTCAACTCCAGTAATGACATGGTGCAACAAAATACAAAAATAAAAGAAAATTTCAAAATGGGCGTGGCTCCGCCCTTTTTCATTTGATTTGTCTAGGATACATTTAATGCCATAAGTCGAACAAAAATTAACCAATCCTTTTGAAATTTGGTAGGGGCATAGATTTTATGGCGTTAACTGTTTTCTGTGAAAATGGGCGAAATCGGTTGATGTCACGCCCAGTTTTTATACACAGTCGCATGGCCCTTAACACGATAACTTGAGCAAAAATCGACATATCTTTACTAAACTTAGTTCACGTACTTATCTGAACTCACTTTATTTTGGTATAAAAAATGAACGAAATCCGACTATCACCACGCCCACTTTTTCGATATCTACGAAAAATGAAAAAAATGCCATAATTCTATACCAAATACGAAAAAAGGGATGAAACATGGTAAGGTAAGGATTGTTTTATTGACATGAAATATAACTTTAGAAAAAACTTTATAAAATGGTTGTGACACCTACCATATTAAGTAGAAGAAAATGAAAAAGTTCCGCAGGGCGAAATAAAAAACCCTTAAAATCTTGGCAGGTATTACATATATAAATAAACTAGCCTTTACCCGCGGCCCCGTCCGCAAGGAGATAATGAAATATGTGGGCTATTCACGTTAGCCTGCTTATAAAGTTATATGTTTAAAAATTTTTTTTCTGTCTAATGCATTTTATTTTTGTAATTGAGTAAAAAAAGAACTTTATGAGCTGATAACCTGATAGGATCCCAAAATGATAACGAAATTATCCAGAAAAAGCCACGAAATGACCCCGACGCTATCGCGGACGGATCCCGAAAACCATCCAGAAACGCCCCGTAAGTGTCTCCAAAAGTTCCCGAAGTAGTCCCAAAAAAACCTGAAATGACAACGACACGATTCTAGACTTATACAGAGAACCACACAGAAATGATCCCTGAAGGGTACCAAACTGATCCCGAAATAGTCCCGAAAAAGTTCCGAAATTACCCTGACGGGCTCCCGGACGGATCTCAAAAACCATCCTGGAAGGGTTCCTAAATTATCCCGACATAGTCCACAAAAAGCTCCGAAAAAGTTCCGAAATGACCCCGAGGGATCCACAACGGATAGCGAAACCCATAAAGAAGTGATTCCGGAAGGGTCCCAAAATGATTACGAAATAGGCCGAAAATGACCCCGATGGAATCCCGCACGGATCCAAATGTGATCCCGGAAGGGTTTCAAAACTATCCCGAAAAATTAACAAAAAAATCTCATAATGAATCTCACGGCATCCTGGACGGATCCAGAAATGATCCCAACATGGTCCCGAAATGACCCTGATGGATCCGGCAAACGATCAAGAATTGATGCCGGCAGGGTCCTCAAATGATCCCGAAATAATACAGATAAAGTCATGGAATGACCCCTAAATGGTCCCCAAATGATCCTGAAATAGTCCCGAAAAAGTCCCGAAATTACCCTGAAGGGTTCCCGGACAGATCCCGAAATCCATCCAGAAGTGATGCCGGAAGGGTCCAAAAATGATCCCGTATTGTCCCCGAAAAAGCCCCTAAATGACCCCGACGGGATCCCGGACGGATCCCCAAAACTATCTAGAAATGATGATGGAAGGTACCCAAAATGATTCCGAAAAAGTCGTGAAATTACCCCGACGGAATTCCGGACGGATCCCGAAAACCATCCAGAAATGATCCCGAAATAGTCCCGAAGAAGTCCCGAAATGTCCATGACGGGATCTCAAACAGCCCCCTAACTGACCCCGCCGGGATCCCGGACAGATCCCGAAAACCATTCAGAAATGAAGGCGAAAGGGTCCCCAAATGATCCCGTATTAGTGGCGAAAAAGTCCTGAAATGACCCCGACGGGATCCCGGACGAATCTCGAAAACCATCCAGAAATGATGCCGGAAGGGAACCCAAATTATCCCGAAAAAGTCCCAAAATGACGCCGACGTGATCCCGGACGGATCCCGAAAACCATCCAGAAATGATGCCGGAAGGGTTCCCAAATGATCCCGTGGACGAATCCCGAAAACCATCCAGAAATGATGCCGGTAGGTACCCCAAATGATCCCGAAATAGTCCCGAAATGACCCCGTCCGTATCCCGGACGGATCCCGAAAACTCTCCAGAAATGATGCCGAAAGGGTCCCCAAATGATCCCGTATTAGTCGAGAAAAAGTCCCGGAATGACCCCGACGGGATCCCGGACGGATCCCGAAAACCATCCAGAAATTATGCCGGAAGAGCCCCCAAATGATCCTGAAAAAGTCCCCAAATGACCTCGACATACTCCAGAGAAAGTTCCGAAATTGCTCCGAGGGGATCCACGACGGATCGCGAAAACCAAACAGAAATGATCTCGGAAGGGTCCCCAAATGATCCCAAAATGATCCCGAAATGACCCTGAAGGATCCGGCAAACCATCAAGAAATTATGCCGGAAGGGTCCCCAAATGATCCCGAAATAATACAGAAAAAGTCACGAAACGACCCCTAGAGGATCCCCAAATAATCCCGTATTAGCCCCGAAAAGGTCCCGAAATAACCCCGATGGGATCCCGGACAAATCCCGAAAACCATCCAGAAATGATGCCGGAAGGGATCCCAAATGATTCCGAAAAAGTCCCGCAATGATTCCGACGGGATCCCGAACGGATACCGAAAATCATCCAGAAGTTAAGCCGGAAAGGTCCTCAAATGATCACCTAATAGTTCCGAAATGACCCGTAAGGGATCCTGAACGGATCCCGTAAACCATCCAGAAATGATCCCGATATAGTCCCGAAGAAGTCCGGAAATGACCCTAACGGGATCTCGAACGCATCCCTAAATGACCCTGACGGGATCCCGGACAGATCCCGAAATCCATCCAGAAATGATCTTGGGAGGGACCCCACATGATTCCGAAAAAGTCCGGCAATGATTCCGACGGGATCCTGAACGGATACCGAAAACCATGCAGAAGTGATGCCGGAAAGGTCCTCAAGTGATCACCTAATAATCCCAAAATTACCCTGACGGCATCCCGGACAGATCCCGAAATCCATCCAGAAATGATCTTGGGAGGGTCCCAAAATGATCCCGAAATAGTCTCGGAAAAGTCCGGAAATTACCCTGACGGGTTCCCGGACGAATCCTGAAAGCCATCCTTAAATGATCCCGAAAGTCCCGAAGTGACCCTGACGGGATCCCGAACGGATTCCGAAAACTATCCAGAAATGATGCCGGAAAGGTCCTCAAATAATCTCCTAATAGTCCCGAAATTACCGTGACAGAATCCCGAACGGATCCCGACAACTATGCAGAAATGATGCCGAAAGGGTCCGCAAATGATCCCGTATTAGTCGAGAAAAAGTCCCGAAATGACTCCGACGGGATCCCGGACGAATCCCAAAAACCATCCCAAATGATCCCGAAATAGTCCCGAAATGATGATGGAAAGGTCCCCAAAAGATCCCCTAATAGTCACGAAATTACCCTGATGGGATTCCGGACGGATTCCGAAAACCATCCAGAAATGATGCCGAAAGGGTTCCCAAATGATCCCGTATTAGTCGCGAAAAAGTCCCGAAATGACCCCGACGGGATCCCGGACGGATTCCGAAAACCAGCCAGAAATGATGCCGAAAGGGTTCCCAAATGTTCCCGAAAAAGTCCCCAAATGACCCCGACGAGATCCCGGACGGATCCCGAAAACCATTCAGAAATGATGCCGGAAGAGCCCTCAAATGATCCCGAAAAAGTCCCCAAATTACCCTGACGAGATCCCGGACGGATCCCGAAAACCATCCAGAAATGTTGCCGAAAGGGTCCCCAAATGATCCCGTATTAGTCGCGAAAAAGTCCCGAAATGACCCCGACGGGATGCCGGACGAATCCCGAAGATCATCCAGAAATGATGCCTAAAGGGACTCAAAATAACCCCGAAAAAGTCCCGTAATGATCCCGGAAACCATCAAGAATTTATCTCTCGAAGGTACGCAAATGATCCCGAAAGTACCCCGACGGGATCCCGGACGGATCCCGAAAACCATCCAGAAATGATGCCGGAAGGGTCCCCAAATGATCGCGAAATAGTCCCGAAATGATTCCGGAATAGTCCCGAAAATGTCTCAAAATAACCCCGACGGGATCCCGGATGGATCCCGAACACTATACAGAAGGGTCCCAAAATGATCCCGAAATAGTCCCGAAAATGCCACGAAATTACCCCGGCGGGATCCCGGAACGATCCCGAAAACCATTCAGAAATGATCCTGGAAAGGCCTCGATATAACCCTTACGGGATTACAAATAAGGTGAAGCTAATTATAAAACCATGTTAATAAGGCAGCAGGCGCATTGGAGCGAATGAAAAGTTACATAGAAACATACAAGTAAAGCTAATAAAAGCGTGCTAATAAAAACAATTGAAGGAGGGCGGATGGCGGGTGTAGAAGGAGAGGACTACTGATCGTTCCTCCAAAATTGTCTAGATCTCGATCTATATGTGCCAGATACCAAAAACTATTGATTTAGGAGAAAATTTATATTGAGTTACAACAATTTATAGATTTTACACCAGAGGGGAGATAAAGGGGTGGGGGGGGGGGCGGCGGTGTGTTTCACTGCTTACTTTGTAAGCCCTCGACTTAATTGACCCCTTGAGTCTGTGATATTGGTGAAGGCCAGTATACGTAAAGTTATAATGTGTAAAAATTATTAAAAAGTAATTGCTCCAAGGGGTCTTGGGACCCCCACCCCTCTCTCCATGTTCGAAAAAAATTTCGCTAGTAGACTATTGTCTGTGTCCCAAATTTCATCAAAATCCGTGTAGCCATTCTGGCGTGATTCAGTCGCAAAGACGAAAAAATATAATAATTAAATTATAACTGTTCCTAAGGGGCGGCGACCACGCCCCTTTTGAAAAATATATATAGCTAGTAGATCCTTCTAGAATATTGGCTATATGTGTGCAAAATTTCATCCAAATCGGTCCAGCCGTTCTTGCGTTATTGAGTCACAAAGACAAACGTCTGGACAAACATCCAAACATCCAAACATCCAAACATCCAAACATCTTAACATCCAAACTTTGCCATTTATAATATACTAGCCTTTACCCGCGGCCCCGTCCGCAAGGAGAAAATGAAATATGTGGGCTATTCACGTTAGCCTGCTTATAAAGTTATCTGTTTAAAATTTTTTTTCTGTCTAATGCATTTTATTTTTGTAATTGAGTAAAAAAAAAGAACTTTATGAGCTGATAACCTGATAGGATCCCAAAATGATAACGAAATTATCCAGAAAAAGCCACGAAATGACCCCGACGCTATCGCGGACGGATCCCGAAAACCATCCAGAAACGCCCCGGAAGTGTTTCCAAAAGTTCCCGAAGTAGTCCCAAAAAAACCCGAAATGACAACGACACGATTCTAGACTTATCCAGATAACCACACAGAAATGATGCCTGAAGGGTACCAAATTGATCCCGAAATAGTCCCGAAAAAGTTCCGAAATTACCCTGACGGGCTCCCGGACGGATCTCAGAAACCATCCAGAAAATATCCAAGAAGGGTCCCTAAATTATCCCGACTAACCCCAGAAAAAGTTCCGAAATGGCTCCGAGGGGATCCACGATGGATCGCGAAAACCATACAGAAATGATCCCGAAATAGTCCGGAATTGACCCAGATGGGATCCCGCACAGATCCAGAAATGATCCCGGAAGGGTGCAAAAACTATCCCGGAAAAGTAACAAAAAATCCCGAAATGGCTCCTACGGCATCCCGGACGGATCCAGAAATGACCTCGGAAGGGTCCCCAAATGATCCCAAAATGGTCCCGAAATGACCCTGATGGATCCGGCAAACCATCAAGAAATTATGCCGAAAGGGTCCCAAAATGATCCCGAAATAATACAGAAAAAGTCACGAAACGACCCCTAGAGGATCCCCAAATGATCCCGTATTAGCCCCGAAAAGGTCCCGAAATAACCCCGACGGGATCCCGAACAAATCCCGAAAACCATCCAGAAATGATGCCGGAAGGAATCCCAAATGATCCAGAAGTGACGCCGGAAAGGTCCTCAAATGATCACCTAATAGCCCCGAAATGACCCTTAAGGGGTCATGGACGGATCCCATAAACCATCCAGAAATGATCCCGATATATTCCCGAAGAAGTCCCGAAATGACCCTGACGGGATCTCGAACGCACCCCTAAATGACCCTGACGGGATCCCGGACAGATCCCGAAATCCATCCAGAAATGATCTTGGGAGGGACCTCAAATGATCCCGAAAAAGTCCCGCAATGATTCCGAGGGGATCCTGATCGGATACCGATAATCATCCAGAAGTGATGCCGGAAAGGCCCTCAAATGATCACCTAATACCAAAATGACCCTGACGGCATCCCGGACTGATCCCAAAATCCATCCAGAAATGATCTTGGGAAGGTCCCAAAATTATCCCGAAATAGTCTCGGAAAAGTTCAGAAATTACCCTGACGGTTTCCCGGACGAATCCTGAAAGCCATCTCTAAATGATCCCGAAAAAGTCCCGAAATGACCCTGACTGGACCCCGAAAGGATCCCGAAAACTATCCAGAAATGATGCCGGAAATGTCCTCAAATGATCACCTAATAGTTCCGAAAAGACCCTGACGGGATCCCGAACGGATCCCGACAACTATCTAGAAATGATGCCGAAAGGGCCCGCAAATGATCCCGTATTAGTCGAGAAAAAGTTCCGAAATGAACCCGACGGGATGCCGGACGAATCCCAAAAATCAGCCAGAAATGATGCCGGAAGGGACACCAAATGATCCCGAAAAAGTCCCGCAATAATTCCGACGGGATCCTGAGCGGATACCGAAAACCATCCAGAAGTGATGCCGAAAAGGTCCTCAAATGATCACCTAATAGTCCCAAAATGACCCTGACGGCATCCCGGACAGATCCCGAAATCCATCCAGAAATGATCTTGGGAGGGTCCCAAAATTATCCCGAAATAGTCTGGGAAAAGTCCAGAAATTACCCTGACGGATACCGGACGAATCCTGAAAACCAATCTTAAATGATGCCGAAAAAGTCCCGAAATGACCCTGATGGGACCCGGAAAGGATCCCGAAAACTAACCAGAAATGATGCCGGAAAGGTCCTCAAATGATATCCCAATAGTTCCGAAAAGACCCTGACGGGATCCCGAACGGATACCGAAAACTATCCAGAAATGATACCGAAAGGGCCCGCAAATGATCCCGTATTAGTCGAGAAAAAGTCCCGAAATGACCCCGACGGGATGCCGGACGAATCCCAAAAACCATCCAGAAATGATTTTGGAAGGGACCCCAATGATCCCGAAAAAGTCCCGCAATTATTCCGACGGGAATCTGAACGGATACCGAAAACCATCCAGAAGTGATGCCGGAACGGTCCTCAAATGCTCACCTAATAGTCCCAAAATGACCCTGAGGGCATCCCGGACAAATCCCGAAATCCATCCAGAAATGATCTTGGGAAGGTCCCAAAATGATCCCGAAATAGTCTCGGAAAAGTCCAGAAATTACCCTGACGGGTTCCCGGACGAATCCTGAAAGCCATCCTTAAATGATCCCGAAAAAGCCCCGAAATGACCCTGACGGGATCCCGAAAGGATTCCAAAATCTATCCATAAATGATGCCGGAAAGGTCCTCAAATGAGCCCCTAATAGTTCCGAAATGACCGTGACGGGATCCCGAACGGATCCCGACAACTATCCAGAAATTATGCCGAAAGGTACCTCAAATGAACCCGTATTAGTCGAGAAAAAGTCCCGAAATGACCCCGACGGGATGCCGGACAAATCCCGAAGACCATCCAGAAATGATGCCTAAAGGGACCCAAAATAACCCTGAAAAAGTCCCGTAATGATCCCGGCAACCATCAAGAATTTATCTCTCGAAGGTACGCAAATGATCCCGAAAGTACCCCGACGGGATCCCGGACGGATCCCGAGAACCATCCAGAAATGATGCCGGAAGGATCCCCAAATGATCGCGAAATAGTCCCGAAATTACCCTAATGGGATCCCGGACGGATCCCGAAAACCATCCAGAAATGATGCCGAAAGGGTTCCCAAATGATCCCGTATTAGTCGCGAAAAAGTCCCGAAATGACCCCGACGGGATGCCGGACAAATCCCGAAAACCATCCAGAAATGATGCCGGATGAGCCTCAAAATAATCCCGAAAAAGTCCCCAAATAACCCCGACGAGATCCCGGACCGATCCCGAAAACCATCCAGAAATGATGCCGGGAGAGCCCCCAAATGATCCCGAAAAAGTCCCCAAATGACCCCGACAATATCCCGGACGGATCCCGAAAACCATCCAGAAATGATGCCGGAAGAGCCCTCAAATGATCCCGAAAAAGTCCCCATATGACCCCGACGAGATCCCGCACGGATCCCGAAAACCATCCAGAAATGATGCCGAAAGGGTCCACAAATGATCCCGTATTAGTCGCGAAAAAGTCCCGAAATGACCCCGACGGGATGCCGGACAAATCCCGAAGACCATCCAGAAATGATGCCTAAAGGGACCCAAAATAACCCTGAAAAAGTCCCGTAATGATCCCGGCAACCATCAAGAATTTATCTCTCGAAGGTACGCAAATGATCCCGAAAGTACCCCGACGGGATCCCGGACGGATCCCGAGAACCATCCAGAAATGATGCCGGATGGATCCCCAAATGATCGCGAAATAGTCCCGAAATGATTCCGGAATAGTCCCGAAAATGTTCCAAAATAACCCCGACGGGATCCCGGACGGATCCCGTAAACTATACAGAAATGATCCCCGAAGGGTCCCAAAATGATCCCGAAATAGTCCCGAAAAAGTCCCGAAATTACCCCGGCGTAATCCCGGACCGATCCCGAAAACCATCCAGAAATGATCCCGGAAGGGTCTCGATATGACCCTTACGGGATTACAAATAAGGTGAAGCTAATTATAAAACCATGTTAATAAGGCAGCAGGCGCATTGGAGCGAATAAAAAGTTAGATAGAAACATACAGGTAAAGCTAATAAAAGCGTGCTAATAAAAACAATTGATGGAGGGCGGATGGCGGGAGTAGAGGAGAGGACCACTGATCGTTCCTCCAAAATTGTCTAGATCTCGTTCTGTATGTACCAGATACCAAAAACTATTGATTTAGGAGAAAATTTAGATTGAGTTATAACAATTTATGGATTTTACACCAGAGGGGGAGATAAAGAGGGGCGGGCGGAGGGTGTCACAGCTTACTTTGTAAGCCCTCGACTTATTTGACCCCTTGAGTCTGTGATATTGGTGAAGGCCAGTATACGTAAAGTTATAATGTGTAAAAATTATGAAAATTAATTTCTCGAAGGGTCGTGGGACACCCACCCCTCTTTCCATGTTCGAAAAAAATTTCGCTAGTAGACTACTGTCTGTGTCCCAAATTTCATCAAAATCCGTGTAGCCATTCTGGCGTGATTCAGTCGCAAAGACGAAAAAATATAATAATTAAATTATAACTGTTCCTAGGGGGCGGGGACCACGCCCCTTTTGAAAAATATATAGCTAGTAGATCCTTCTAGACTATTGGCTATATGTGTGCAAAATTTCATCCAAATCGGTCCAGCCGTTCTTGCGTTATTGAGTCACAAAGACAAACGTCTGGACAAACATCCAAACATCCAAACATCCAAACATCCAAACATCCAAACATCCAAACATCCAAACATCTAAACATCCAAACATCCAAACATCCAAACATCTTAACATCCAAACTTTCCCATTTATAATATATATTAGATATATTAGATTAGCGGTATCCAACAGATGATGTTCTGTGTCACCCTGGTCCACATTTTGGTCGCGATCTGGAAAACGCCTTCACATATACAACTACCACCACTCCCTTTTAAAACTCTCATTAATACCTTTAATTTGATACCCATATCGTACAAACACATTCTAGAGTTACCCTGGTCCACCTTTATGGCGATATTTCGAAACGGCGTCCACCTATAGAACTAAGGCCCACTCCCTTTTAAAATACTCATTAACACCTTTCTTTTGATACCCATATTGTACAAACAAATTCTAGGGTCACCCCTGGTCCACCTTTATGGCGATATCTCGAAACGGCGTCCACCTATGGAACTAAAGATTACTCCCTTTTAAAATACCCATTAACACCTTTCTTTTGATACCCATATTGTACAAACAAATTCTAGGGTCACCCCTGGTCCACCTTTATGGCGGTATCTCGAAACGGCGTCCACCTATGGAACTAAGGATTACTCCCTTTTAAAATACTCATTAACACCTTTCATTTGATACCCATATCGTACAAACGCATTCTAGAGTCAACCCTGATCCACCTTTATGGCTATATCCCTAAATGGCGTCCACCTATAGAACTATGGCCCACTCCCTCATAAAATACTCTTTAACACCTTTCATTTGATACCCATATCGTACAAACGCATTCTAGAGTCACCCTGGTCCACCTTTATGGCGATATCTCGAAAAGGCGACCACCTATGCAACAACCACCACTCCCTTTTAAAACCCTCATTAATACCTTTAATTTGATACCCATATCGTACAAACACATTCTAGAGTCACCCATGGTCCACCTTTATGGCGATATTTCGAAACGGCGTCCACCTATAGAACTAAGGCCCACTCCCTTTTAAAATACTCATTAACACCATTCGTTTGATGCCCATATTGTACAAACAAATTCTAGGGTCATCCCTGGTCCACCTTTGTGGCGATATCTCGAAACGGCGTCCACCTATGGAACTAAGGATTACTCCCTTTTAAAATACTCATTAACACCTTTCTTTTGATACCCATATTGTACAAACAAATTCTAGGGTCACCCCTGGTCCACCTTTATGGCGATATCTCGAAACTGCGTCCACCTATGGAACTAAGGATAACTCCCTTTTAAAATACTCATTAACACCTTTCATTTGATACCCATATCGTACAAACGCATTCTAGAGTCAGCCCTGGTCCACCTTTATGGCGATATCTCGAAAAGGCGACCACCTATACAACTACCACCTCTCCCTTTTAAAACCCTCATTAATACCTTTAATTTGATACCCATATCGTACAAACAAATTCTAGGGTCACACCTGGTCCACCTTAATGGCGATATCTCGAAACGGTGTCCACCTCTGGAACTAAGCATCACTCCCTTTTCAAATACTCATTAACACCTTTCTTTTGATACCCATATTGTACAAACAAATCCTAGGGTCACCCCTGGTCCACCTTTATGGCGATATATCGAAACGGCGTCCACCTATGGAACTAAGGATTACTCCCTTTTAAAATACTCATTAACATCTTTCGTTTGATACCCATATTTTACAAACGCATTCTAGGGTCACACCTGGTCCACCTTTATGTCGATATCTCGAAACGGCGTCCACCTGTGGAACTAAGCATCACTCCCTTTTAAAATACTCATTAACACCTTTCTTTTGATACCTATATTGTACAAACAAATTCTAGGGTTACACCTGGTCCAGCTTTGTAGCGATATCTCGAAACGGCGTCTACCTGTGGAACTAAGGATTACTCCCTTTTAAAATACTCATTAACACCTTTCATTTGATACCCATATCGTACAAACGCATTCTAGAGTCACCCCTGGTCCACCTTTATGGCGATATCTCGAAAAGGCGACCACCTATACAACTACCACCACTCCCTTTTAAAACCCTCCTTAATACCTTTAATTTGATACCCATATCGTACAAACAAATTCTAGGGTCACCCCTGGTCCACCTTTATGGCGATATCTCGAAACGGCGTCTACCTATGGAACTAAGGATTACTCCCTTTTAAAATACTCATTAACACCTTTCATTTGATACCCATATCGTACAAACGCACTCTAGAGTCAACCTGATCCACCTTTATGGCTATATTTCAAAAAGGCGACCACTTATACAACTACCACCACTCTCTTTTAAAACCCTCATTAATACCTTTAATTTCATACCCATATCGTACAAACAAATTCTAGGGTCACACCTGGTCCACCTTTATGGCGATATCTCGAAACGGCGTCCACCTGTGGAACTAAGCATCACTCCCTTTTAAAACACTCATTAACACCTTTCTTTTGATACCTATATTGTACAAACAAATTCTAGGGTCACCCCTGGTCCACCTTTATGGCGGTATCTCGAAACGGCGTCCACCTATGGAACTAAGGATTACTCCCTTTTAAAATACTCATTAACACCTTTCATTTGATACCCATATCGTACAAACGCATTCTAGAGTCAACCTGATCCACCTTTATGGCTATATCCCTAAATGGCGTCCACCTATAGAACTATGGCCCACTCCCTCATAAAATACTCTTTAATGCCTTTCATTTGATACGCATGTCATACAAACACATTCCAGGGTTTCCCTCGGTTCATTTTCCTACATGGTTATTTTCCCTTATGTTGTCACCATAGCTCTCAACTGAGTATGTAATGTTCGGTTACACCCGAACTTAACCTTCCTTACTTGTTTTTATTTGGTACGTTTATTATCATTGGGTGTGTACATTTCATACTTATATAATTTTAATAAAACAATGTACTTAATAATAACAATGTAATTAAATTTTATGTTTAAAGGCACAGAGTGAAAATTCCTGAAAGTGATTTTTGAGCAGCAAAGTTATTATTTGATAGCTATCGATAATACAAACAAATGCTCGTCTTCGATTTATCCAAAAAATACTGTATCCTTAATTATCGCCATTTGAATTTTCTTTGTCCTTATTCTTTTAAAGTTGAATAGCAGCCCATAGGCTCCACCGATTTTGACAATTCGGTAAAAGTCTAGTTGAGGGGTCGATTGCTAATACGCTACCAAAAATATCGAGAGAGGTGTTAAACGAGGCGTATTGACCTCAGTATTAATAATCCGAAGGCGGAAGCGTATTAGCAGCCGACCCCTCAACTAGACTTTTACCGACAACTCAAACACCAATTTGCTTGAAATTAAAAACTCTTTAAGAGCACATTTTTTATTTCTGTGAAATAAATTTCTATTTTTAAAATTGTTGCAAAAACCGTGCAAAAAAAATTGTTCTGGAGCACATTTTTGCACGCAAGGAAAAGCACATACGCAAAATTTTACTCTCTATGATATTCCGTTGAGAACAAAATGGCCCGCAGTATTGATGCTAGATATTTTCATTTCCACACTTTGGATTTGAAGATTTTCCATACAAAATTTTATTTTTCAAATACTTTAAGTAAAATTAAAAAAAAAAAAAAAAAATACTTACATCAGTCGTTAATTCTCACACTCATTGTGAATGCCTACAAGTGAAACATCTTTCTATTCCTTCCTTGCCATTCTTAACTGTCAAATAATAGCTGAAAGGGAGAATGGCTGTTGCCGAATAGCCAGAGAATGGAAGGAGGGTTTGTTTGTTTGCTGGCGGTAAATAAATTGAATTTCCAGAAATTGCCCATTTGTGTTTCAAACCAAATTTCTTTTGAATACATAACTACAGATATCAGACCATATATTAATATTCATCCCTGAAATCAAGATAATAGGAAAAAGATGGGCAGCAAACTTAGCAAAAATGTAAAAATATGTAAGTAATGCAATATACCAGTCGTTTACAAAAATGTTTGAAAACTACCATTGAGCAAATAAATTAAATAATCGAACAGCGGTTTAACAGGTAATAAGTGCTGTCAGTGGAAAATGGCAATGCAAATTTTTTTTTAATTGAATGCTTAAATTTGAAACCATTCATGCTAAAAAAAAATTCGGAAATTTCATTATATTAAATTTCAACGATGGTACCAATGGAAAAACTGCAATGCAAACCATTATAATGGTTAACCCTCCGATAGATTGTGGCGTCTGGCCAGACGAGAAGGCTTTATTTTCGTGAATAACTTTACTCCTACCTACCCGATCATGAAAAGCTTTAGTACCTTTTTTAGTTTAGAGGCGGTCTTTACAATAATTCGGAAATCGATATTTTTTCCTTTTTTTATGTTTTTTGTACCAAAGTTGATTATGTCACATTTCAGCGTTGTCGTTTGGCTAGACGAACATACTTTTAATAAAAAGTTTTATTTTAGAAGAAAGCAAAAAATGAGTATCCATTCCTATTTATAAGAACTTAGAAACAATATTGCATTTTTTATACAAGTTTATTTTCGCTTTTTTTGACAGTATGTACTACCTTCCTTGTCGAGAAAAATCGAGGGAACAAGCGATTGTTTCAATTATTGAATGCTTGAAAAAAGATCACAATAATAAAGAGTTGCGCTCACCTGATTGCACAGAACCGCCCTCTTTACAGAGTTGCAATTAGTGGAAGATGGAAAATAATGCAGCATTAGGGAAAAAGGTTAATCGAATTTTAGTGAACTATTTTTTTCTGTGTTATTTTGAGCTAAATATAAAGAAAACATTTGGCGATTCAGATGGCTCAAGGTCTTTTTAATAAATGAAACACATAGGTTTTTTTCTTCCGATATATTTCGGTTACACTACGGTAACCGTCCTCAGGGAACTACAAACGTAAACATTTTTTTATTAATAAATACAACCAAAAACTTTACAATAAAATTGATTAAAAATATCACATACATTATTTTACACGTCCTTCCGCTGTGACGTGTAGTTTGGTACTGTTCCTTTGTTTTTTAGTAAATATTTATAGTTGTGAGCGGAATGGTCAATGTCAGTTTTATAGTTCAGTCTAATGTGTTCTGGAGTGTTTACGATATGTAGCATTTCCAATGTAAATCGCTTATTGTAGTGTTGCTCTTGTTGGAGAATGCTCGCGCTCTCGAAGCTCAGTATATGGTCGCTAGCTGCACAGTGAGACATTAGTGCTGTTTTTATACTCAGTTGAGCAGAGCTCACAGAGTATATTAAGTTTGATTGGATAACGGTTGGTTGTACATATATAAAGGAATCGAGATAGATATAGACCTCCATATATCAAAATAATCAGGATCGAAAAAAAATTTGATTGAGCCATGTCCGTCCGTCCGTCCGTCCGTCCGTTAACACGATAACTTGAGTAAATTTTGAGGTATCTTGATGAAATTTGGTATGTAGGTTCCTGAGAACTCATCTCAGATCGCTATTTAAAATGAACGATATCGGACTATAACCACGCCTACTTTTTCGATATCGAAAATTTCGAAAAACCGAAAAAGTGCGATAATTCATTACAAAAGACCGGTAAAGCGACGAAACTTGGTAGATGAGTTGAGCTTATGACGCAAAATAGAAAATTAGTAAAATTTTGGACAATGGGCGTGGCACCGCCCACTTTTAAAAGAAGGTAATTTAAAACTTTTGCAGCTGTAATTTGGCAGTCGTTGAAGATATCATGATGAAATTTGGCAGAAACGTTACACTTATTACTATATGTACGCTTAATAAAAATTAGCAAAATCGGAGAAGGACCACGCCCACTTTAAAAAAAAATTTTTTTTTTAAGTAAAATTTTAACAAAAAATTTAATATCTTTACAGTATATAAGTAAATTATGTCAAGATTCAACTCCAGTAATGATATGGTGCAACAAAATACAAAAATAAAAGAAAATTTAAAAATGGGCGTGGCTCCGCCCTTTTTCATTTAATTTGTCTAGGATACTTTTAACGCCATAAGTCGAACAAAAATTAACCAATCCTTTTGAAATTCGGTAAGGGCATAGATTTTATGGCTTTAACTGTTTTCTGTGAAAATGGGCGAAATCGGTTGATGTCACGCCCAGTTTTTATACACAGTCGTCCGTCTGTCCTTCCGCATGGCCGTTAACACGATAACTTGAGCAAAAATCGATATATCTTTACTAAACTTAGTTCACGTACTTATCTGAACTCACTTTATCTTGGTAGGAAAAATGGACGAAATCCGACTATGACCACGCCCACTTTTTCGATATTGAAAATTATGATAATTCTATACCAAATACGAAAAAAGGGATGAAATATGGTAAGGTAATTGGATTGTTTTATTGACGCGAAATATAACTTTAGAAAAAACTTTATAAAATGGTTGTGACACCTACCATATTAAGTAGAAGAAAATGAAAAGTTCTGCAGGGCGAAATAAAAAAACCTTAAAATCTTGGCAGGTATTACATATATATAAATTAGCGGTATCCAACAGATGATGTTCCGGGTCACCCTGGTCCATATTTTGGTCGATATCTGTAAAACGCCTTCACATATACAACTACCACCACTCCCTTTTAAAACTCTCATTAATACCTTTAATTTGATACCCATATCGTACAAACTCATTCTAGAGTCACCCCTGGTCCACCTTTATGGCGATATTTCGAAAAGGCGAACACCTATAGAACGAAGGCCCACTCCCTTTTAAAAATACTTATTAACACCTTTAATTTGATACCCATATCGGACAAACAAAGTCTAGAGTCACCCCTGGTCCAGAAAGGCCCACTCCCTCTTAAAATACTCATTAACTCCTTTCGTTTGATACCCATATTGCACAAACGAATTCTAGAGTCACCCCTGGCCCACCTTTATGGCGATATCTCGAAACGGCGTCCACCTATGGAACTAAGGATTACTCCCTTTTAAAATACTCATTAACACCTTTCATTTGATACCCATATCGTACAAACGCATTCTCGAGTCACACCTGGTCCATCTTTATGGCGATATCTCGAAAAGACGTCCACCTATAGAACTAAGGCCCAATCCCTCTTAAAATACTCATTAACTCCTTTCGTTTGATACCCATATTGCACAAACGAATTCTAGAGTCACCCCTGGTCCACCTTTATGGCGATATCTCGAAAAGGGGTCCACCTATAGAACTACGCCCCACGCCCTTTTAAAATAATCATTAACACCTTTCATTTGATACCCATATCATACAAACAAATTCTAAAGTCACCCCTGGTCCACCTTTATGGCGATATCTCGAAAAGGCGAACACCTATAAAACGAAGGCCCACTCCCTTTTAAAAATACTCATTAACACCTTTCATTTGATACCCATATCGTACAAACAAAGTCTAGAGTCACCCCTGGTCCACCCTTATTGCGATACCTCGAAAATGCGTCCACCTATAGAACTAAGGCCCACTCCCTCTTAAAATACTCATTAACTCCTTTCGTTTGATACCCGTATTGCACAAACGAATTCTAGAGTCACCCCTGGCCCACCTTTATGGCGATATCTCGAAACGGCGTCCACCTATAGAACTAAGGCCCACTCCCTTTTAAAATACTCATTAACACCTTTCGTTTGATGCCCATATTGTGCAAACAAATTCTAGGGTCACCCCTGGTCCACCTTTATGGCGATATCTCGAAACGGCGTCCACCTATGGAACTAAGGATTACTCCCTTTTAAAATGCTCATTAACACCTTTAATTTGATACCCATATCGTACAAACGCATTCTAGAGTCACCCCTGGTCCATCTTTACGGCGATATCTCGAAAAGGCGTCCATCTATAGAACTTAGGTCCACGCCCTTTTAAAATACTCATAATACCTTTCATTTGATACCCATATCGTACAAACGCATTCTAGAGTCAACCCTGATCCACCTTTATGGCTATATCCCTAAATGGCGTCCACCTATAAAACTATGGCCCACTCCCTCATAAAATACTTTTTAATGCCTTTCATTTGATACACATGTCATACAAACACATTCCAGGGTTTCCCTCGGTTCATTTTCCTACATGGTTATTTTCCCTTATGTTGTCACCATAGCTCTCAACTGAGTATGTAATGTTCGGTTACATCCGAACTTAACCTTTCTTACTTGTTTGATTATTAGACTGTTGGCAATATTTTAAATCTGATTTGTGTTGCGACAATCTGGTTTTTAATTTTATTTTGTTGTTCCTACGTAAACACTGTTACATGGTTTGTTCTTTTTGCCGCCGCATGGGATTTTATATATGACATTGCTTTTTTCGGTTTCGAGTATCTTTGCATTTGTTTTGTTAAAGAAACACCTTAATGTGTTGTTAGGTTTATGTGCAATTTTAACTTTTTCTCCGTCATAGCAATCAGACTTTGCGAGTCGTTCTGATAACCGCGGTATATATGTTACGGATCTAAAAATGGTAGGTTTTTCGGATTTTTGTTTTCCTTTGTTAGAGTTTGCATTTTTGATTAATGTTTTAATAATGTTGTTCGGGAAATCATTGCTCTTCAATATATTTTCCGCTTCTCTTATTACCTCGTTGTGGTACGTGCCGTCCGATATACACAGCATCCGTTGTATAAAGCACATTGCTGTATTCATTATCATTGACTTCGGGTGTTTTGAGTGGAAGTTAATGATTCGTCCTGAAGATATTTGCTTCTTATACCACGATAACTTTAGTTGATTTCCTCTTTTTATCACAATGGAGTCTAGATACGGTAGTTTTCCATCTTCCTCTATTTCTAATGTAAATTTAATGTTTTTATGAAAAGTGTTGAGAGCGTTGAGTGTGTTATGTACTTCTTTTTCGGGGACAATCGCGAAAAAATCATCAACGTACTTTGTTAGCAATCTCGGTGGCTGTGCTAGTTTTTTTTTATTGTGGTGGTTAAAAGTTCTTCCATTATTATGTCCGCAATCACTGGGGACAACGAGGATCCCATAGGCATTCCCTTTAGTTGTGTGTATACCTGGTCGTTGAACTTGAAATAACGGCTCTCTTCAATACAGAATGTTACAATTTCCATAAATGTTTGTTTTGGTATCTTCGTGTAGTTTTTTATCAGCAGGCATTTACTTTGTATTATTTCGAGTGCTAACTGTGTTGGGATACTCGGAAACAGCGAGGCCACATCGAAAGAAACCAATTTTGCATCGTCTCATATAAATGTGTTATTAATTCTCTCTTTAAAATCAATTGTATTATTGATATTAAATGCAGAATTCGCTGTTATGTTGCTTAAAATGTTGGTGATGAATTTGCATAAACTATATGAAGGTGATCCTACGGCTGAGCATATTGGTCTCAGTGGGGTTCCTTCTTTGTGTATTTTCGGGAGACCATATATCCTTGGAGGCAATGCAGTAGTTGTGGACAGTTTAAATTTTTCTTTCTTTGAAATTACTCCCATTTTAAAGTTTTTTGTTTTTGCTTTGAAGTTTCAATGTGGGATCTTGTCTTTGAACTCTCTATGTCGTCAGGTCGCTTAATATATTAGTCATTTTATTTTCATAGTCATCTTTTTCCATTGCTACAGTTTTATTCCTTTGTCAGAAATTAAAATTTTAATGTTTTTATTTTGATTTAAAAATTTCTGCGTTTGCCCCACTGTGTCTATTATTGCACGATTTACTGCACTTTGGTTGTTCGTTTTTGTGTGCTCTTTTAATAATAGCCCACATTTGGTACGCGCCTCCTATTGTTTCTCCTTCTCATTGAAAGTATGTATTAGATGCTCCCATCGGCGATTATTGTAAAGAGGAAAGCGCTTGTTTTCCACTGGTATCTTTTACTTCGGTCCCTTTGTCAACAGCGCTTTAATGTTTTGTGGAAAGTCCACTTTTATTTTGTTAACAAGCCAATCTTCGTGGTTGTTGTTGGTAAGAATATTATTGCGTTCACTTCGAAGTTTCTCATATTTTGATATTTGATTCTCCTTTAATGTTGATGATACTTTTTTTGTAAAATTCCCCTCACATTCCATAAATGTGTTGAAGTCATCTGGGCTCAGTTGCTTTTTATACCTTTCATGAAAATGAAATGGTATATTAATTTCGTCACGAAACCGAAAATTGTAAGTCCTTAAAGGAAAATAGATAGACCCACCATTAAGTATACCGAAATAATCAGGTTGAAGAGCTGAGTTGATTTAGCCATGTCCGTCTGTCCGTCTGTCTGTTTGTATGCAAACTAGTCCCTCAATTTTTGAGATATCTTGATAAAATTTGGTGAGCGGGTGTATTTGGGTGTCCGATTAGACATTTGTCGGAACCGACCGGATCGGACCACTATAGCATATATCCTCCATACAACCGATTTTTCAGAAAAAGAGGATTTTTGTAATATCTTACCCAATTTAACAGATTGAAGCTTCAAACTTCACCATATACTTTCGCATATTGCACATATTGTTGCCTGAAAAAATTGATGAGATCGGTCGTATATATAGTATATATCCCCCACAACCGATTGTTCAGATAAGGAACTTTTAGTAATTACTGCCCCATTTTAAGAGCTAGAGGCTTCAAATTTCAACGAATGCTTAGGTATATAGCATATATTGTTGTCCGGAAAAATCATAGAGATCGGTGGTATATATAGTATATATATGGTGGTATATATAGTATATATATATAGTATATATATATATATTTTTTCGCAAATTTTAGCCCCATTTTAACAGCTAGAAGCTTCAACTTTCACCGAATACTTACGTATATAGCATATATTGTTGTCTAAAAAAATCATAGAGATCGGTTGTATAAATAGTATATATCTCATACAACCGATTGTTCAGATAAGAAACTTTTCGCAATATCTACCCCATTTTAGCAGCTATAAGCTTCAAATTTCACCGATTGCTTTCGTATATAGCATATATTGTTGTCTGAAAAAATCATAGAGATCGGTTGTATATATAGTATATATCTCATACAACCGATTGTTCAGATAAGAAACTTTTCGCAATTTCTACCCCATTTTAACAGCTATAAGCTTCAAATTTCACCGATTGCTTACGTATATAGCATATATTGTTGTCTGAAAAAATCATAGAGATCGGTTGTATATATAGTATATATCTCATACAACCGATTGTTCAGATAAGAAACTTTTCGCAAATTCTACCCCATTTTAACAGCTAGAAGCATCAAATTTCACCAAATGCTTACGTATATAGCATATATTGTTGTCAGAAAAAATCATAGAGATCGGTTGTATATATAGTATATATCTCATACAACCGATTGTTCAGATAAGAAACTTTGCGCAATTTCTGCCCCGTTTTAACAGCTAGAAGCTTCAAATTTCACAAAATGCTTACGTATATAGCATATATTGTTGTCTGAAAAAATCATAGGGATCGGTGGTATATATATTATATACTTCATATAAACTGTCATTTTTGCCCCTTTTTTACGGCAAGAAGCTTCAAAATTCATCAAATTTTATCAAATAGTTACGTTTACGTCATATATTTTTGAAATACGTGATTCGTAGTCATAGTTTTTACATGCAGACCACAAAAAACGTGAAGCTTTGCATCCTCACACAGATTACCTACCTATTTTTTATTTTATATTTATCTTAAAAATCGTTTAGATATGTTCAAATTTCACTAAATGCTTACGTGTATAGCATATATTGTTGTCTGAGAAAATCATAGATACCGGTGGTATATATAGTATATATCTCATACAACCGATTGTTCAGATAAGAAACTTTTCGCAAATTCTACCCCATTTTAACAGCTATAAGCTTCAAATTTCACCGATTGCTTACGTATATAGTATGTATTGTTGTGTCAAAAAATCATAGAGATCGGTGATATATATAATATATATATGATGGTATATATAGTATATATATATTTTTTTTACGATTTCGGCCCCATTTTAACAGCTAGAAGCTTCAAATTTCACCAAATGCTTAGGTGTATAGCATATATTGATGTCTGAAAAAATCATTGAGATCGGTGGTATACATAGTATATATCTCATACAACCGATTGTTCAGATAAGAAACTTTCCGCAATTTCTGCCCCGTTTTAACAGCTAGAAGCTTCAAATTTCACAAAATGCTTACGTATATAGCATATACTGTTGTCTGAAAAAATCATAGAGATCGGTGGTATATATATTATATACTTCATATAAACTGTCATTTTTGCCCCTTTTTTACGGCTAGAAGCTTAAAAATTCATCAAATTTCATCAAATAGTTACGTTTACGTCATATATTTTTGAAATACGTGATTCATAGTCATATTTTTTACATGCAGACCACAAAAAACGTGAAGTTTTGCATCCTCACACATATTACTTACCTATTTTTTATTTTATATTTATCTTAAAAATCGTTTAGATATGTTCAAATTTCACTAAATGCTTACGTGTATAGCATATATTTTTGTCTGAGAAAATCATAGATACCGGTGGTATATATAGTATATATCCCATACAACCGATTGTTCAGATAAGAAACTTTGCGCAATTTCTTCCCCATTTTAACAGCTAGAAGCTTCAAATTTCACCAAATGCTTACGTGTATAGCATATATTGTTGTCTGAAAAAATCATTGAGATCGGTGGTATATATAGTATATATCTCATACAACCGATTGTTCAGTTAAGAAACTTTGCGCAATTTCTGCCCCTTTTTAACAGCTAGACGCTTCAAATTTCACCAAATGCTTACGTATATAGCATATATTGTTGTCTGAAAAAATCATAGAGATCGGTGGTATATATATTATATACTTCATATAAACTGTCATTTTTGCCCCTTTTTTACGGCTAGAAGCTTTAAAATTCATCAAATTTCATCAAATAGTTACGCTTACGTCATATATTGTTGAAATACGTGATTCGCAGTCATAGTTTTTACACGCAGACCACAAAAAACAGAAACTTTGCATCCTCACACAAAGTACCTACCTGTTTTTTATTTTATATTTATTTTAAAAATCGTTAAGGTATGCAGATCTGTTCACTATATATTTCTTATCTTATACGTCCGAATATTCGGAGATTACGAACGGGATAAGATTATTGTTCAGCCCCATTCATGAAAGGTATGAAGTCTTCGGCACAGCCGAAGACAGTCCCGTTCTTACTTGTTTAATTTTGTTGTTATTTTTTCTAACCGCTTATTTTGTATATTCAAATGTTGGGTTTGTGTTTGATAAGTGTATTTAAGATTTTTGTATGGAAGTTGTGTGTATGTTTGTCCAAAATGCTGTTTATGTAGGAGTGTGTGTATCGGTCAAATACAAATAATTTTTTACACTGAGTATTAACTGGACCTGATTTTAACCAATTTTTTTGATATGGACTGGAATTTATTTATTACCGCTTTACAGTTTTTATACTCAGTTGAGCAGAGCTCACAGAGTATATTAAGTTTGATTGGATAACGGTTGGTTGTACATATATAAAGGAATCGAGATAGATATAGACTTCCATATATCCAAATAATCAGGATCGAAAAAAAATTTGATTGAGCCATGTCCGTCCGTCCGTCCGTCCGTCCGTTAACACGATAACTTGAGTAAATTTTGAGGTATCTTGATGAAATTTAATATGTAGGTTCCTCAGCACTAATCTCAGATCGCTATTTAAAATTAACGATATCGGACTATAACCACGCCCACTTTTTCGATATCGAAAATTACGAAAAACCGAAAAAGTGCGATAATTCATTACAACAGACCGATAAAGCGACGAAACTTGGTAGATAAGTTGAACTTATGACGCAAAATAGAAAATTAGTAAAATTTTGGACAATGGGCGTGGCACCGCCCACTTTTAAAAGAAGGTAATTTAAAACTTTGCAAGCTGTAATTTGGCAGTCGTTGAAGATATCATGATGAAATTTGGCAGGAACGTTACTCTTATTACTATATGTACGCTTAATAAAAATTAGCAAAATCGGAGAAGGACCACGCCCACTTTTAAAAAAAAATTTTTTTTAAAGTAAAATTTTAACAAAAAATTTAATATCTTTACAGTATATAAGTAAATTATGTCAAGATTCAACTCCAGTAATGATATGGTGCAACAAAATACAAAAATAAAAGAAAATTTAAAAATGGGCGTGGCTCCGCCCCTTTTCATTTAATTTGACTAGGATACTTTTAACGCCATAAGTCGAACAAAAATTAACCAATCCTTTTCAAATTTGGTAGGGGCATAAATTTTATGGCGTTAACTGTTTTCTGTGAAAATGGGCGAAATCGGTTGATGTCACGCCCAGTTTTTATACACAGTCGTCCGTCTGTCCTTCCGCATGGCCGTTAACACGATAACTTGAGCAAAAATCGATATATCTTTACTAAACTCAGTTCACGTACTTATCTGAACTCACTTTATCTTGGTATGAAAAATGAACGAAATCCGACTATGACCACGCCCACTTTTTCGATATCGAAAATTACGAAAAATGAAAAAAATGCCATAATTCTATACCAAATACGAAAAAAGGGATGAAATATGGTAAGGTAATTGGATTGTTTTATTGACGCGAAATATAACTTTAAAAACAACTTTATAAAATGGTTGTGACACCTACCATATTAAGTAGAAGAAAATGAAAAAGTTCTGCAGGGCGAAATAAAAAACCCTTAAAATCTTGGCAGGTATTACATATATAAATAAATTAGCGGTATCCAACAGATGATGTTCTGGGTCACCCTGGTCCACAAATTGGTCGATATCTGGAAAACGCCTTCACATATACAACTACAACCACTCCCTTTTAAAACTCTCATTAATACCTTTAATTTGATACCCATATCGTACAAACTCATTCTAGAGTCACCCCTGGTCCAACTTTATGGCGATATTTCGAAAAGGCGAACACCTATAGAACGAAGGCCCACTCCCTTTTAAAAATACTCATTAACACCTTTCATTTGATACCCATATCGTACAAACAAAGTCTAGAGTCACCCCTGGTCCAGAAAGGCCCGCTCCCTCTTAAAATACTCATTAACTCCTTTCGTTTGATACCCATATTGCACAAACGAATTCTAGAGTCACCCCTGGTCCACCTTTATGGCGATATCTCGAAAAGGGGTCCACCTATAGAACTAAGCCCCACGCCCTTTTAAAATAATCATTAACACCTTTCATTTGATACCCATATCATACAAACAAATTCTAAAGTCACCCCTGGTCCACCTTTATGGCGATATCTCGAAAAGGCGAACACCTATAAAACGAAGGCCCACTCCCTTTTAAAAATACTCATTAACACCTTTCATTTGATACCCATATCGTACAAACAAAGTCTAGAGTCACCCCTGGTCCACCTTTATTGCGATACCTCGAAAATGCATCCACCTATAGAACTAAGGCCCACTCCCTCTTAAAATACTCATTAACTCCTTTCGTTTGATACCCATATTGCACAAACGAATTCTAGAGTCACCCCTGGCCCACCTTTATGGCGATATCTCGAAACGGCGTCCACCTATAGAACTAAGGCCCACTCCCTTTTAAAATACTCATTAACACCTTTCGTTTGATGCCCATATTGTGCAAACAAATTCTAGGGTCACCCCTGGTCCACCTTTATGGCGATATCTCGAAACGGCGTCCACCTATGGAACTAAGGATTACTCCCTTTTAAAATGCTCATTAACACCTTTCATTTGATACCCATATCGTACAAACGCATTCTAGAGTCACCCCTGGTCCATCTTTACGGCGATATCTCGAAAAGGCGTCCATCTATAGAACTTAGGTCCACGCCCTTTTAAAATACTCATTAATGCCTTTCATTTGATACCCATATCGTACAAACGCATTCTAGAGTCAACCCTGATCCACCTTTATGGCTATATCCCTAAATGGCGTCCACCTATAGAACTATGGCCCACTCCCTCATAAAATACTCTTTAATGCCTTTCATTTGATACACATGTCATACAAACACATTCCAGGGTTTCCCTCGGTTCATTTTCCTACATGGTTATTTTCCCTTATGTTGTCACCATAGCTCTCAACTGAGTATGTAATGTTCGGTTACACCCGAACTTAACCTTCCTTACTTGTTGTAGTTGGCTTTAATTTTCGCATAACCCATTTTTGTTGTTTTATGCTTACGGCGTGCGTTCCGTCTTTGGAATAGTGATTGCGGACATAATAATGGAAGAACTTTTAACCACCACAATAAAAAAACTAGCACAGCCACCGAGATTGCTAACAAAGTACGTTGATGATCTGTTCGCGATTGTCCCCGAAAAAGAAGTACATAACACACTCAACGCTCTCAACACTTTTCATAAAAACATTAAATTTACATTAGAAATAGAGGAAGATGGAAAACTACCGTATCTAGACTCCATTGTGATAAAAAGAGGAAATCAACTAAAGTTATCGTGGTATAAGAAGCAAATATCTTCAGGACGAAACATTAACTTCCACTCAAAATACCCGAAGTCAATGATAATGAATACAGCAATGTGCCTTATACAACGGATGCTGCGTATATCGGACGGCACGCACCACAACGAGGTAATAAGAGAAGCGGAAAATATATTGAAGAGCAATGATTTCCCGAACAACATTATTAAAACATGAATCAAAAATGCAAACTCTAACAAAGGAAAACAAAAATCCGAAAAACCTACCATTTTTAGATCAATAATATATATACCACGGTTATCAGAACGACTCACAAAGTCTGATTGCTATGACGGAGAAAAAGTTAAAATTGCACATAAACCTAACAGCACATTAAGGTGTTTCTTTAACAAAACAAAAACAAAGATACCCGAAACCTGAAAAAGCAATGTCATATATAAAATCCCATGCGGCAGCAAAAACAATGAAACATGTAACAGCGTTTACGTAGGAACAACAAAATCAAAATTAAAAACCAGATTGTCGCAACACAAATCAGATTTAAAATATTACCAACAGTCTAATAATCAAAAAACAGCACTAGTGTCTCACTGTGCAGCTAGCGACCATATACCGAGCTTCGAGAGCGCGAGCATTCTCCAACAAGAGCAACACTACAATAAGCGATTTACATTGGAAATGTTACATATCGTAGACACTCCAGAACACATTAGACTGAACTATAAAACTGACATTGACCATTCCGCTCACAACTATAAATATTTACTAACAAACAAACGAACAGTACCAAATTCCACGTCACGGCGGAAGGACGTATAAAATAATGTATGTGATATTTTTAATAAATTTTATTGTAAAGTTTTTGGTTTTATTTATTAATAAAAAAATGTTTACGTTTGTAGTTCCCTGAGGACGGTTACCGTAGTGTAACCGAAATATATCGGAAGAAAAAAACCTATGTATTTCATTTATTAAAAAGACCTTGAGCCAGCAGAATCGCCAAATATTTACAAGAACACAGGTCGCAAAAAATCCAATAGTATTATAAAGAAAACAATTATGGCGTTCAAAATATGTACAATTTATCGTATTTCTTTAACCATGTTAATCACGGTAGGTTTGAGACTAGCCGATAATAAAAAATAAAATGCTCGCAATCTGGCTATGGTACATGATTTCTGAACGCTTTTATAATCCAGTAGAAAATATTTTTTTATACACAGTTGAGCAGAGCTCACAGGGTATATTAACTTTGATTGGATAACGGTTGGTTGTACAGGTATAAAGGAATCGAGATAGATATAAACTTCCATATATCAAAATCATCAGGATCGAAAAAAAATTTGATTGAGCCATGTCCGTCCGTCCGTCCGTCTGCCCGTTAACACGATAACTTGAGGTATCTTGATGAAATTTGGTATGCAGGTTCCTGAACACTCATCTCAGCTCGATGTTTAAAATGAACAATATCGGACTATAAACACGCCCACTTTTTCGATATCGAAAATTTCGAAAAACCGAAAAAGTGCGATAACTCATTACCAAAGACGGATAAAGCGATGAAACTTGGTAGGTGAGTTGAACTGATGAGGCTAAATAGAAAATTAGTAAAAGTTTGGACAATGGCGTGGCAGCGCCCACTTTTAAAAGAAGGTAATTTAAAATTTTTGCAAGCTGTAATTTGGCAGTCGTTGAAGGTATCATGATGAAATTTGGCAGGAACGTTACCCCTATTACTATATGTATGCTTTATAAAAATTAGCAAAATCGGAGAACGACCACGCCCACTTTTAAACAAAAAATTTTTTTAGTCAAATTTTAACAAAAAATTTAATATCTTTACAGTATATAAGTAAATTATGTCAACATTCAACTCCAGTAATGATATGGTGCAACAAAATACAAAAATAGAAGAAAATTTCATAATGGGCGTGGCTCCGCCCTTTTTCATTTAATTTGTCTAGGATACTTTTAATGCCATAAGTCGAACAAAAATTTACCAATCCTTGTGAAATTTGGTAGGGGCTTATTCTGGGACAGTAACTTATTTCTGTGAAAAAGGGCGAAATCGGTTGAAGCCACGCCCAGTTTTTATACACAGTCGGTCGTCTGTCCTTCACCTCGGCCTTTAACACGATAACTTGAGCAAAAATCGATATATCTTTACTAAACTCAGTTCACGTACTTTGTATTACTATAAAAAATGGCCGAAATCCGACTATGCCCACGCCCATTTTTTCGATATCGAAAATTACCAAAAACGAAAAAATGCCATAATTCTATATCAAATACGAAAAAAGGGATGAAACATGGTATTTGGATTGGTTTATTGAAGCAAAATATAACTTTAGAAAAAAACTTTGTAAAATGGGTGTGACACCTACCACATTAAGTAGAATGAAATGAAAAAGTTCTGCAGGGCGAAATAAAAAACCCTTGAAATCTTGGCAGGAATACTGTTAGTGGTATTATATATATAAATAAATTAGCGGTATCCAACAGATGATGTTCTGGGTCATCCTGGTCCACATTTTGGTCGATATCTGGAAAACGCCTTCACATATATAACTACCAACACTCCCTTTTAAAAGCCTCATTAATACCTTTAATTTGATACCCATATCGTACAAACACATTCTAGAGTCTCCCCTGGTCCACCTTTATGGCGATATATCGAAAAGGCGTCCACCTATAGAACTAAGCCCACGCCCTCTTAAAATACTCATTAACACCTTTCATTTGATACCCATATCGTACAAACATATTTTAGAGTCACCCCTGGTTCACCTTTATGGCGATATCTCGAAAAGGCGACCACCTATAGAACTAAGGCCCACTCCCTTTTAAAAAGACTCATTAACACTTTTCATTTGATACCAATATCGTACAAACAAAGTCTAGAGTCACCCCTGGTCCACTTTTATGGCGATATCTTGAAAAGGCGACCACCTATACAACTACCACCACTCCCTTTTAAAACCCTCATTAATACCTTTAATTTGATACCGATATCGTACAAACACATTCTAGAGTCAACCCTGATCCACCTTTATGGCGATATCCCTAAATGTCGTCCACCTCTAGAACTAAGGCCCCTTTCCCTCATAAAATACTCTTTAATGCCTTTCATTTGATACACATGTCATACAAACACATTCCAGGGTTTCCCTCGGTTCATTTTCCTACATGGTTATTTTCCCTTATGTTGTCACCATAGCTCTCAACTGAGTATGTAATGTTCGGTTACACCCGAACTTAACCTTCCTTACTTGTTTTATATATGTTCTAAATATTTTTCATATTGATATGTAAAAACATAATTTTTTCAACACATGTCGGGTAAAACCCTAGGGAACTACGCTTATCTGAAAGTAATTGCTTGGCGCTTGAAAATACTCTTTCTGAAGGGGCACAATAGCAGGAGTAGCAAATATTTTTCGGCTTAGCTGGAATAACAGAGGATATTTAAGTTTATTAAACTCCCACCACTTTAGAACGTCAAAATCGTTGTGCATGACTTCAGAAATATTTTCATATAACATCAATTCTTGTTGTACCCGGTCAATACTACTAGGTATGTTTTGAGGCTGGAGAAATCCGGAAAATAGGCATTCTTTTTCGTTTGAAAGAGAATTCTGTTGACAGTTTTCATTGTTTATCAAACTGTCTTCATTTATTAGCCTTTCAAGCAAAGTTTTACAATGTTCTTTGACTTCATTTTTCTCAACAGCAGTAAACTGGGAGAGATTGTTAGTCGGTGGGAACAGAAATAGAGCTATTTTATGAATCATTGTTAAATTACTAAGTACAGTGTCCTTAAGCAATGTGCGCAGCCGTAGCTTGAAATCTTGTATGCATCCTGACTCATCGTTGGTTGATTCACAATGCCGCATTAAGTAGCAAACATGTACTATTACTAAATGTAAGGTTGGATAGCTATCGCCTTCCAACTCTTTTGAGGTTTCCTCAAATTTAGCCAGCACTTTAAGGGTATATGTTAAGGCATTTAAGCTTATTCCACTAATACAGCTCAGTTGACGATTTTCCTCCAAAATATTTCCAACGTCAACCCAGTTATTTTTGAGAGACTGTAGCATGTAGTAAACTGTGTTCCATCTTTTCGGAGAAATGCTTTTAAGGGTTGTTGTCAATTGTGCATTGGTCCATGATATATGTATGTATATATTTGTGCACTAAATATTAAAAGAAAAATTATTGTGGTTTAGTTGGTGATACTTCAATGTAGTTATCCATTGGTATGATCTTTCTTCAGTTAATTTCTCTATTTATATAGTTCTATTCCGCGCTTTATTTCAAAGCGTATGTAAATGTATTCTATATATACTGAAGTGCGTTTAATTATATAAATAGTTACAGAAATAGATAATGACATTTTTCTACAATGCAATATGTATATACACAAATATATCCTAACCCATTTTTAAGGCCATAATCGATGGCCTTCAGGCAGGCAAGTGTCTATCATCATACAAGTGTATGTATGGTGATTAGCGATGCACAACATACATGTTTCAGGATCGTTAGTTATGGGAAATCCCCACATAAATTGAGAATGCCTACCATTGTTTTGTATCGCGGATTTCCATTGTCTAATGAAAATAGTTTTATGCATGTGGTATTCATTTTAGGGAAATAACGTTTTACCAAATAATCAATGACTTTCAGCCTAGAATAATTCTATACATACATCATACAAGTTGATGGTGATTAGGGATAACGGCGCAATATATATTTTGAAGTTTTGTTAATTTTTGAATTTTTTGTATGAAAGGCGGGAAAAATTTTTCCAGCATGGCTGATTTGTAAACGTTTATTAGCTCTTAAGAAAAGATATTTAGTTTTTTTATTTCTTATTAAAAAATTTTGCATTCGCCACTTAAAAATACCCATATTTTTTGTTACGTTTTTCATAGCTTCATCGCAAACATTTAACTTTTCATAAATGCACACATTTTTTGGAACAAAAACAAGTACATAGGTACTTAGTACTCATAGTATATTCATTGGTACAACGTTTAACTCATTGTGCTTCTCGATGAGACATATGTATGTATGAATTTCTTTGGTAATGATATGAATGCGCGCATATACAACGCAGGCAAAACGCGGGTATATAAAACTTCTCTTTGCATCAGAGATGCACCTTAACGTTAAGCTAATCGTTTATTAAAAAATTTCCAACGTTTCCGTTGAAACACTTCGAAATATTATCGATAAAGAAATTATCAAGATAAATTGTATCTCGTTTTTAACCGAAACGAAAAGCTTTCGTTAACGTTAAAAACGTTAACAAAAACGTGATACTTTATGTTTTAATTGTGCTGGCAATGCTATAGCCATGGTGAAGCCGTAAGATGGTAACGGCGAGCGGACAAATACACAAACCCCATGTAATTTGTTTGTGTAATTCGTTGGTGGTAATGTCAAAAATACTCTGAGAAATGTTCGCACCGTCAAAATTCATGAGAAAAGTTGTAATCAGCTTGGCTAATGCTTTCACCTTTAAGGACTCCGCCATCAATCAGCTTTGCCAGCATAGTTTGAAATTAATAATCAACATAAACGATTTGAATTCGTTTTTATGTGGCAGAAAACGAAGCAAAATAATTTCGTTAATTTGACGTTCTTAACGTTAATAAACGAAACGGAATGACTTTGTTTCGTTTATTAACGTTAATTATCGTAACGAAATGATATCGGTTCGTTGGTTAAGCATGCCTGCTTTGCATACACTCACTCATACAATACAAACTCATTGGCGTGAAGTACAATGGATACTGAGACAGTATCAGTATGTCCCATTGTACATTCACGTGTGAATGCATTCATGCAGGACTCTATTTGATACCCATATTGTACAAACACATTCTAGAGTCACCCCTGGTCCATCTTTATGGCGATATCTCGAAAAGGCGTCCACCTATAGAACTAAGCCCCACGCCCTTTTAAAATACTCATTGACACCTTTCGTTTGATACCCATATTGTACAAACGCATTCTATAGTCACCCCTGGCCCACCTTTATGCCGATATCTCAAAAAGGCGACCATCTATACAACTACCACCACTCCCTTTTAAAACCCTCATTAATACCTTTCATTTGATACCCATATCGTACAAACAAATTCTAGGGTCACCCCTGGTCCACCTTTATGGAGATATCTCGAAACGGCGTCCACCTAGGGAACTAAGGATCACTCCCTTTTAAAATACTCATTAACACCTTTCATTTGATACCCATATCGTACAAACAAATTCTAGAGTCAACCCTGATCCACCTTTATGTCGATATCCCTAAATGGCGTCCACCTATGGAACTATGGCCCACTCCCTCATAAAATACTTTTTAATACCTTTCATTTGATACACATGTCATACAAATACATTCCAGGATTACCCCCGGTTCATTTTCCTACATGGTTATTTTCCCTTATGTTGTCACCATAGCTCTCAACTGAGTATGTAATGTTCGGTTACAGCCGAACTTAACCTTCCTTACTTGTTTTTTTTTTTATTTCCATCGATTGTAATTACATATTACTATATAAATGTGAAAAAGTACATAAATAACAATTTTTAGTTTAAATATGCAGAAATATACATTGTTTAAATATTATTTTTATAAAGCTAATATATATTGTATCGTTATTGAAAATATTTTACATCATTTCGTAGACAATAGATAACGTTACAGATGTCTGCTATTATATTCACAAATGGCCTTTAACAAATTTTCAGAATACCTATCATCAGTTTTCTGAACTTTGTATTTCTTCCAAATGTTTTTGAAGTCAGCATGAGCAGATTCGACAGCTTGTTCCGAGAAAAAACCCAAACCTTTATCATGTCTTTTACAAAAATCTTCCTCGTGGAAAAAACGGCGTTAACTTTTGTGGTCACATTGATACCTAGATATTTGTAGGTGGCTCGAAATATAGAAATGTTTTGGCTGTGGGTAGTTTTTCTTTCAGTCAAAAAACAAAAGTCAATAACATTATTGAAATCTGCAAAATATTTGACATTCTTCATTCAGCTAAAATTGTTCGCTTGTTTACAAAGCTGACGTAGAATATCAACTTTGTTAAGCAAAACTTTGCAAGGGTTTCCGGAAAAGCCTGAATTTCCATACATTATATCTTGACTTACATTGCATTTTTTTGCCCACAGTTCAGCAATGTCTTGAATGTTTTTATGCATATTATCAAATAGGTAGTTTACAACACCTATCAGCAAATGTAATTCTGGAGGTGCACTTAAATCAATTATTAATTTATCTTTGTTGTCTGAAATCATAGGGGAATGTGAACAATTATAATAATTTTTACAATTTTTTTTTGCTACCACTTTTTTCCAAGCTTCGAAGTTTGACATGCAACTTCCGATAGTTCGGAGTTTTCGGACACGACCTAATTCATTTTTGGGTGCAATACACCATCGCTACAATTCGTCATTAATCCAACTAAAATATTTGTTAGGTTTAGATCAGCAGCAATTGATCCATTAACATCTTTCAATAGTAACAAATTCCATTAAACAGATACATTATTATAGTCCTCTTCAGAAAACTCCGTTAATCCAATTAATAACAACTTATTCACTACCGAATATTTAAAAATTGTTCCAAAACCTCCAGTACTATAAGTCTATCTTTTCTACTTTTTTTTGCCCAATGAATCTTGATCATATGACTATTATTTTAAGGAATCCCCCAGCACTATCTGCACCCACTATCAAATGTACATTAGCTACTCCTCGGCTTGTTTTAACGTCCTTGATGAGTTTCTGCACATTCTTGCAAAATACAAGTTCTTCTTCAACAACAGACTCTTTTCGTTTTTCGATACAGTAAACTGGAACTTTTTAACATCGAAATGAGAATCAAGTGAATGATTTAACATTCTTTTCTTTGAAGTTTGGTTCGATTAATTCTCTTTTTCTTGTTGTCATACGCAGCAACCGAGCAATACCAAGTGTAGAACTTTTTGACAGTCCAAAATTAGTATTTATTTAAGGCATATCTTTCGCAGATATTAAATATTCTTCATTTTTTTCATTTGATGAAGAAGCAGAACTAACAGTCACTTGAATGGGTTTGGGATTTTTCATAGACAATTTAGTTCCACCTGTGCTTTTTGAGACCTGATGATTCAACTTTTTGAAATAATATCTGCTGCAAGTTCTTTCTTTTTATTGCTCAAAGAATTTTCAATGTTCAACTCCAATTTATGAACAAGCGTATTTTTTGAACATCGGTGATTTTTACCTCGCCCAATAATTGATAAACAACTTGCACATTTACGGTTCAAAAAATTTAGTTTACTTATTTCTATTTTTGATTGACTAGAAAACTTGTTTCTAAAACAACTTACTGTCTAATACAATTTACACTCACGTGAGGTTCCAGCCCTTGACCGAGTGTTACACGGAATATGGCAGTCGGAATAATCGGGTAATTTACTAAATGATTCATTGTCACTTTGGCACAACTTGTTTCTACAATTTCCATACAATGCTTTCGGCAATCGCTAGTCACTGCTCCTATAAGGGCTGATCACATTCAACACGGCGTCTACAGACCACAACCACAATAAAGCAAAGCTTGACGACAACCGTAGCCCAGCATTGGCTTCTTGATTACTTTGAAAGCGGCAGCCACCAATATAAATTACAGCAAACAGTAGCGAAAATTTTGAAAAAAATATTAATTATGTTTAAAAAATGCCCAAAAGAATGATTTTAGCTTTTATTATCTGTTATAAATAACGACGCTCATAAGAACATGTATAAAAATAATATGACAGATGTGGCGGCTACACCGCCGTCGTGTTCGTTTATTTTCTGTTCCAAAGTAACAGTTATTTCAAACAAATCATTATACCTTTCATGAAAATGAAATGGTATATTAATTTCGTCACGAAACCGAAAATTGTAAGTCCTTAAAGGAAAATAGATAGACCCACCATTAAGTATACCGAAATAATCAGGTTGAAGAGCTGAGTTGATTTAGCCATGTCCGTCTGTCCGTCTGTCCGTCTGTCCGTCTGTCTGTTTGTATGCAAACTAGTCCCTCAATTTTTGAGATATCTTGATAAAATTTGGTGAGCAGGTGTATTTGGGTGTCCGATTAGACATTTGTCGGAACCGACCGGATCGGACCACTATAGCATATATCCTCCATACAACCGATTTTTCAGAAAAAGAGGATTTTTGTAATATCTTACCCAATTTAACAGATTGAAGCTTCAAACTTCACCATATACTTTCGTATATTGCACATATTGTTGCCTGAAAAAATTTATGAGATCGGTCGTATATATAGTATATATCCCCCACAACCGATTGTTCAGATAAGGAACTTTTCGTAATTACTGCCCTATTTTAAGAGCTAGAGGCTTCAAATTTCAGCGAATGCTTGCGTATATAGCATATATTGTTGTCTGAAAAAATCATAAAGATCGGTGGTATATATAGTATATATATGGTGGTATATATAGTATATATATATAGTATATATATATATAATTTCGCAAATTTTAGCCCCATTTTAACAGCTAGAAGCTTCAAATTTCACCGAATATTTACTTATATAGCATATATTGTTGTCTGAAAAAATTATAGAGATCGGTTGTATATATAGTATATATCTCATACAACCGATTGTTCAGATAAGAAACTTTTCGCAATTTCTACCCTATTTTAACAGCTATAAGCTTCAAATTTCACCGATTGGTTATGTATATAGCATATATTGTTGTCTGAAAAAATCATAGAGATCGGTTGTATATATAGTATATATCTCATACAACCGATTGTTCAGATAAGAAACTTTTCGCAATTTCTACCCCATTTTAACAGCTATAAGCTTCAAATTTCACTGATTGCTTACGTATATAACATATATTGTCGTCTGAAAAAATCATAGAGATCGGTTGTATATATAGTATATATCTCATACAACCGATTGTTCAGATAAGAAACTTTTCGCAATTTCTACCCCATTTTAACAGTTAGAAGCTTCAAATTTCACCAACTGCTTACGTGTATAGCATATATTGATGTCTGAAAAAATCGTTGAGATCGGTGGTATACATAGTATATATCTCATACAACCGATTGTTCAGATAAGAAACTTTGCGCAATTTCTGCCCCGTTTTAACAGTTAGAAGCTTCAAATTTCACAAAATGCTTTCGTATATAGCATATATTGTTGTCTGAAAAAATCATAGAGATCGGTGGTATATATATTATATACTTCATATAAACTGTCATATTGGACCCTTTTTTACGGCTAGAAGCTTCAAGATTCATCAAATTTCATCAAATAGTTACGTTTACGTCATATATTTTTGGAATACGTGATTCGTAGCCATAGTTTTTACATGCAGACCACAAAAAACTCACACAGATTACCTACCTATTTTTTATTTTATATTTATCTTAAAAATCGTTTAGATATGTTCAAATTTCACCAAATGCTTACGTGTATAGCATATATTGTTGTCTGAGAAAATCATAGATACCGGTGGTATATATAGTATATATCCCATACAACCGATTGTTCAGATAAGAAACTTTGCGCAATTTCTTCCCCATTTTAACAGTTATAAGCTTCAAATTTCACCGATTGCTTACGTATATAGTATGTATTGTTGTGTCAAAAAATCATGGAGATCGGTGATATATATAATATATATATGATGGTATATATAGTATATATATATAGTATATATATTTTTTTACGATTTCGGCCCCATTTTAACAGCTAGAAGCTGCAAATTTCACCAACTGCTTACGTGTATAGCATATATTGATGTCTGAAAAAATCATTGAGATCGGTGGTACACATAGCATATATCTCATACAACCGATTGTTCAGATAAGAAACTTTACGCAATTTCTGCCCCGTTTTAACAGTTAGAAGCTTCAAATTTCACAAAATGCTTACGTATATAGCATACATTGTTGTCTGAAAAATCATAGAGATCGGTCGTATATATATTATATACTTCATATAAACTGTCATTTTGACCCCTTTTTTACGGCTAGAATCTTCAAAATTCATCAAATTTCATCAAATAGTTACGTTTTCGTCATATATTTTTGAAATACGTGATTCGTAGTCATAGTTTTTACACGCAGACCACAAAAAACCTGAAACTTTGCATCCTCACACGAATTACCTACCTGTTTTTTATTTTATATTTATCTTAAAAATCGTTAAGGTATGTAGATCTGTTCACTATATATTTCTTATCTTATACATCCGATTATTCGGAGATTACGAACCGGATAAGATTATTGTTCAGCCCCATTCATGAAAGGTATGAAGTCTTCGGCACAGCCGAAGACAGTCCCGTTCTTACTTGTTTATTTTATATTTATCTTAAAAATCGTTTAGATATGTTCAAATTTCACCAAATGCTTACGTGTATAGCATATATTGTTGTCTGAGAAAATCATAGATACCGGTGGTATATATAGTATATATCCCATACAACCGATTGTTCAGATAAGAAACTTTGCGCAATTTCTTCCCCATTTTAACAGTTATAAGCTTCAAATTTCACCGATTGCTTACGTATATAGTATGTATTGTTGTGTCAAAAAATCATGGAGATCGGTGATATATATAATATATATATGATGGTATATATAGTATATATATATAGTATATATATATTTTTTTACGATTTCGGCCCCATTTTAACAGCTAGAAGCTTCAAATTTCACCAACTGCTTACGTGTATAGCATATATTGATGTCTGAAAAAATCATTGAGATCGGTGGTACACATAGCATATATCTCATACAACCGATTGTTCAGATAAGAAACTTTACGCAATTTCTGCCCCGTTTTAACAGTTAGAAGCTTCAATTTTCACAAAATGCTTACGTATATAGCATACATTGTTGTCTGAAAAAATCATAGAGATCGGTCGTATATATATTATATACTTCATATAAACTGTCATTTTGACCCCTTTTTTACGGCTAGAATCTTCAAAATTCATCAAATTTCATCAAATAGTTACGTTTTCGTCATATATTTTTGAAATACGTGATTCGTAGTCATAGTTTTTACACGCAGACCACAAAAAACCTGAAACTTTGCATCCTCACACGAATTACCTACCTGTTTTTTATTTTATATTTATCTTAAAAATCGTTAAGGTATGTAGATCTGTTCACTATATATTTCTTATCTTATACATCCGATTATTCGGAGATTACGAACGGGATAAGATTATTGTTCAGCCCCATTCATGAAAGGTATGAAGTCTTCGGCACAGCCGAAGACAGTCCCGTTCTTACTTGTTTTTCATTGTTTTACACAATAAGCACAGTCTCAACAGATTTTCAGCGTGCGATAAGTGAGTTTTTATACTCAATTGAGCAGAGCTCACAGAGTATATTAACTTTGATTGGATAACGGTTGGTTGTACAGGTATAAAGGAATCGAGATAGATATAGACTTCTATATATCAAAATCATCAGTATCGAAAAAAAATTCGATTGAGCCATGTCCGTCCGTCCGTCCGTCTGTCCGTTAACACGATAACTTGAGTAAATTTTGAGGTATCTTGATGAAATTTGGTATGTAGGTTCCTGGGCACTCATCTCAGATCGCTATTTAAAATGAACAATATCGGACTATAACCACGCCCACTTTTTCGATATCGGAAATTTCGAAAAATCGAAAAAGTGCGATAATTCATTACCAAATATGGATTAAGCGAAGAAACTTGGTAGGTGAGTTGAACTTATGATGCAGAATAGAAAACTAGTAAAATTTTGGACAACGGGCGTGGCACCGCCCACTTTTAAAAGAAGGCAATTTAGAAGTTTTGCAAGCTGTAATTTGGCAGTCGTTGAAGATATCATGATGAAATTTGGCAGGAACGTTACTCTTATTACTATATGTCTGCTTTATAAAAATTAGCAAAATCGGAGAACGACCACGCCCACTTTAAAAATTTTTTTTTTTTTTAATTCAAATTTTAAAAGAAAAGTTAATATCTTTACAGTATATAAGTAAATTATGTCAACATTCAACTCCAGTAATGATATGGTGCAACAAAATACAAAAATAAAAGAAAATTTCAAAATGGGCGAGGCTCCGCCCTTTTTCATTTAATTTGTCTAGGATACTTTTAATGCCATAAGTCGAACAAAAATTTACCAATCCTTGTGAAATTTGGTAGAGGCTTAGATTCTAGAACGATAACTGTTTTCTGTGAAAAAGGGCGAAATCGGCTGAAGCCACGCCCAGTTTTTATACACAGTCGACCGTCTGTCCTTCCGCTCGGCCGTTAACACGATAACTTGAGCAAAAATCGATATATCTTTACTAAACTCAGTTTACGTACTTATCTGAACTCACTTTGTATTGGTGTAAAAAATGGCCGAAATCCGACTATGACCACGCCCACTTTTTCGATATCGAAAATTACGAAAAATGAAAAAATGCCATAATTATATACCAAATACGAAAAAAGGGATGAAATATGGTAATTGTGTTGGTCTATTGACGCAAAATATAACTTTAGAAAAAAACTTGGTAAAATGGGTGTGACACCTACCATATTAAGTAGAAGAAAATGATAAAGTTTTGCAGGGCGAAATCAAAAGCCCTTGGAATCTTGGAAGGAATACTGTTCGTGGTATTACATATATAAATAAATTAGCGGTACCCGACAGATGATGTTCTGGATCACCCTGGTCCACATTTTGGTCGATATCTCGAAAACGCCTTCACATATACAACTAAGGGCAACTCCCTTTTAAAACCCTCATTAATACCTTTAATTTGATACCCACATCGTACAAACAAATTCTAGAGTCACCCCTGGTCCACGTTTATGGCGATATCTCGAAAAGGCGTCCACATATAGAACTAAGGCCCACACTTTTTTAAAATACTCATCAACACTTTTCATTTGATACCCATATCGTACAAACAAATTCTAGAGTCACCCCTGGTCCACCTTTATGGCGATATTTCGAAAAGGCGTCCACCTATAGAACTAAGGCCCACGCCCTTTTAAAATACTCATTAACACCTTTCATTTGACAGCCATATCGTACAAACAAATTCTAGAGTCACCCCTGGTCCACCTTTATGGCGATATTTCGAAAAGGCGTCCACCTATAGAATTAAGGCCCACGCCCTTTTAAAATACTAATTAACACCTTTCATTTGGTACCCATATCGTACAAACGCATTCTAGAGTCACCCCTGGTCCACTTTTATAACGATATTCCGAAAAGGCGTCCACCTATAGAACTAGGGCCCACTCTCTTTTAAAACACTTATTATCACCTTTCGTTTGATACCCATATTGTACAAACGCATTCTAGAGTCAACCCTGGTTCACTTTTATAACGATATTCCGAAAAGGCGTCCACCTGAACTAAGGCCCACTCCCTTTCAAAATACTCATTAACACATTTCATTTGATACCCATATCGTACAAACAAATTATAGAGTCAAGCCTGGTTCACCTTTATGGCGATATCCCTAAATGGCGTCCATCTATAGATCTATGGCCCACTTCCGCTTAAAATACTCTTTAATACCTTCCATTTGATACACATGTCATACAAACACATTCCAGGGTTACCCTAGGTTCCTTTTACAACATGGTGATTTCCCTTACTTTGTCTCCACAGCTCTCAACTGAGTATGTAATGCTCGGTTACACCCGAACTTAGCCTTCCTTACTTGTTTTTATGTGTGCTTACTGTCATTTTAATACGAAGGATAATCACCCTTATTACGGTTGTCAATAGTGAGAAAATTAGTGTCGACGCTCATGAATTGGTATCGTCGTTGTCAACGTCGATAACTATTGATAGGTGTCGACGCTTTTTTGGTATTGTCTAAAACAATGTCGAAGTTGTGTTGACACAAAATTTGTCAACACAATTTTTGGTGACGACAAGCGCTGCAACACGAAATTCGGCTGTTAAAAATTAGGTAAAAAAAGCCTTAGGTATCCTTATAAATACACGTTATTTATTTTTAATTAAATTTCAGAAAATGGTAAAAATAATCAACAACAATCAATTTACGGAGCTCGTTGCAGAATTGGAAAATAATCCAACTCTTGCCAAAGGGTTTAACAGGGTGGCAGTTCCAACTAATTTTAAAGCGCAATGGCAAGGTATTGCAACAAAATTGAATGCTCTTGGACCACCACTCAGGGATGCTGAAGGTTGGCAAAAGGTGAAAAATTATTTATTTTTTTACGTATATAGTTTAACTTTTTTTAATTCAAGGTTTGGAGAGACCTTAAATTCAAGGTCAAAAAAAGCTTGTCCATAACAAACAAGAGTGCCGTGCCACGGGAAGCGGAGGATACAGACAATTGGTGCTAAACCCACTAGAGGAGCAGGTTGCCAATTTACTACAATTTGGTAAGCAGCTCAACCCAAAAGGAGTGACACATGGTGTTCGCGAACGTCCAAATACAAGTGGTGAATGCTCTCCAAATTTGTTGTCGCACCATGAAGCTATGGAGTTCGATGACATTGACGTCAACACTACCGTACCTGTTCCTGCAAAAGAAAACGAACCTGCAATGTCTAAGTGCATAATTTGTGACAATCATTTCTTGGAGAGTGACAGTATCTCTTGTAATATTTGTTGCCAAAAGGTGCATTCAAAATGCTCGAAATTAAAATCGCATTGCATAAAACTATTAAAATCAAATTTAAATCTATTATACAGATGTGATATTTGTGTAAATACAAACATTCCAACATATATATCTACTCTCGAAAAAGCATTCTCAGCTTTGAGTGAAATTAAGTCCGTTCTTGTGGGTGTTTATAGTGTTTGTAACACCAATCTTACTCCTGCTTCTGATGTGAAAAGTGCAAATGATAGAGTTACGCGCTCTAAAGTAAAGGGTAATGAACCTTCTCCCAACTCTAATAAGCCTAAGCGCACTCATTCTCAGCAAGCACAAGAAACTGCAAAGAGCTCGAAGCAATCATTACTTGTTGTTAGTGACAGTGAGAAGAGTACTACTGTTGTTGCTAATGCTGCTAGCAATTTGTCATCAAGTTTGCCTACCACTAATATTCGCATTAGAACAAATTCAGACACTGCGCTCGCTGATATGCGGTCTGTTAAAAACTCATTGCCTTTTCCCGATTTGAGTAATACTGAAAATGCAGGCAAGAAAGCAATTAGCTCAAATACAGGGACAGTGAAAAATAACAAACACAAAAAGTCAGCTGTTGTGTTAGGCACTAATAATAACACCGATCTCAACGTAGCCGTTCGTAACTCTTGGTTCCATTTATCGTCATTCACCTCGTCTGTTACTAGTGATGATATTATTAAGTACGTCTCTCAACATATTGGCATCGCAGCTGGGGAACTCCTGTGTTTCAAGTTGGTTAAGAAAACTGGCGATAACTCATCTCGAAAGTGGTTTAATTTTAAACTTGGTCTACCTGAAAAATACAGCGACAAGGTCCTTAATGCATCAGCGTGGCCTAAAAATGTTAAAATCAAACCATTTCCAGAAACGTGGAGTGACAGCACCAAAAACCTAATGGAGTCCTACATCGGAAATAAATTGCCTACGTCATCCACTATCACTTCTAATCTTAAAATTTATTTTCAAAACGCATCCGGTTTGAGAACGAAAGCGGATATTGTTAACTCGTTTAGTGCGCAAATGGACTTTGATATTTTTGTTATAGTCGAAACTTGGCTAAATTCAGACTTTTTTGATGGCGAATTTTTCAACCTCAACATATACGATGTCTTTCGCAAGGACAGAGATCCTTCCAAAACTGCCTCTCGCAGGGGCGGAGGCGTTCTTATTGCTGTTCAACGAAAGTATCGCAGTAATTTAATTACGCTTAATAACGACGACTCTCTACTTGATCAGGTATGTGTCTGTCTGAAAGACTCTTCCAGATCCTTCTATATTGTGGCCTCTTACATCCCTCCGAATTGTAATCATGAACTTTACAAAATGCATGCAGATAACATTATATCTCTGGCAGAAATGTAATGGATGATAATTTGTGCATTTTAGGAGACTTCAATTTAAGTAATGTCCACTGGTCTGAAAGTTCTTGTCTTTCATTTCTTTCGCCATCCAATGTAACTGCCTCTCACGAGACATACTTTATTGATGTATGCTAAGTCTTAATCTTAAGCAAATCAATCTGTTTTTAACAAACTAAACAAAATCTTAGATCTCATTTTTGTCAGCGATAATATTAATTACAATATTTCGGAATGCTTGCTGCCTTTAAGTCAATGTGACAAGCATCATGTACCTTTAAATATAAGTATTGATTGTTATAAATACATTTCTACTAGTCAAAATACTAGTGATGTGTTCGCTTTCCAATACAATAATTGTGATTTTACTGTTTTAAATAATTTATTACAAGAGGTCAATTGGACTGCTCTTTTTTCATATTCAAATGTTAATAATTGCTTTTCTAATTTTAAAAATTTTTTGCATGGCTTTTGTTTAGAAAATATAGGAGTTAAAAAGAAACGGCCACATAAAATTCCGTGGTACACTAAAGATTTAAAGAAGCTTAAAAATCTGAGAAATAAGTTTCACAAAAAATTTCAGACAACAAGGAATATTTATTTTTATAATAAATATAAGTACTTTGCTGGCAAATTTAACCGGTTAGATAAGTTTCTATACAAGAATTACATTCACTGTGCTGAGCGCAGCATTAAAAATAATCCGAACTATTTCTGCACCTTTATCAAATCCAGACGGTCTCGTTCTTTTATTCCCACGTCAGTTTTTCTCGACGATAAATCTGCTGAAGGGCCCAATGAGGTAGCTAATCTGGTTGCTGATTTTTTTAAGTCAAACTTTTCTACTGATGAGAATTCCTCTTCTGCAAACTTTTCTTCGAACTTTAGCTCTTACCTAAATTTTGGTTCTCTTGTATTGTCTGTTGAGGACATAGAGATGGGTCTGACTTCACTGAAGCCTTCGTCTGAGACAAACGTTGATGGCCTATCGGCGATTTTGCTAAAGAAATGCCCAGCTCTCATCGAACCTCTTAAAATAATGTTTAATTTATCTCTTTCTTCAGGTACTTTCATTAATGATTGGAAAGTAGCACACATATTTCCGATTTTGAAATCTGGTAAAAAGAATAATGTTCGGAACTATAGACCCATCTCGAAGCTCTCTGCCGTCTCAAAACTTTTTGAGTACATCGTAAAAGACAAATTGTTCTTTGCAACCAAGTCGCTTATTTGTCATAATCAGCATGTCTTTGTACCAGGGCGGTCCACAGCCACGAACTTAGCTGTGTTCACCGACTACTGCAATACTGGCTTTTCGGCTGGATTCCAGGTTGACTGTGTATATATAGACTTTTCAAAAGCCTTTGATAAAGTTTCTCATATAGTACTACTTAAAAAACTAGCATTTATGGGCTTCCATTCCAGCTTTTTGGAGTGGATAAAATCGTATCTCACTGATAGACGTTGTGTTGTTACCATTGATGGTGCGTTCTCACAACCTTTCATTGCCTCTTCTGGGGTACCACAAGGGAGCGTCTTAGGCCCTCTACTATTTGTTCTGTTCATCAATGACATTAGTAGCTGCTTTTCCTTCGCAAATTTTTTACTTTATGCCGATGACCTCAAAATATTCGCCAAAGTCCAAGATACCTCTGATGAAGCAAAGCTTCAATGCGATATCAACGCTGTTCATTCATGGTGTCTTCGTTTTCGACTCCCTTTAAACATAAAGAAATGTTTTATAATTTTGCATTTTCGAAGTACGTCCTACCACATTTCTAATACTGTCCTTCAGAATGTTGTCGAAGTAAAGGACCTAGGACCCGAAACTGTCTTTTAACAAACATGTTGATTTCATCATTGCGAAGGCCTACTCTGTTCTAGGCTTTATTCGTCGGAACTGCACCAAGTTCTCAGACCCTTATACTCTTAAATTGTTGTATATAACTTTTGTTCGCTCAAACCTTGAATATGCAGTTTTTGTCTGGAGGCCGTATAACCAGATATCAATAAAAAGAATAGAACGTATTCAAAAGGTGTTCATTAATTTCGCTTTACGGTCCCTCAAATTTGATACTCCCATTCCACCCTATGCATCCCGTATTATGCTACTTGACCTACAATCTCTCGAAACCCGTAGGTCAATCTTATCTTTGACTTTCATGTTTAATGTCAATCATGGTACTATAGATTGTCCTTATCTTCTGGAAAGGATTACTTTTAACATTCCAAGGCGAAATCTTCGCGTCACCTATCCTTTTTACTGGAAAAAAGTCAAAACTAAATTTGCCAGTAATTCTCCTCTTGCAAGATCTATGCGCGAATTTAATATTCTATCTCAGACTATTTCCCTTGATTTTTCCTTGGGAAAACAAGCTTTTTTGAATATTTTACTCTCTTATTTTAAGTAGGTATGTTTCATTTTGTAACCTACACCATTGTTATTAGTCTGTAAGAAATGTTCTTTCATAGACAGTATTGAATAAATACAAATATATCAAAATGCTGCGGAGAATGAAAATTTTACTGCTGAGCACAATTTATATTCGCCTCCTTGTACCAGCAGGAGAAGACGTAACCGCGAGCACCGACAGAGGCGGCACTTATTGGAAGATCATACCGCTATGCAAGAGAGTGTGTTGACACGAATTTCATCAACTCTTGAGGAAATTGGGAGCAATATAAACTCAATAGAGAACACCCAATATGACACATCGGAGAAGATGTTAGAAATAGAGCGGGAAAAACTTAGGATAATGCAAAGGCAGGAAGAAAGATAGGAGAAAATGAACAGCTTAAAATTGCAAATAAAGCAGGTTGAGCTAGATATTTTAAAATTAGACGGGCTTAGGAAGCTGGATCTTCTTAAATAGCTTAGTGAGAAAATCTGGCCACGCCCCAAGAATATTTGTTTTAGTTTTTTTTTAAATTGACATTTTTTTACGTACACTGTATTCCCAAAAACAGAAGAAAAATTGTTTAGCTTTTTTTTATTTACAATTTGCAATTTTTATAGAATTATTGATACTGTTTTTGCGAATACAGGTGTTGAACTGGCCGGTGAATGAAGACCGCAAATAGACTGAATGTGTGTACCGAGCACACGTGTAGCTTTTAAAATTTTGTACTTGAACTTTGTACCTAATATGACCAATGGACTATATGCTAAGAAAGCAAATTTTTATTTATTTTTTACTTTAAAAAATTGAACTAAAACGTTTTGTTTTATTCACAGCAGAGTATTTAATATTTTTGAATAAGAAAATACAAACTTGATAAATAATTTGTAATATGAATTAATTACAAAAACTTTCTTTTATTTCCTGCCGTATTTGTGAAGCTTCGAGGTTTTGTGAGTTTTCGGACACATCAACTTCAATCATATCTGGGGTATTTTCAGCTTCGGAAGGTGAATCATGGTTTGATATGTCTACATTATATTTAATGCAAACATTATGCAAGGCAGCACAAACGTTAGCGATTTGTGTTGCTTTCTCTGGCTTATAATGTAGCTGACGAGCACCAAGTAAGCAACGATATCGGGTTTTCAGAACTCCAATGGTTCTCTCTAAAATGTTTCTTGTTTTGACATGTTTGGTGTTGTACACTGCTTCAGCGCTTCCTTCTGAAGCTGACCTAAAGGGTGTCATTAAATAAGGTTCTAAAGGGTAGCCTGCATCACCTGTAAACAGCTTGTTTTATTTTTTTACTGAAATAAAAGGAAGTGGTTGTCGTTACCTAATAGCCAAGTGTTGCGCACACCAGAATCGTAACGCTCACGTAAAGCCCGTTTGGCAGAACTAATGTTCCACACGAGCGAATCATGAGATGAACCTGTACAACTTTATTTTATTTGAAATAAATGTAGAACGTTTCCCTATTTTCATTGACGGCTCTATTTGCTCTAGAATGTAGTTAAACGCGGCCTTACTTAACCGAGAGTAATCTAGAAATCTGAAATAAATTAAAAATAAACTTGACGCAGTCAGTTCATTACAATCAAGGAAACATCTGACAATTCGATTAAATTTTCATTAGTGCACCACGCTCAAGTATGTAGAGGAATCGTTAATGGTACAGTAATGGGATACGCAATCATTCACTAATATGCCCACCAAAGTTCATGAATAAACTCTATATTTTGCCCGGAATCGAGAATTGTGCACTAATGAAAAACAGCAATTATAGTATTTACTTCCTATCTGGCAAATTAAAAATGTCTGACTTTTGGCGCATCTCTTTTGTGAAGTAACATCTCCTTGCACTCGTCATCACTCGAAGTTTCACTTTCCGAAACAAAAAACATCTTAAATCACAAATTTTAGATTAAATATCAACTTAACACTAAACAAATTGTAAACAAACAATTGTCAAAAGTATGGGGATCACAGTTTTTCTATAAAATTATCGATATCACGTCGACATCAATACATTGTCTTAGTAAATACCAATTATGCATTATCGTGACGTCGATGTCGATACGACGTGACGTCGGCGACGATACGAAGTGATGGTTGACATCAGGCATGCTTAACGAACGAAACGATATCATTTCGTTACGATAATCAACGCTAATAAACGAAACGAAGTCACTTCGTTTCGTTTATTAACGTTAAGAACGTCAAATTAACGTTAATTTGACGATCTTAACGTTAATAAACGAAACGAAGTGACTTCGTTCCGTTTATTAGCGTTGATTATCGTAACGAAATGATATCGTTTCGTTCGTTAAGCATGCCTGGTTGACATTGACAACCATAATAGGGGTGAATGTAAAGAAATTAAAATCCCGAGTAATTTCAGTTTTCTTGCTCGCTTTAAATCAAACTCAAAAACACTAAACTCTATAATTTTCTTTCAAAATTCATTTTACATTTCAACAAAAGCATATTTTATATCTAAAAATATTTCAATAAACAGGTGAACCAGTGTATTTTAGTGAAAGTATTTCACAATAAGCAAGCAATTAGTACACTGAATGTAGCATCTTACTACGTGGAGCCTCGACTTATACTAAAATAAACATAAACAAACCAAATGCTAAAAGCTTACCTTTACATATTTTAATTAACGGTAAAATTAGTGTTATCTTTATAAAAATAATATTTAAGCAATGTATATTTCTGCATATTTGAACCAAAAATTGTTATTTATGTACTATTTAAAAGCCTTCAGAAATCATGTACCACAGCCAGAGTGCGGGCATTTTACTTTTTATTATCGGCTAGTCTCAAACCTATCGTGTATTGTATTAACACTAAACACCTGCAACGATTCATCCGTTCGGCGTTTTAAGCCACTCGCATAAATATTGGCTCACTTACCTACACAACAATAACTCAGTAGCTGTGTGAAAGGGCTTCTAAGCAAAGAGCGAGAGCACATCTCACTCACTGCACTATTTGCTTTTGTAGCTGATCATACTCATAACCAGTGTTGTCACTCTACCACTATAGTGGTAGATATACCACTATTTAGGCTAAAATCCGGATCTACCACTCCTACCACTTTTCTTAAAAATCTACCACTTTTTATTTGCCTGCATTTGACTATGTTCTTTAAGTTGCTCACAATTACCTAAAATTAAAGTTTTTAAGTATGTTGAAAATTAAACGTAAAGCACACTCTGTATAAGTTTTTCAAATTTTCACCAAAGAAATGTGTGATATTTATAACACTTACGTACCTTCGAAAGAACTTATACAACTTTATGTAAAATTTAACTTTATTGATGGGAAATTCGTGCCAAAAACTTTGCAATAATCTGATTTTTCGACTGCTGAGTGAAATATCGCCGTATCTCTGCCGCCGTTTCGAAAACGCCCTATCCCAGAAAATTTTGGAATAACGCCCTATTTCAGAACTTGTTTCAAAAACGCTCTATCTCAGCTTACATTTAATAAATTTGTGACATAAGCTGGGACGTTTATGAAAAACATTTTGGACGTTCTTCAATCGAGTTCTGAGATAGGTCGTTTTCAAAAGAAAAACTTAAATATGGTGTTATTGAAAAACATTCTCAGATAGGGCGTTCTCGAACTGGCAGCCGAGATACGAGCGATATTCCACTCAGCCGTCGATTGCAGTATCCGATGGATGCCTTCGGTATCACGGATGTAAGTTGTAAGATTTAAAAAATAAATTGTTTTAAAGCACAAGTCTATTTCATTAGATTCGGGCTACTGGTATTCGTTGGATACCATTGAAGTAATTTGTTATTTTAAGGTTTCTTAGTAGTATTATTATATGTTTGAACTATGTGTTATGAAAAATGGAATATTCGGAGACTGTAAATTAACTTTTGTCGTATCCACACATGGTTTGTTAAAGTTCTTGGTCGGTAGTTCGCATTTGATTATCAAATTCAGCTGTTAAGGCCTTTGTAGTAAAAAAATTTGCAAACTTTTAAGACGAGTTCTTTGATACTTATTCAAATAGTTTATTAAAAATACGCTTAAAAACTACCGACTACTAACTTCAGAATAAAAAACTAGGTGATAGTCCCACTATTATTTAATTATATTTCTTTATTTGATAAGGTCTAAAGCCTATACAGTATACACATACTCTTCATACAGATGTTTATATGTATGTTGTTAATGCACTTGAAGTTGTTATGTTCGTTTTAATCGTTGAATAATAATAATTTGAAAAAAAAAAATTGGTTTTAATGTTTTTGAACATTCTACCACTATTTTTAGGAGATCTACCACCCTTTTTTTTTTAAATCTACCACTAAATAGATTTTAGAAGTGATCACACTGCTCATAACTCGAAAGGCAATTGATTCGATTGGCAATTGATCCGAAAGGCAATGGTATCAAATTCAGCTACAAACGCAGGCGTTCGTCTATTCGTAATTAAAAGAAACAAGCTTTTATTTATTCAGTGTATTTTTTTTTATTCTCTATAATGAATGTTGTAAAAAATCATTAGTAACTACCAGGGATGCACCTTAACGTTAAGCTAATCGTTTATCAAAAAATTTCCACCGTTTCGTTGAAACACTTCGAAATATTATCGATAAAGAAATTATCAAGATAAATTGTATCTCGTTTTTAACCGAAACGAAAAGCTTTCGTTAACGTTAAAAACGTTAACAAAAACGTGATATTTTATGTTTGAATTTTGCTGGCAATGCTATAGCCATGGTGAAGCCGTAAGGTGGTAACAGCCGAGCGAACATGCACACAAACTCCATGTAATTTGTTTGTGTAATTCGTTGGTGGTAATGTCAAAAATACTCTGAGAAATGTTCGTACTGTCAAAATTCATGAGAAAAGTTGCAATCAGCTTAGCTAATGCTTTCACCTTTAATGACTCCGCCTTCAATCAGCTGGGTTAAAAATTTGTAAACAAACGTTCGTGCATTGTAAAAGTATGGGCAAATAAAGTTGGATAAAATATCAACATAAATATATTCCAAATAATCGGAAGTAATTAGTATCAAGCAAACTGCACTTAAATCTTATCGTGGAAAGTGTCCATGCAAGCAACTTGAAACAAAAGCAGCTCGTAAATCAGCTCCAACCGGTGGTGAAAAAAAAATTAAAATCAAGTGGTTAAGCTATTATGCTGACTAAAATATTAATGCATCGGCTGCGATTTAGTTTCGTATCCCCCGAATATTTTATTAAAATTGGTATCAAATGATAGAGGGAGTTCTCCTGATCCTGATATGTAATCGGCTGGAGTATTTTTTAATACTCTGGTTTCCCCACATAGTACGCTTTCAAGTCAATTGATCATGAGGGTCTTTCATCGGTGGAATTGCAAGGCAAGGATTGCGCTGTGGTGGCCATACAAAAAAAGGTTGCTGAGAAGCCGATTGATCCAGAAACAGTCACACATCTATTTCGCATAACGAAAACTATTGGTTGTGTTATGACCGGTCGCATTGGTAAGTAAACAACCAAATAAACGAAAACTATTTCGTTTGTAATAACTTGTACCTTTTCATTGTAGCTGATAGCAGATCACAAGTGCAGAAAGCACGCTATGAAGCAGCAAACTTTCGCTATAAATTCGGCTATGATATCCCTGTGGATGTGTTATGACGTTGGTTCAATTGGAGTCATATGATTAAACCATTGTTTTTTGAAATAATCAGAATTGATATAGCGGAAAAGGGTTGATATTGGACTTAAAACAACTTCTTGTAAAAGCCCTCATCAACAAATTTCGTTTGATACACAAAACACCTCCTTGGGTCACACGTGATCCACACGCGTATAGAGGTCTGCAATTGTCATAGAGGTTTGAAGTACGACCCAATTTATTACCCAAATGTGACTCAAACACCGTTCACCAGATCCCCCTCCGGGGGGATAAAAATAATACCACGAGAAAAGAAAAAAACAATAATCTTGCGATTTCACAGTCGATATTCATAAGAGCTGTGCTCCAAGTCTTAAAAAGGTTACTCGAGCGAGTGTTAAAAGTTAATTAAATATATGTACACCTGTATGCGCAATAGATTGACTCAAACGAAATCAAATTAAAATTCACTGCTATAATTGCGGACACACGTGTATACTCTGTATGAGTTTATTTGTTATTTAGCCTCAATAGCAAAATAGTTTATACTCTGTATGAGTTTATTTGCATTTTAGGTCAATAGCAAAATAGTTTCGGTCAGCTCATCACCCAAATTTGACCTGTAGTCATTGTGAATAATTTGGGAAAGCCAATACAAATGTTTGTATGTTAGGCCGGGTCGATTTGTGGGGAAGCAAAAAAATCACCCATTGCTCTGTGAAAATAATATTCTAGGGATCAAAATAAAAAACTTTGCCGAAGGAACCATACCTCTAAAACAAATTCTGATGTCCCCCTTTGGGTCGTAGGGGCAAATTTTGAAAAATCCCACCTTGAAATGCCTATGTTTTTTCTTTTTGGAGTTTATTTTTCTCTTTAGAAATTTATTTAGTCAGAACATAAGTAAATGAAAAAATGAATTTAACTGAGTAATAGAAAAGAAATTAAAAAAAATTGTTAGAAATTACCGTTTTTACAACCCCCTTTTAAAACCAAGGCATCACTGTGATGCATTTGCATGTCGTAAACATAGTTGTGTGGGTTTTTTATTCAACCGTTTTAAAAAATGAAGGTATCACTGTGACACAATTGCAGATCGTAAAATTGCTTGTGTTGTTTTTCTTAAGACACCACAGGACACAGCAGGTAGAATTGAAATTGCCCCTACCCAAAAGTTCGACCCAAAGGGGGGGGACATCAGAATTCGTTTTAGAGGTATGGTTCCTTCGGCAAAGTTTCTTATTTTGATACCTAGAATACGATTTTCACAGAGCAATGAGCGATTTTTAAATCGACCCGCCCTATTGTATGTATATTTCATTCGTTCCCAAAAAGCAGCTAAATTTACTTTTGTGTCTGTTGATTCGTTGAATGATTCAATAGCTGAATAACCTTCTAAAATGCATGAATCGTTGAATGTTGGTGCAGTGGTTTGGTTTAGAAGTTTTGTAAGCAAATCTGTATCGTCCTCACTTGCCATTGTAAAACTGTTGTCTTGTACAGCCTGTAAGAAAAAGATAGAATATTTTTACCTTTTTACTTGCTGGCTCGAGGTCATATAAATAAAAACAAGTTGTAGAATATTTTTATTTTCAGGAATTTCCAAACATTACTATGGATACTATACCTGCGTAAGGGAAGTAACTTTCAAATGATCAATGGCTACACCTCTCATATGTACAAATTCCGATATTTGTAATAAGTGTTGAAGCCTAGGGTCTAAGTAAATAGCTGCAGCTACTGTTGGTCTAGCAAGCAATTTATTTTTTTCATTCATTTATTGAAATGAATAAGAGTTTTGAAATATCTGATTGTGTTGAGATTTTTTTAACTGCTAAGCAAGTTTCCAAGAAAAATTTAATGAAGTCGCCGAAAAGTAAATTTTGTTTTTGAAGCTGTTCCGTAATTAATTTCATAACAGAAAAGCTTTGTAAAAAGTCATCCACAAAATCCCAGTCTATGATTGGCTTAGCAATATTGTTTTTGATAAATTCTTGAAGCACTTTTAAATGTTTTACCATCTCGTATGAGTAGCTCCAACGTGTTGGGCATTCATCAGTAGGTAGTGGTCATTGTACAGGTCTACAAGTAGGATATGTAGCAGCACGCACATACACAGCCACGCTCACCTGATAAAATGCTTGTTCTTGTTCGTTTTTTTTGTGGATGCTATTTGGCACTGTTGTACTTCTTAGGACGAAACAAAGTTTAGTAGCTGCTATCGAAAACTGCTTAAAATTTTTTTTTCTTATATTACAAAGAAATATACTTATTTACTTTCAAACGAGCACTTAATTACATCTCTCTTTAATAACCATATATTTTGGACAATTTTAATTAACAAATTGTGATACTTTTTTACGGGGACGATTGCTAAAACACGACCAAAACCGTCGGGGGAGGTATTAATAGACGCGTTTTTGCCTCGCTTCCAATAATTCGAATACTTTTTCTCTTCGGACTATTGACAACAGGACAAAACGCGTCTATTCATTTTTCTTTCCGCTTTTTTGGACGGGTTATTGCAGTCGACCTCGGTTTCAAACTGTTTTTCGCGGAGAACTTTTGAACGGGTAGAAAAACTTAACTCCCCTGTTTGTATTCTTAATACTGAAATAACTACGCGTTCTCAGATACCCCAATTGAAGACTTTTTTATAATTTTCTGAAGGACCCACATGGGTGCACTTAAAATTTCCTACTAAATTCGTTAAAAGAAATTTACCATCACAGCAACCCATATCTGATATTCCGATCCCTTTTTTGCTTCCCTGTGTCGCTTTCGACGAAGCAACCCCGGTAATTTTGACACTTCGTTCAGTGTCAAAACTCATGTTCCACGCAGGTTCCACGCTAGTTTGACACTGACCGAAGTGTCAAACTGCCGTGTGTTAGAAAGGGAAAGAAATTGTTTCCCTCTCATACATATCATACTTGTAAACCTGTACAATGGGTAGTGGTAAGTTATGTTCGACCAGAACACGATGTAGTCCTTGTGTGCGCAACTTTTTTGCTATTGTTCGGCAATCTTCATATTTTGGCTTTACATCTTTATGGTTTAATACATCTTGTACACACAATTGTACCGTGTATGCGGCACATCTTATAACAGAGAGGGAATCTGCAATAAAATTCTGTTATAAAAGTGTATTCATTAGTTATATATATTATTGTATTATATATATGTCACACTAAAATGAGTTGTCATGCAATCATCAAATATCGGATCGTCGAAAATACTGTCACATGGAATTGAATCCAAATCCTCGACCCCATTCTCTTCATTGTCAAACTTGCTGTCGACATACTCAACCTCGTTCTGCAAAAGTTTACCACACTTTATCATATTTTGCCCGTTGTTGCTAGTGATACTATATATTTGTTCTATTGAAATGTCATATCTGAAAACGTTAAATGATAGTTTTTTAAGAATTAAGGGCATCGATATCAATGAAATGGACAAAATAACTTACTTTTCTAAGGTCTCCATAATTATTTGTTTTAAATTTTTCGCTGTATGCCTTTCTGTGAAATTTGTGACTAAAAGTGTTTTAATAACTATTTCTCCCTTATCTAATAGTTGCGCATTTATACATACAATATTGCGGTCAAACCGTTTAGCACTATCAATTTTTATGGAAAATATTCTGTTTTTCAATAATGTTTTTAAACTGTCGATTTCGTTGTGCACTTCTTTTTGCAAAACATGGTGTATATTATTTCTGTTAATGTTATTTAGCCCAACTTGCTGACAAATGGGAGTTAATACTTTTTGCATATGACTGCTACTGAAAACTTGTAAGGCAAGCCCACATTCAGCCACAAAATCACTACACGATTTTCTAACTTCGTTTCTGGACATCGTAAAAATTATTTTATACTTAACATCATCCTGAAGGGTCTTAATTTCCACATATGTATTATTCTCATTATATTCTTCCTTGCGCTTTCGTAGAAGATGAGACTTCAGGTTTCCCAGGTGATCACTAGAAAGGATCCGGTGGCATATTTTGCATTCGTTTTTTCCATTGATATCCAGCTCATAAAAGTTGCGAATTGTATCACCCCGTTTTGTTCTCATTTTACACCATGATTTCCACTTTTTAACTGTAATATGTACATATATTAAATAAACGCAATGAGCTTTGTATTTGCAGTAGAAACTTTTTCAGAAAAATACACGATGTAAGTTTTGGTTGACGCGATTACGTTAGGTGTTTTCCCGAAGTGTTCTGACTAAAACTAATGGAACTGTCAAAAGGAAAAAATCCTCTCAGAGTGGGAAGCAAAACCAAAACCAGTGGGAAAATTACATTCGGGAATGATTTCAAGGAGTCCGTGACGGTCCATGACTGAGTTTTTGGTCTTCGGGAACAAAGCTATTATGGATAATATAGTATTGCCAGCATAGTTTGAAATTAATAATCAACTTAAACGATTTGATTTCGTTTTGATATGGCAGAAAACGAAACAAAATCATTTCGTTAATTTGACGTTTTTAACGTTAATAAACGAAACGAAATGACTTTTTTTCGTTTATTAACGTTAATTATCGTAACTAAATGATATCGGTTCGTTGGTTAAGCATACCTGGCAACTACCATGTAGGTACTAATGTATTGATATCCATATTAATATGTAAAAACATTATTTGATGTAAGGAAAATGAATTGCAACCGATTGCACTCTGATTCTCTGATATTAAGTGTCTTGCTTTGGAGAAAACTCTTGCCGAAGCGGCACTACTGGCTGGAATCGCTAACAGACTGTTGGCTACTTTATAAAGTAAAGGGAATTCTAGTTGATGTAGGTGCCACCACTGAAGCACATTGAATTCGTCATAATATATGACATTAGTCGATTCATATTTTATAAGCTCATTCATCACATTATCTTCCTCGTTTGAAACTTGAGTTGGCTGTAAAAATGCTGTAAAAAGCTGGGATTTGCGAGTTGGAGGATTCGGTGATTTACTTTGTTGATCTTGGTTCGCCGTATCATTAACGTAGCTTAACATTTGGGCTTTGCATTCGTTTCTTATGAGAAGTTTATCGTTTTCGTTAAAAAATACTAATTTGTTCATTGGGGGAACAAAAATACAGCTAGCTTGTGATTTTTAGTAAGATTATTAAACACAGTGGTGTCCAACAAATCATAAAGCTTCCTCTTAAATTGGTTTATGGAAGTTCATTCAAGTTCATTTCTTGCACAAAGATCTTTTAATCTATAAACATGGGGAAGGACCAAATGCAGGGTTGGGTAATTTTCACCTTCCAGCTCCTTGGACGATTCTTCGAAAACCTCTAATATTTTCAAGATTTCCTCAACGTAATTCAAATTAATACCATTGAGCCTTGATATTTGTTGTTCGTCTTGCAAAATATTAGTAATTTCCGTCCAGTTTTTTTTATTGAGCTCAGCATATAAAATATGGTGTTCCATCTTGTAGGTGAAAAGCTTTTTAGAGATGATAGTAAAACCGAATTTTCCCCAGATTTTTTAAGAAATTTAACAAGCTTAGTAGCTGCATCGCGTTGAACTCAGGAATGGTTTTTATAGATTGTTCCAATACATTATTTAGCAAATGGTTGATGCATGAAATGTTTTTATAGGACTCAAAAGCCTTCTTCATGTTTCTTCCTCTATCAATGACAAACACGGCTTTTTCAACGAGTAGGTCGTGAAATTTTAATATCTTCAACATCTTTTGTTGAATATTTTCCCCTAAAGAGAGAATTAACGGAGAAATATTTTACTAAAAATATCACCTACTTTAGCTAATTTAAGATTTTAGGCCAAAATCTGCACATAGGCCCGGTTTTTTAGTACGAGTATAAACTGCAGTAAAAGTTAACTAGAGCTTTTTCTTGCCACTATTTTCGTTTACATAAAATTTTACCGCTCATTTCAATTTCAATTTTCAAAGTGGCAAAAAAGCTTTAGTTAACTTTTACTTTTTTACTCGCACTGAAAAACCGGGCCTAAAAATGTTTCTTTGTAATTAAAGTCAGGTTGCGATCCTATAAAAAAAAAAAAAAACATTATTATTTAACAACCCACGTAGCAACATTACCTTTAATTTTAAATAGTAATAGTTGGAAGACATAAGAAATAATAGGTATTAGTAAAAAAGTAAAAGTCAAACATTGCCGTTTATATCTTGACTTATATTTATTAATTTTCCAAATGTCAATTTTTTTCTCAGCTAATGCTTGTTAAATGTTACCAACTTAATTTAGTTAATTTGTTAATAAATAATAATAATATTTATATCAAACTTTGACTTTAATTTTTTACTTGGAAAGTAACAGTAACATTTTAATTTGTTAAACTTTGACTTTAATTTTTTACTTAGAAAATGACAGTAACATTTTAATTGTAGCATTTTACTAAATTCATAACAGCTACCTGTGCATCTTTCTCTTTTAAACGCTGACAATCCTAATAGACGACTGATAAGTTTACCGTCCTTCACATAATGAATTGTCAAGGACATATAGACGTTCTTAAGAAATTATCGGTCCATACTATTTCCAGAGTTTTATCATATAAACTATTTATATTTCGGGATATTGTAGTTGGATGTGGTAGCAAGGACTCAACATTTGCGTGAGGACCATATTTCGCGCCGATTGACACAAGAAACTCGGAAAAATTCAGCAAACCACTATCTTGGACTATTTGAAAAGAACGGCAATTTACAATCACCCACCCAGTTAATAATAATGCCACCATGTTTCAAGTCCGCACTAATTTCTAACTTCGCAGTAGAATTGTTTTTTTTTTTTTCACTTTTATAGCACTTGTGCCTTACTAAATTAGAGGTACTACTTTGATTAAATTTATAAACATTTCAACAAGTCCTGCAAACAACTATATTGTCCAATTCGAGGCCCGTGTTAGTCTTAACTTTACCAAATATATTCGACACGCCCTTTTTTGCTACAAATATCGTATTCTTTGCTCAAAATTTTTGATTTTATTTCTTTAAAGCTTTCTTCTTCACTGCTTATACCTTCGCTATGTATTATTGAGCTACTTGAAGTTAACTATAATATAGATATACATACTAAATAATACTAAGTCTTATATTAAATTTTTATTAAAAAAATTTACTTACGTCTCCTTCCATTGCAGCGTCGTTTTGTTTTCTTTCTTTGAAAACCAAAAATGTAGAGCGCAAGCAACAGTTCATTAGTTTGGTTCGATTGATTCGAGTCATTCATTTCATCCTATCTTGTTGTAATTGTTACTTCACTCATTACCCGAAAGGCAATTGAAATAAGAACAAAACAAAGCATTCTTGCTTAAACTCAAACGCGCAGTTTCGTTGCCACTCAACTCTTGTTAGCGTTTGTTGTCGAGTGAATGCTGATCATTGTAAACTTTACCAAGTAGCGCAACTAACAGCTCATCGCTCAAAATTTGCACACACACACAAACATTACTAATGGCCATATTACGGAAATCTTAGGGAAATTGAAGTTAAATTTTTAAACAGACATAAAATGTTATAATTTTGGAATAAATGGCATCTAAGACACCTTAATTGCAGTAAATGAAATAAAATGTTTGCTTATACTCAAGTATTTAATTATTTTTTCTAAATTTATCTTTAAAATTGATGCAATGATTGATCCAATGCAACTCTGGTCTTCCTACTGTTCTTCATTCCACTCCATTCGAGTGCCTATTTTCACGGCCTGCGAGTGCCTTCCACTCTATTCGCAACATAACCTCGAATTAAGCTGCCAAACTATATAGTAAACAATGATGCTGATCGCTTGCCGAATCGAATCGAAAGTAATATCGGCAATAACACTGAATCACAGTGTGTGCACAGAAAAGCGAATCGGCTTGTGCAGGAGTTTAAAGCGGCAGTTACCCACGAACGTACGTAGAAAAAACGTGTCAGCTGACACGACCTGACAGCTCCGTCACATAAGCAGTTTTTCATATAGATGAGTTTAACACAAGTTTATGCATTATGAGTAGATTGTACGTGTTTTTATATAGAGCGGTAGAATGAGCGACACTGGCGCCATCTGATATTGAAAAGTAGCCATCTCCCAAATTTTGTTCCAAGTAAATCATAAGAAGAAGAATTTGACATTTGCTTTGGCTAAGGGTATTGGCACACTTTGCAAGTGAAATTATTTTTCGCACTGGTTGGTAATTTTCTAACATTTTTCGCAATTAAATAGCAATCGATTACGACACAAAATATGTGAGCAAGTATTTTTGTTGCATAGGGAAAATGTTTATAACAGTGTTTCGCGAAATTTTGTATGTGACTGGACAAGGCGTAATAAACTTCAATTGCCACGTCTGAAGTTCCTTCATATTTACAAACGCAACATCTTGGTTTATTGTGGCGATGTTATTGGAATGCATAAGCTTGTGTTAAACGCATCTATATGAAAAAATGTCATTGTGTCACGGCCTTAACTTATGAGTGTGCAATGTAAACATATATATAATACTTCTATATCAATACCTTCCTATCTTCCTAAAGCCGGAGTCATTGGTGCCGTATGTCGTATCGCTGTATCCGTATCCCTAACGTAATCAGCTGTTTATCGTTACGACGGTAAACCAAAACCCAATTGGTTGGCTACGATACGGTTACGACCTTAGCGGCACCAATAATCGATTGCATTGATTTTCATAAGTTTAGTCGAATCAGCTGTTAAAAGGTTACCGATACGGTTACCGATAAAGCACCAACGTCTCCAGCTTAATGTGCAAATTTTTTTATGTCAATCATTATTTTGTTCTGCGCATGCGCGGGCTTTGTTAGTGTTAGTGAATTGTAGTAGCGTTTGCAAAAAAAAGTATTAAAGGGGTACCAACGGGTCACTATCCCCTTTACCCAACTTTTGCATACTAATTGTTATAAAATCTCAGTTTAGTCAATTAAACAACGAAAACGCCAACAAATACAATACAAAGCTTGATGTATTTGTTATTTAAACATGGGCTGCAGCCATACAAAGTACATTATTTAAATAAATAGTAAAAAAAAAAAAAAAAAACTAGGCGAAGAATTCATATTTTTGAAATGAAAAAAATTTAAAGATCTTCTAATATATAAAATTCTTGTGTCACGGTGTTAGAGGCTTAACTCCTCCGAAACGGCTGAACCGATTCTTATGTAATTTAGTGAGCATATTGGGTAGGTCCGAGAATCGGCCAACGTCTACCTTTTTTTTCGCTACGTTCCTAGGGTCTTGAGATCAAAACGTGGACCCGGGTACCCCTAGAATGTGTTTATACAATATGGATATCAAATGAAAGCTGTTGATGAGTGCTATAGTACAGGACAATTTTCATATCCCTGGGTGACTAGGGTCTCGAGATATAGGCGAAAACGTGAACCCGGTTACCCCTAGAATGTGTTTATATAATATGGATATCAAATGAAAGCTGTTGGTGAGTGCTATAGTACAGGATAATCTTCATACAAATGGGAGGCTAGGGTCTCGAGATATAGCCCAAAATGTGGACCCGAGTACCCCTAGAATGTGTTTATACAATATGGATATCAAATGAAAGCTGTTGATGAGTGCTATAGTACAGGACAATTTTCATATCCCTGGGTGACTAGGGTCTCGAGATATAGGCGAAAACGTGAACCCGGGTACCCCTAGAGTGTGTTTATACAATATGGATAACAAATGAAAGCTGCTGATGAGTGCTTTAGTACAGGGTAGTTTTCATACCTATTGGTGACTAGGGTCTCGAGATATAGGCCAAATCGTGGATCAGGGTAACACTAGGATGTGGTTTTACATTATGGGTATCAAATTGAAGCTGTTGATCTGTGCTTTAATACAGATTAAGTTTTATGCCGCTGGGTGACTAGAGTCTCGAGATGTAGGCCAAAACGTCGATCCGGATACACCTAGAATGTGTTTTTACATTAGGGGTATCAAATTGAAGCTGTTGATGTATGCTGTAGTACAGAGTAAATTTTACACCGCTGAGTAACTAGGGTCTTGAGATATAGGCCAAAACATGGACCCGGATACCCCTAGAATGGGGAAAATTTTAGAATAGCACACCCTTCATATAAAAAAAGGGGTTTTTAGGGTGAAAGAGGGGGCTTTCCTGATCACAAATATATACATATAACTTAAAGTGCGCAGACTTATAGTTTACAAGTTATTTGTTGTTAAAGTTTGCAAATTTAGAAAATTTCTATAGCACTTTCACTTACAATTTACACATCTTTCAAAACCTTTATGCACATATATATCTATATAAGTTGGCAAGGATACACTTAAATTTCATTTTTGTATATTTCACATATAATTCTTGCATTGTTTTTACTTAATATAAATGTTTTTCTTAAATCAATCGCGCCTTTGTAGCAACATTCACATTTATGTATGTATATATATTTTATTGATGACATTACAAACCTGTGTTGCCACATCAACAAAGAAAAAACAAATATAAATATTACCTTGCCACCTTTCAGTTAATAAAGAAAAAGAAAAATATATATTTTTACGGACTGTACGTATATTTACGGCTGAATTCTGTAATTCAGTCTCATCTCAAGTCTCTAAATTTGAAATTTTCCTTTAGAGACAATTTTTGTGACTTGAGATGATTTCGGTATTCAGTAAACGAAAGTCACAAAAACAATTCACCATATCAACGAAATTCACCAAAATGACAATTTACTCATACATTGAACAAATAATATAGCATTGCATTTTGTCAACGCAATGTTGAGTGGTGTTTTGGCTGAGCTCGCTAAGACGCCGTTCACAAATTTTATAGAAAAACCCAAAGTGTGTATGTTCGAATCTCAGCGGCGCCACATAGAGTTCGATGTTTTTTTAAGTATTTTCTGTTTTTTAATTTTTTCTATGCTTATTTTAATTTGAGGAATAAAAAAAAAATATATTTAAAGCGTTTTTCGCAAATAATTTTCATACTTTTTCTGAAATTTTCACGTTTGTGATCTGCCCCGGCCCAGCTCACAAATTAGTGATTGCTTTTGTGAGGCTGGAGACGCGAGACAGCTTACAGAATGGCAAATTGTCTCAAAAGTGATTTTCACCCCAAATAGTCTCTAATAGTGACTAGAGACGGCTTACTGAATTCAGCTATTAATTGCCTCAATTAATTTCACGAATGAATCTTCGTGATTTTTCTAATTTTTTTTTCTCCATTAATACTCAAAAATTAGATCTGAAAAATTATGACAATTATTTGTGTTATCCTTCATCAAAAAGTGTTTAAACGCATGCCACTCCGACTCAATCCGCTGAGTATGCGTGCCATCTTCCGCCACAAAGGGGTGGTCCGGATCGCTGTGGTTCACCTTCCGATGCTCGTACCGATATTCAACCAAAGAGTCGTACACTTTTCAAAAATTGGTGTGTATCGTACTTCCTTCGATAACGTGCTTCTTTATGAGTGGTATGAGGACCTCCGCGGACCGAATATTTTCCGGACACACCTCCATCCGTATATGGTTGGTACCGTCTTGCACCATCCCCAACACACAATGTCCTTCGACCTGAAAAAAAAATTGTTAACTATTTACGTGTAATATATATACTTTTATTACCTTTGTTATATTTCATTTTTCCGAATTTGCTCTCGTCGATCTGGACAATTTTTCCGGGACCCCCAATCCTTCCTTGAGCTTCCTGCTGCGATATTTGATATAGTACAACTGCTCCACGACAGTAGTTGTAGCAATCGCATATAGTTGCACTAGAAAGGACTGTGCCCTTGAAAAAATATTCCTTCCGAACTTGCGACTGCTGCTAATGGCCCGCGTACATTGAATAAAAAATTTGTGCAAGATCAATTTTCGCGTTTTCAAAAAAGTGCCCGTTGTCCTCGAAATGTCGGCCTTTGACCGGCATACCCCTTTCCGACATCGGAAACTTCCAACTGTGTTGTTTCCTTTGCATGATACCTGCATTTGAGTTTTATGCAGTCTGCACTTTTTCGAGGTCAAAACTAAACCGAGTTTTTCTGCGAAAAGAATGCACGACTCGCGTATTTTACATTCTTCGTAAATTGCGACTAAATTCCACATCTCATTTACTTCTGATACCTTCAGAATATTTGATTTTCTTCCACTACTGAAGTCGTCGTGTGTCACACCACTGCTGGTGGAAGGGACATCATCACAATCTAATAAGAAATCACATTTAACACACTGGAACAAAAAATAATACAAGAATCTACCAACTGGAACAATACTCATTTTGAAAAGTTGAAAAGAAAAATTTTTTTTTTTTTAGAGATATAATTTCTGTGGTAGGGATTCTAAAGATCCTCATAAAACCAGGTTATATTCCGACAGTATTTTCAATTCAGTAGGTTTTTCATGGCCCCACGCCAGGTTATAAAATTCAATATATGGCTTGTTGCCATGTTTTTCCGGTATCCCGTTATGGGTAAAAGTTCCGTTCATATATAAAACACGTTTGATTTTTATGGCGTCACGCCAGATATTCCGTTAGTTTATGTATGTATGTATAAAAGTAAGGTTAGGTTTTTTATTGGCACCACGCCATTTTTCCAATGTCACTGATTCCTATTAGGAGTGCATAAAACCGCCCTCACTCCTGGTCAGGGAGGCATTGCATCTCCTAACTTCGCCAAAACGCCCGAGGGAAGTAAAGCAGCCAACCTTGAGGCCTATTTTATTTTTTCACTCAACGCAAAAAAGCCCGAAAATTGACGTTGAGTAGAGGATGACACCGCCCGACCACTCACACGTAAAGACAAGACCGGAATGAAAAGAAATTTATAATTTAAAAGTTGTTTGTTGTTAAAGTTTGCAAATATCTATACAAATTTTATATGTGTATACGTATATATATTTTATGACATTACAAATTTATGTTGCCACATCTAAAAAACGGAAGAAGTGCAGAATCGAAAAATAACTTATAAAAATATCTTTCATCTGACTTTCTCTTTAACTTTACTAGTCTTTATTTACCAAAAATTTGAAAAAGCTCTTTTTTGCATTCGTGAACGAGCTGATATTACTTTATAACTCTTATGTTCATTGTTATGTTAGCCGATCCAACACCGGCTGCGCCATGCACAGTAATTCTGCGTAGAACACCTTTCCGCGTAGGCGGCCTTCGGCCGCGCTTATAAAAACTAACCCTGGGCTACGCCATGCCAAGTCCGGGTGTGTGGTATAACCTGGGCTACAGTCACGGTGATGTCCTTCCGCGTAGTAGTAAAAATATATATTTTCCTTTTTCTTTATTAACTGAAAGGTGGCAAGGTAATATTTATATTTGATTTTTCTTTGTTGATGTGGCAGCACAGCTTTGTAATGTCATCAATAAAATATAAAATGTGAATGTTGCTACAAAAGCGCGATTGATTTAATAAAAACATTTATATTAAGTAAAAACAATGCAAGAATTATATGTGAAATATACAAAAATGAAATTTAAGTGTATCGTTGCCAATTTATATAGATATGTATGTGCATAAAGGTTTTGAAAGATGTGTAAATTGTAAGTGAAAGTGCTATAGAAATTTGCTAAATTTGCAAAATTTAACAACAAATAACTCGTAAACTATAAGTCTGCGCACTTTAGGTTATATATATTTGTGATCGGGAGAACCCCCTCTTTCTTTTGATACCAAGTTTAACCCCGAACTCGGGGGGTGCTAAACGAAATCGCTGCCCTAGAATGTGTGTGTATATGTGTGGATATCAAATGAAAGCTGTTACTGAGAGCTCAAGTTCATTGTGATATTCGATTTAGTCGCATCATCCTGGCAAAACTGATAAATATGCATGCGAAGCCGAAATAAAGACAAGAATTAATAATACCCACATACCTATTTACATACTTCCTATTCGATTTGCCTGAAATTTCGTATATAAATTTGCATATATTAATATTTACGATGCTTTTTTCCGGGAAGTATACCAGAGACGGACTGGGACTGGGATTAGGACTAGGACTGGGACTGAGACTAAGACTTGGAGTGGGACTGAGACTCGGAATGTGACTGGAACAAAATACATAACACCCTCTGGACTGGAAATAAGAGATGAAGAAGAATGAGAAAAATTGAGAGAAGAGAAAAGAGAGAAGGACACTGAGAAAGAGATAGAATGAGACGAAGATGGAGATAGATGAAGCCAAAAAGACCGAGGGAGGAGTGAATAAAAATATTAGGAAAAAGTGTAGAGGGGTAGGGCAGAGTTAGACGGAAAAAGCTTATTAAAATGTATGCAGATAGACCAAATATAGGGCAGAACAATGTCTGCCGGGTCTGCTAGTACATGTATAAACATGTACTTATACATACATCCCAAGAAGCATTTCTTTAAACGTTTTTAAAAATAATTTAAAGTGAATTAGCTTGAACAAACGATATATAAACGTTTTTAAAATTTTACTTATAGCGTTTTCTTTTCTGAAATAAATTGTTGCCTAAGTAAATGGTAAAGCCTTAATAGAGTTACACCTACCCCAGAAAATTGTCAACATTTATAGTGCATACAAAGAACATTTCAACTCACCATATTCACTCATATCACAAAGCACACAAGAAGATTGCGCATTGCGCATGTAAACATTAGACCAGCTCTTTTTTATGGGCAATTCTTACGTCATTTGCTTTTAGCTCTTGTTTTTTCTCTCTTTTTTTCATTCGCTCAAACAGTCAACTGTGACGTAGATGAGCAGAACGAAGCAATTTTGAACTCGTGAAGGCGCAATCTGGGTAGGTGATTTGTGTACTCATATTAACAGAGTATATGTGGAACTTAAGAGCGAATTGAGAGTTTCACATATAATTCTTGCATTGTTTTTACTTAATATAAATGTTTTTATTAAATCAATCGCGCCTTTGTAGCAACCATGGTAAAATTACCAGGTAGAATCATTAGCGAAAATGCAACCCTCCGGTGTATTTTGTTGTTGCCGATTGTACATAAACTGTCAATCCTTCTTTCAGTTTCCTCTGTCAAAAGTGATGGAAGAATAAAAATGTCACATGTAATTTTCGTCAACAAAACCAAAAGAAAAAAATTGGTTTGCTGATGAAGCTGGAGGAAAAAGGTATTTTTAATGGAAAATAAAGGTAATTAGCTGATTTTTAAATGATATATTTAATTTATTGTTATTATTTATTTACATATAGCAGCTGAATCACTTCTTGAACGTTTTCAGCGCATCAACTGTTGGTAATTCTATACGACAGCATGACACTGATAATATGCGTCCATAAATATCGAGAGAGGTGTTAAAAGACGCGCATTGACCTCGAAAACAATAATCAGAAGGCGGAAGTAAATTATTTTGTGTTGGACAAGAGATATTTGCAAAAGAAGTTGAAAATTTTCATGTGCGCGTTGTAATGTTGATGATATTTGTACCCACAAAAAAAATTGTGGACATAAGTGTTTTGCGCAGATATAGTTTTGGTCTCCCAACCGGTGTTAGACCCACCCAGATTAATTTTTATAAGCGCGGCCGAAGGCCACCAGCGCAAAAATACTATGGATCCCACCCCGGTCTCGAAGCACTCCGGGGTCATTTTTCGGTTTTTTGGAAATATCTTTTGAATGAGCTAAATTTTTTCTTTTCCCCCTTCGGATTATTGTTATTGGATTTGGTGCTGCATGTTATCTTGCACTCAAAGAAATGGAATGTGATAAGAAATTTATAGATTTTCTGTCGAATCGTTTATATGATCGCATCACTTCAAGATTATCACATGGTATATGTAATGGTGATCCAGAGCAAAGGTATAGTGGTTTATTAAATTTATCATTACTTATGGCCTTAAAAGATGTGGCGTTGTCTAGTGCCTCAGCATGTACTTCTGCATCACTGGAACCTACGTGCGATTGGAACTGATGAGGATTTGGCACATAGTTCAATAAGGTATACGAGTTTACCGTCCTGAATTGTTTAGTTAATTTGAAAGTAATTTATTGTTAAATTTTTATAGATTTGGTATTGGTTGTTTTACCACCATTGAAGATGTTGATTATATTACCGATACCTGTATCAAACATGTCGAACGTTTACGTGAAATGTCTTCATTATGGGAGATGGTTCTAGAACCAATTGATTTGAAAAATATCCAATGGTCGCAACATTAATTTTGTTTATGAAATATAAATAAGGGACCGTTTTGTATTGTACGCATCTTTTAGTGTATGTATTTATATTCCAAAGCAGTTTAATGTAAAGTGTGATACAACTTTTTAGGAATTATATTGTTCGTACTTTATCTGCCTAAGGTCGTTATTTTGTAGTATTAAAATTATATTGGGAAATGCTATTGCTAAATGTTTTTTGTAGTGGACCTTATTTTCAATACATGTATGTATGAATACTAACGTTACTGTCTCCAAGAGATGTTGAAAATTTAGGATGAGATTGTATATAAAATGCTGAGTTAATAGTATGTTCATGAATAAGTACTGATTTATTTTAAAATTTCATGTATTTTGTAAAGTAAAAATTAAGTAATTTAGTAACCTAATAAATATCGAAGATACATACATATATATATAATAACGTTTAACGTTGGAAACTCGTCGTGTTGGTATTTGAGGTGCAGATTTCTTGAAGGATATGTACTCCATGTCTTTAGATGTAATCTTTTTTAATTAAAAAAAGCACGGGTGTGTTGAAAATTTCAAATAATTCGCTGTGCCACAGAACTTTCGTGTTCAGCGCCATTGCATGGTTGTTTTGATCCAATTTTTCTTTTGCCTCCTCTGTTCGGAGCCGATTTTGCTTTCGGTTTAATTTTTGGATACTAGTTCGGTTGTAGTACTGACTTCAATTACCGTTCCGGGTTTTCCTTCTGACTCTAGCCAGGAGGCTTTTGTAGCAATTTCGGCTTTAGGTTGGATCGGGTATCGGTACCTGCTAAGGTAAATCGCTGCCCTAGAATGTGTGTGTATATCAAATGAAAGCTGTTACTGAGAGCTCAAGTTCATTGTGATATTCGATTTAGTCGCATCAACCTGGAAAAACTGATAAATATGCATGCGAAGCCGAAATAAAGGCAAGAATTAATAATACCCACATACCTATTTACATACTTCCTATTCGATTTGCCTGAAATTTCGTATATAAATTTGCATATATTAATATTTACGATGTTTTTTTCCGGGAAGTATACCAGAGATGGACTGGGACTGGGATTAGGACTAGGACTGGGACTCAGACTAAGACTTGGAGTGGGACTGAGACTCGGAATGGGACTGGAACAAAATACATAACACCCTCTGGACTGAAAATAAGAGATGAAGAAGAATGAGAAAAATTGAGAAAAGAGAAAAGAGAGAAGGACACTGAGAAAGAGATAGAATGAGACGAAGATGGAGATAGATGAAGCCAAAAAGACCGAGGGATGAGTGAATAAAAATATTAGGAAAAAGTGTAGAGAGGTAGGGCAGAGTTAGAAGGAAAAAGCTTATTAAAATGTATGCAGATAGACCAAATATAGGGCAGAACAATGTCTGCCGGGTCTGCTAGTACATGTATAAACATGTACTTATACATACATCCCAAGAAGAATTTCTTTAAACGTTTTTAAAAATAATTTAAAGTGAATTAGCTTGAACAAACGATATATAAACGTTTTTAAAATTTTACTTATAGCGTTTTCTTTTCTGAAATAAATTGTTGCCTAAGTAAATGGTAAAGCCTTAATAGAGTTACACCTACCCCAGAAAATTGTCAACATTTATAGTGCATACAAAGAAAATTTCAACTCACCCTATTCACTCATATCACAAAGCACACAAGAAGATTGCGCATTGCGCATGTAAACATTAGACCAGCTCTTTTTTATGGGCAATTCTTACGTCATTTTCTTTTAGCTCTTGTTTTTGCTCTCTTTTTTTCATTCGCTCAAACAGTCAACTGTGACGTAGATGCGCAGAACGAAGCAACTTTGAACTCATGAATGCGCAATCTGGGTAGGTGATTTGGGTACTCATATTAACAGAGTATATGTGGAACTTAAGAGCGAATTGAGAGTTTCACATATAATTCTTGCATTGTTTTTACTTAATATAAATGTTTTTATTAAATCAATCGCGCCTTTGTAGCAACCATGGTAAAATTACCAGGTAGAAGCATTAGCGAAAATGCAACCCTCCGATGTATTTTGTTGTTGCCGATTGTACATAAACTGTCAATCCTTCTTTCAGTTTCCTCTGTCAAAAGTGATGGAAGAATAAAAATGTCACATGTAATTTTCGTCAACAAAGCCAAAAGAAAAAAATTGGTTTGCTGATGAAGCTGGAGGAAAAAGGTATTTTTAATGGAAAATAAAGGTAATTAGCTGATTTTTAAATGATATATTTAATTTATTGTTATTATTTATTTACATATAGCAGCTGAATCACTTCTTCAACGTTTTCAGCGCATCAACTGTTGGTAATTCTATACGACAGCATGACACTGATAATATGCGTCCATAAATATCGAGAGAGGTGTTAAAAGACGCGCATTGACCTCGAAAACAATAATCAGAAGGCGGAGGTAAATTATTTTGTGTTGGACAAGAGTTATTTGCAAAAGAAGTTGAACATTCTCATGTGCGCGTTGTAATGTTGATGATATTTGTACCCACAAAAAAAAATTGTGGACATAAGTGTTTTGCGCAGATATAGTTTTGGTCTCCAAACCGGTGTTGGACCCACCCAGATTAATTTTTATAAGCGCGGCCGAAGGCCATCAGCGCAAAAATACTATGGATCCCACCCCGGTCTCGAAGCACTCCGGGGTCATTTTTCGGTTTTTTGGAAATATCTTTTGAACGAGCTAAATTTTTTCTTTTCCCCCTTCGGATTATTGTTATTGGATTTGGTGCTGCATGTTATCTTGCACTCAAAGAAATGGAATGTGATAAGAAATTTATAGATTTTCTGTCGAATCGCATCACTTCAAGATTATCAAATGGTATATGTAATGGTGATCCAGAGCAAAGGTATAGTGGTTTATTAAATTTATCATTACTTATGGCCTTAAAAGATGTGGCGTTGTCTAGTGCCTCAGCATGTACTTCTGCATCACTGGAACCTACGTGCGATTGGAACTGATGAGGATTTGGCACATAGTTCAGTAAGGTATACGAGTTTACCGTCCTGAATTGTTTAGTTAATTTGAAAGTAATTTATTGTTAAATTTTTATAGATTTGGTATTGGTTGTTTTACCACCATTGAAGATGTTGATTATATTACCGATACCTGTATCAAACATGTCGAACGTTTACGTGAAATGTCTCCATTATGGGAGATGGTTCTAGAACCAATTGATTTGAAAAATATCCAATGGTCGCAACATTAATTTTGGTTATGAAATATAAATAAGGGACCGTTTTGTATTGTACGCATCTTTTAGTGTATGTATTTATATTCCAAAGCAGTTTAATGTAAAGTGTGATACAACTTTTTAGGAATTATATTGTTCGTACTTTATCTGCCTAAGGTCGTTATTTTGTAGTATTAAAATTATATTGGGAAATGCTATTGCTAAATGTTTTTTGTAGTGGACCTTATTTTCAATACATGTATGTATGAATACTAACGTTACTGTCTCCAAGAGATGTTGAAAATTTAGGATGAGATTGTATATAAAATGCTGAGTTAATAGTATGTTCATGAATAAGTACTGATTTATTTTAAAATTTCATGTATTTTGTAAAGTAAAAATTAAGTAATTTAGTAACCTAATAAATATCGAAGATACATATATATATAATAACGTTTAACGTTGGAAACTCGTCGTGTCGGTATTTGAGGTGCAGATTTCTTGAAGGATATGTACTCCATGTCTTTAGATGTAATCTTTTTTAATTAAAAAAAGCACGGGTGTGTTGAAAATTTCAAATAATTCGCTGTGCCACAGAACTTTCGTGTTCAGCGCCATTGCATGGTTGTTTTGATCCAGTTTTTCTTTTGCCTCCTCTGTTCGGAGCCGATTTTGCTTTCGGTTTAATTTTGGGATACTAGTTCGGTTGTAGTACTGACTTCAATTACCGTTCCGGGTTTTCCTTCTGACTCTAGCCAGGAGGCTTTTGTAGCAATTTCGGCTTTAGGTTGGATCGGGTATCGGTACCTGCTAAGGTAAAAGTTCGGCTTCGAATATTTCCGTTTTCAACTCCAGTATCGGTTATACTCCAGTTTTTTTCTTGTCATCATATGGATGATGAATAATCCAAAAGTAAATCTATACATGTAAAACATAATTGTCTAGCAATATTTTCTCTTCGCAAACTGTTTGTGGCCCTGATAATGGTCGCTTTTCGTAGGTATAATTGTTTAGCATTTTTTTTTCTCTTTGTTGACTAGTGGTGGCCCTCATAAGGGCCATTTTGCGTATACTTGTATAGTATATTTTCGCTCTTTGTAAACTAATGGTGGCCCTGAAAGTAGGGGAGGTTACTGCGTCTGGGTTTTACGACTTATTTGTGGTACATCATGCATATCCGTTTGTGTGCTGCAGCTGTTCCGTGCGAAGTATTGACCTTTCGCTCCAACGGTGTCACTTAAAAAAAAAGCGAACATGTAGAAGGGACTTTATTATTTATCCTTCGTCCTTCCTTCACATTGTAGCGGCGAAAGTATTGTCCGATATTTTGGTAGATAATTGTAGGAATGACCGTTGGGGACGATGGGACAACTTCCGTTTTTTACAAACTCTTGATTAGCACAGCTAAGTCATAGATAAAATTATATTATATTTTTTATCTTACAACATTCGGGAAACCATATTTACATCAAAGACGGTAAATAAAGCTCTCTGAGCTCTCACAATAAGGTCACAGGCCTGAAAATGGAGCGAAAAAATTAAGCCATTTTAGGGAAGCTAACGCCACAAGCTTTTTCCCAATTTTTCCTCTTCCTTGATCTTGCGAGGTAATTCTTTACTTTAGCTCACAACTGCAAAAACTCGTGCAAAAATATCGGGAGAGGTGTCAAAAAAATGCGTTTTGGACTCAGGACGACGAATCCGAAAGCGAAAATTAAAAATTTTATTTCTGTCAAAAAATATTCCCAAAAAACTGAAAAATTGCACCGGAGCGCTCCGAAACCGGGGGTGGAATCCTTAGTATTTTTGGGCAGGTAATAGTCTAGTTGAGGGGTCGACCGCTAACACGCTACCAAAAATATCGAGAGAGCTGTCAAACGACGCGTCTTGACATCAGTATTAATAATCCGAAGGCGGAAAATAAAAATTTTAATTCGTTGAAAAGATACTAACGAAAAACCGAAAAAAAGACCCGGGGGTACCTCCGAAACCGGGGGTGGGATCCATGGTAATTTTGCGCAGAGCACCTTTCTGCGTTGGCGGCCTTCGGCCGCGCTTATAAAAAATTACCATGGGAGACCAAATCTATATCCGCGCAAAACACTTTTACCCACAGTTTTTTTGTGGGTACACAACACCATCAAAATTACAACAGCCGCATGAAAATTTTCAACTTTGTAAATATATCTGGAAAGAAATAAAATTTTCAATTTCCGTTTTCGGATTCGTGGTCCTGGGTCCAAAGCGCGTCTTTTGACACCTCTCCCGATATTTTTGGACGAGTTTTAGTAGTTGTGAGCTAAAGTAAAGAATTACCTAATAAATTTTCACATCAAAAGTAAATAAACAAAAAATGTAAACATAAACAACGTTTGACATTTTATGACCACCTTCGAATGAAAAAACATGTAAAATGCAACTCTGATGCTTTTACCTGGTTATTGTACCATGGTAGCGGCCACCGTGGTGTGATGGTAGCGTGCTCCGCCTATCACACCGTATGCCCTGGGTTCAACTCCCGGGCAAAGCAACATCAAAATTTTAGAAATAAGATTTTTCAATTAGAAGAAAATTTTTCTAAGCGGGGTCGCCCCTAGGCAGTGTCTGGCAAGCGCTCCGATTGTATTTCTGCCATGAAAAGCTCTCAGTGAAAACTCATCTGCCTTGCAGATGCCGTTCGGAGTCGGCATAAAACATGTAGGTCCCGTCCGGCCAATTTGTAGGGAAAAATCAAGAGGAGCACGACGCAAGTTGGAAGAGAAGCTCGGCCTTAGATCTCTTCGGAGGTTATCGCGCCTTACATTTATTTTTTTTTATTTTATATATTTTATTGATGACATTACAAAGATGTGCTGCCACATCAACAAAGAAAAAACAAATATAAATATTACCTTGCCACCTTTCAGTTAATAAAGAAAAAGGAAAATATATATTTTTACGGACTGTACGTATATTTAATTGCCTCAATTAATTTCACGAATGAATCTTCGTGATATTTGCTAATTTTTTTTTTCCATAAATACTCACAAATTAGATCTGAAAAATTATGACAATTATTTGTGTTATCCTTCACCAAAAAGTGTTTAAACGCATGTCACTCCGACTCAATCCGCTGAGTATACGTGCCATCTTCCGCCACAAAGGGGTGGTCCGGATCGCTGTGGTTCATCTTCCGATGCTCATACCCATATTCAGCCAAACAGTCGTACGCTTTCCAAAAATCGGTGTGTATCGTACTTCCTTCGATAACGTGCTTCTTTATGAGTGGTATGAGGACCTCCGCGGATCGAATATTTCCCGGACACACCTCTATCCGTATATGGTTGGTACCGTCTTGCACCATCCCCAACACACAATGTCCTTCGACCCTTCGACCTGAAAAAAAAATTGTTAACTATTTACGTGTAATATATATACTTTTATTACCTTTGTTATATTTCCGTTTTCCGAATATGCATCCGTTCGATCTGGACAGCTTCCTGCTGCGATATTTGATATAGTACAACTGCTTCACGACAGTAGTTGTACCAATCGCATATAGTTGCACTAGAAAGGACTGTGCCCTTGAAAAAATATTTCTTCCGGACTTGAGACTGCTGCTAATGACAAGCGTGCGCGTACATTAAATAAAAAATGTGTGCAAGATCAATTTTCGCGTTTTCAAAAAAAGTGCCCGTTGCCCTCGAAATGTAGGCCTTTGACCGGCATACCCCTTTCCGACATCGGAAACTTCCAACTGTGTTGTTTCCTTTGCATGATACCTGCATTTGAGTTTTATGCAGTCTGCACTTTTTCGAGGTCAAAACTAAACCGAGTTTTTCTGCGAAAAGAATGCACGACTCGCGTATTGTACATTCTTCGTAAATTGCGACTAAATTCCACATCTCATTTACTTCTGATACCTTCAGAATATTTGAATTTCTTCCACTACTGAAGTCGTCGTGTGTCACACCACTGCTGGTGGAAGGGACATCATCACAATCTAATAAGAAATCACATTTAACACACTGGAACAAAAAATAATACAAAAACCTACCAACTGGAACAATACTCATTTTGAAAAGTTGAAAAGAAATTTTTTTTTTTTTAGATATATAATTTCTGTGGTAGGGATTCTAAAGATCCTCATAAAACCGGGTTATATTCCGACAGTATTTTCAATTCAATAGTTTTTTCATGGCCCCACGCCAGGTTATAAAATTCAATATAAATGCTTGTTGCCATGTTTTTCCAGTATCCCGTTATGGGTCACTTTCATCTAAAAATCCTTTTTTATTTTAAGTTGGACAATTTTGTGGTTCAAAGGATATTAACTCATTTCTGACCTGACCTCGAGCAGCAGGTACATGCTAAAATTGTATACAGCCAACGCCTGCCTGTGTCTGCACGCATGGTCAACTTAACTACAACATACATACATATGTATATGTACTTGTAAACAAACCTACTAATCACTTAGCAGGTATCTAGTTTTACGAAATTATTATTTATCTCAGAATTAGTATAAGTAGATGTAAAAATTAAATTTTATTTCAATGAAGAAACATCGTTCATTTCCTTAATTCATAAAAGTTCTTGTTTTATTATTGCGAGTTTTAAATAAATATTATTAGGAAAATGCCGAAAGGTAAATGTTTTAATCCATTTCATTTGTCTCCGCACCCAAACACCAAAAACCACGGTACTCTGAGAAAAGTAAAAACAAAACCACTTATTGACGCTGGATATTCCTGTTACAAAAAAAGCGATGGAGCAACAAATTTGCAACAAATGCCGACTTGAGCTATCTAAAATCAACAAAGATAATGAGGTTTGTATATACTTGCACATATAATAATTGAATATACAAATTTAGAAACAATATATCTATTTATGGAACTCATATGTGAGACATTGGCAGCTGCTCTCATGTACACATATGGTTTTCCATATTTTAACTTCAATATTATTAAGTTCGTCAAATATTAGGTAATTATCATACATTTGTTCGTTTTTCCATATGAAAGAATCAGACGATATTAATTTCAGCGAAGTACTCACTGAAACTGATAGCGACGTGAATTACGCTACGGAATGTTCTACATCTGTATCATTGGAGAAAGACAGAGAAGCAATGTTCAAGGCAACTAGTTTAATCAACAAAGACTTAGAAATAATCGGAGTTTCACCAATTCAAAATAAAGGTTCATCAAAAACGGTATTCAACTGAAAAAATGCAGAATGTTTCTGAAGCAATTTCAGGAAAATTTTTTGGCATATTCAGTGATGACAACGTTTGCTTCGCTGAAAATGATGGAAACGAAATATTACAAACTCTTAAAGACGCATTCGCTACCACCAGTGATCGAGCAAACAACTATTTGCAAAGACTGGCCTCATCGGAAAATTCAACATCATTTATCTGCTACAGTTCTATGATAACTGTTGCTAAGAAAATTGCTGAGGAAAAAGGAATTCTGGCAGAAGCAAATCCCAAGAGTCATCCGTCATTAGAAAGAGAAGTTATTGATTTAATAACACAATTTTATGAACTCGATGAAAATAGTCGTGTGATGGCCGGGAAAAAATTAATAACGAACGCATTCACACGAAATTCATCAAATTTTTAAGGAAAATCACCCCACGGCTAAGTGTAGTTTTTCAAAATTTGCAAATTTGAGGCCAAAACTTCATTTTCATTGAGGAAATAACTTACAGACAATGGATGAACGTCGATAGAACCACTTTGCAAGTAATGGTATCCCCAGTTGATAAATACTTATAAAAATTAGAGTCCGGGTTAAAAAAATTAGTGTTGCATTCATACATAGTTAAAAGACAAAACAAGATTATAAGCAGCAAAAAAGAATCTTTACCAGAAAATGAATACATCATTCTCTGTGATTTTTCCGAAAACTATGCATTCGTCGTACAAAATTAAAACCTTTATTATTAGAAATTATTAAATTCTATTTTCGAATACGAAGTTTTTTATATTTTACATGTAGTATCTAAACACACATACACATATACATATTTTCTTACGACGGTTTTGAAGTGTGCATTCCCATTTTATTTTCAATAATATATGTAAATGCATTTTAAAAATAACTAAAACAAGTAAAGGTGTCTAAGTTCGGGTGTAAACTCAGCGTGAGCTTCAATTGTAAATTTAATTCAGATAAATTACTTTTCTACATAACACGTGGCACCGCCCGTTTAAAAGAAAAATATCTCCCCATTTCTTCTTACAGTACAACTTGATAAGTGAAATATCATTGATTCAAGACTATTTTTTGCTAAGTTATAGCTTATTGTTCTAGTCTACGACCCTTTTAAATTTGTTTTATATCTAAGTTGCCATCGTCTTTAACCAATCCCGTCCTATTTTACTAGAAATATTTTCTGCTATAAGGAAAATATGTGTACACAATTTCGTTACGATATGTTAATTTTTCTTCGAGTTATGGCTCCCGAAACATAGAAAATTGGGTAGTCATAAAAGGGGCTGTGCCACACTATTTTCAAAAAATTTTGTGTTTTCAAATTTAATGTTATAATTCAATTTAGAAAGTAAAATTTTATTGATACGAAGTTCTTTTTTGTTAAGATATAGCTTATTATTTTCGTCTACGACCCTTTTAAAAATCTTTTATATAAAAGTGGGCGTGGACTTTAACCGATCTCGTCCATTTTTTCTAGAAATATTTTCTGCTATAAGGAAAATATGTCCCTCACTAGGGTAGGCACCTTGTCGTTGGTGTGAGGGCTTATCCGAACTCCATAGCGCCCGACAATGAGGCGGAGCTGTTTTGGACTGACATCTACGCCGTTTCGCCTCATAGTATGGCGGCGGAATGTCGGTGACCAAGAACTGCCAACCCCCTAATCCAGGGTGTTATGCGGACCGTGCATATTGGACGATTTGCAGCCAGGGTATAAATTCGGCTGTATTCAAACGGAGCCTTCCCGATACCGGGCTCGGGAAGTATTGATGGCCTTACCACAGTAAGGGGCGCTGCTGTGGTGGACGGTTCTCTCCCCGTATATAATACTGGACCGCTGAGCCCGCCTTGTCGGGCAGATGGTCGTACGGCCAAGATGAACGACTCATTACCTAATTTTAATAAGGACGATGATAAGAGGAGGACTGAGTCGCAAGCCAAGGACGAAAAATACGCATTAAGCGAAGCGTCGGACTCGGGGAGTGAGAGTAGTGCTGATTCAATGAACTCCGTGTTGGAGAAGCACAGAAATGAAAACGGAGTAGAAGAGTGGAGAAGGGTACGGAGCAGGGGGAGTAAAAGAGCTCTCTCGCAGTACCGTGCAGCACTAAGAATTGTACAACGCTTGGGAGCAGTGGTCGACCCAACAGAAGTGGAGATTGAGCGCTTGGAATGGGCCCATGAGGCGGTAGAAGTAGGTCGAAGACAGTTCAAAAGGTTTGCTGCGAGAAACCCTCGGTTCTGCAACCGGTACGAGGAGGAAGAAGCGTCGAATGGCAGACCCAGTCCCAGAGCCGCGAGGCAGGGCAGTCGCATAGACAAGGCAAGTAGGCCCAACGCTGTAAAACACATGGGCCCCAATAGCGAGGTGGTATAATGGTGTGAAGAAGATAGGGTGCGACAACATCGCGAGTTTGCAGTGGCTGGAGGAAGTGGTTCCAAACCTCCAAAGGCAAGGCGCGAACGCGCGGTTTGAAGTCGTGTATAAAGCGCAAATCCCCACAGTACCAAAAGTTAAGGTATGGATACCATTCGTGATGAAGTCAGAGGATACACTGCGACTTCTGCAGAATCAGAATCCGAACATACCGACACAGGATTGGAAGGTACTTACAGTATCTCGGCCTACGGAGGAAGGTCAGTTCTACATCTTCCAAATAAACAAGCAGACGGAGGACATATTGTACACGCAGCTTGGCAAAATGTTCTTTGGTACAGGAAAAATATACATGCGACTCAGAAAAACAAGTCCCGAGGATAAAAATCCTAACACGCTAGAGGTTGGCGAAGTCGAAAAAGACCTCAAAAGCTTAAGAGAAATAAAATAATTAAAAAAAAATTTTAAGTTAAACGGTTTTATTGAAAACAATACTTACATGAAGTAATAATAATACGAAAAGCTAGAAAATAATTAGGTAGGTCCTAGGTACTAGTCATCACACTCCTTATCAATCTAGGGCGTTGATCAGACAATTAAATAATTCAAGTTTTTAGTCTTTATTTAATTGCCTATTATTTTTCATTCTATTTAGTTCATTTAGTAACTCATTATTACAAGGACTCTTTCCTGACAATTTGTTACAACCTAAGTCCTCAATACATAATCCTTCCAAAGACTCTACTCGACTCTGCGCCACGTATGCTTGTCCCTCCTCCTCCAACTCCAAACTATTTTGATGTCACTTCTACTGGACTGTATGCAATATTTGTTCCAAATATGAGCCAAATCGGACCACAAATGCGAATTTTGGGAATATCTCGATCCGTGCGCCATCTTGCGGCGATTTTTTTTCACAGGTCGATTTCTATTCTTGCATGTATTATGTGTTCCAAATATGAGCCAAATCGGAGCACAAATGCGAATTTTGCGAATATCTCGATCCTTGTGCCACCTAGCGGCGATTTTTTTCTTATTATTGCATTGTCATCGGGTTCTGAACTATATTCCAAGTTTCAAGCTTGTAGCTTATCGGGAAGTTACTTAAATTTCAATTACAAGATTCGTTCACAACGGCCGTGCGGCCGTGCATGCGGCCGTGCAGCCTGTCAACTCAAGCTAAATAAAACCGTTTAAAAAGACAATTGGAGGTAGCCGACGTCATCACGAAGGTGTTAGAAGAGGACCAACCGCCAAATGGTGCTGTGACTTGCACAGAGGAACACCCGGCACAACAGTTACGAGAGGCTGAAGGGGGCCTCGAATACTCTAAACCAAAAGGGCAAGGGGAGGACGATGACGTCACGACGAAGTTGCTGGAGGGGGAAAACAGCCCAATGATGCTGCGAGTCCTACAAATAAACCTCCAACATAGTAAAGTGGCGTCGAGCGAACTCCTTCTAACCCTTGAGGAGGGTTCGTTTGACGGGGCGCTAATCCAGGAGCCGTGGCTCCCATCGGGAGGAAAGGTTTATGGACTTAGCGCGCGCGGGTTTGGCGTTTACTAAGCGCAAACGGAAGGACGGGTGCGAGCTGTAGTAATGGCAAGGAAACAGCTGCATTCATATATGCTGCCTAATTACACTACTGAGGACCTCGTAGTGGTGGCCGTTGAGCAAAAGAATAAGCAGGCATTTATCCGGGTGTCCTGCTTCATGGCCCATGCTGCGGAGGTTCCACTGATGGAGTGCAAAAGGCTAGTACAGGAGGAAGGGTGCAAAGGGCGGTTGGTCATAGCCGCAGATGGAAATGCGCACCACAATGCATGGGGAGGAGCAGATACGAACGAGAGAGGCGAATCTCTATTTTGTTACATCCTGCACACCAATTTGCAGAACAATAGGGGTCCAACATCCAGCAATGTTCTGGATATTACATTGAGCTCCGAGCGTGATATATCAAGATATGATTGGATGGTTCTTGATAGACCATCCTTCTCCGACCATGCGTATATCAGCTTCAGCATCCACCTAAATAGGGTAGAGAAGGGAGGAACATTTAGAAACCCTATGTCAACGAACTGGACTAAATTCCAGAAAGAGGTAGAAACAAAACTGGAACAACCCAAAGAGATTGCCAATGTGGAGGAACTGGAGGAGTCCTAACAAGGGCGGTTATGACTGCGTATATCAAAGCTTGTCCTCTAAGAAGATTCAGAGGAATAGCAAAGCCGCCATGGTGGAGCAGTGAGCTGAGTCTTCTAATAAGCGGAGCGTGTCGGGACGAATAAGGGGATCTACTGAGGATCTACAAGCGTGAAATTTCCAGGGCGAAGAGAATCTCATGGAAAAGTTTCTGTACGGACACAGAGTGCTCCAGCGAAACAGCACGGTTGAGAAAAGTCCTAGCAAGTGGAGACATAGTCCAGGGACTAATAAAGAAAGCGAGCGGGGAATGGTCGCGTAATAGTGAGGAATCCCTTGAGGTGCTTTTTGCCACACATTTCCCATCGGGAGACGGTTCAGAAGAGCCAGCAGACATCACTCACACTTCGATTACGGAGCGGGTATTGGATGGGTGCATAAGGCTGAATCATGTACCGCACTCTTGGAGAACTGCTCGAGTAGCTTTCCTACCAAAGGCGGGGAAAATCGGTCACGTGTATCCCAAACACTACAGACCCATCAGCTTAACATTATTTCTGCTCGAAACCTTTGAGAGGCTGATAGATGTGTACATAAAGTCCAACGCGGCTGAAAAGCTGCTCTCCACAACACAGCATGCGTATACCAAAGGCAAGTCGGTAGACACCGCATTGCATAGGGTGGTAATAAGCATCGAGAAATCCCTGGAATATAAGGAATATGCTCTATAGGTCTTCTTGGACATTGCCGGGGCTTTCAATAATGTTTCTAAATCGCTTGGATCGTTGTCCTGAAAGTTCAGGGCTTGAGCGTGGCGGTGGAGTGCTGATTGCTATTAGAAATGACTTGTGCAGTAGTGCTGTGGATCTTAACTCATATGGGAATAAGATTGAACAGATCTGTGTTAAAGTTAAATTTTCTAAATCAAAATGTATTTTCATTGTATTGTCTTATATTCCTCCCAATAGTACTATTGATGTTTATGAAAAGCATTTATCCAACCTAATCTTGGTATACAATAATTTAACTCAATTCGATGAACTTATTTACCTTGGTGACTTTAATTTAGGTAATATTGAATGGATATCCACTGATAATTTAACCTCACCATCCAATTTGAGATCAGATATCGATATACTGTTTGTGAGCAATATATTATCTTATAACTTAAATCAAATTAATTCTATTGTTAATTATTTAAATCGCTTTTTAGACCTAGTTTTTATTTCTGCTGATTTGAATTCTTCTTGTGAGGAATGCATTGCACCATTATTAAATAATAGTATTCATCACAAAGCACTAATCATAGAATTTCAATTCTACGAATTCGATAAGAACGTCGTTGATGATACCAAGTCATATAACTATAATAAAGCAGATGTTACTGGAATTAGTAATTATCTTAATAATGTTGACTGGTCATTTCTAGACTCCCTAGATGATCCACAGTTATTATACAGCAAGATAACCCAGATTTTTACTCTTATGATTTCAAATTTTGTTCCTAAACATAAATTAAGGTCCAACAATAAGCCTCCTCGGTTCAATCACAGATTGTGTCACCTCAAAAATTTAAAAAATAAAGCCTACAAAAAGTATAAAACAACGGCTTCAGACGCCGATCATTCAGTCTTCATCCGTCTAAGAAAGGACTTTGATTGTTTGAATAATTTTCTCTACAAGAAACATATGTTTAGAATTGAATCCAACTTGAGACAAAATCCTAAAAGTTTTTGGCAATACATCAACACGAAACGAAAAAGTTGTGGGTTTCCAACTACCCTGTCCTACGATGGTACTGTATCCGACAACATAGTTGATTCTTGTAATCTCTTCGCAAATTTTTTTCAAAAAGTGTATGAAGTTCATGCACCTAGTGACTATGCAACGCCAAATGCCTTGACATTGGATCAAGTTGATGGCTTTAGCGTCTCGCCACAGGATGTTGCGAACGCAATATCTATTCTAAAAAACAGCTCAAAAGCTGATCACGAAGGGTTTCCCCCAATATTTTTCAGGCTACTTAACTCAATCATATCTACTCCCATCGCTAAATTATTTAATAAGTGCTTAAGTAAAGGTATCTTTTTAGACTCTTGGAAGCTTTGCACAATATTGCCAGTCTACAAATCGGGTAACCGAAATGACGTATCTAACTATAGACCCATTGTGAAACAAAGTAATTTTGCAAAAATCTTCGATCACGTGGCCAAAGCTAAACTGTACGATCACGTTCAATCATATATCTCTATACATCAACACGGATTTGTCCCCTCGAGATCAACTTGCTCAAATCTGGTCTTAATTACAAACAAAATAGTTAACGCCTTCGAGAGCCAAGCACAGTTAGATGTAGTTTACACTGACTTTTCTAAGGCATTCGACAAGGTAGACCACTCCATTCTCTTGGAAAAACTCAAAGCATTCGGCATTAACGGAAATCTTCTAGATTTTTTCTCAAGTTTTCTTATGGGACGAAAACTTTTCGTCCAAATGGAATCCGCTAGATCTCAAACTTACATACATGCGTGGTCAGGTATCCCCCAAGGTACACATCTTGGGCCTCTCCTCTTTTTACTATTTATTAATGACCTTCCTGATCAATTTTCAACTGCGGATTGTCTTATGTTTGAGGATGATGTTAAATTATTCCTAAAAATTCAAAATACAATTGACTGTTCTAGTCTTCAGTCTGATCTAAATAATCTTTCTAATTGGTGTATATTAAATCATCTCCATCTAAATGTTAGTAAATGTTGCGTCATCACGTTTGCTAAAAAGTCTAAGACAGTGACTTGCGACTATGTACTAAATGGACAAAAATTGTGCCGTAAAGATACTATTAAGGATCTAGGGGTTATTTTCGACTCTAGGTTGACCTTTTCCAACCATGTAGACTATGTGGTGTCGAAGTCTTTTTCTATGATTGGTTTTATACGCAGAAACACTGTGGATGTAACTTTTCATGTAACTTTTCATGCAACCAACTATGGTTTCAATGAGCCACTCACAAGATGCGTTCGAATATGCAATTCGTATGCTAAAAATTTGAATTTCAGTTTAGAGATAAGTAGATTTAAGACTAGTCTCTTTATACTTTTTAATTAATGAGTCTGTTAGAACTATTCGGTAGACAATAATAAATAAATAAATAAATAAATAAATAAATAAATAAATGGGCGATTATGGATGGTCTTAATTACATTAAAGTACATCCAGCCTTAACCAGATGGATCGGTTGCATGTAAAATTGCAGGAAGATTACATCACAATGGGGATGGTACGAGGCCACGAAATCAGTGGACAGGGGCACGCCGCAGGGAGGGGTGCTATCACCTCTGCTGTAGACGCTGGTCATCAACCAACTGCTCAGGCGATTCGATGAGGGACCCGTAAAGCTTACAGCTTACGCAGATGACGTTGCAATAAGTGGAAAGTGTCTTTCAACGATTAGTTCTTTGATGGATCGGGCGCTTCGGGATATTCGTACCTGGGCATCTAATGTCGGGTTGAAAGTCAATGCGGAGAAGACGGATATGGTCTTGTTTACAAAGAGGTACAAGGTCCCGAATTGGACCAGGCCTAAGTTAGGAGGGGTGACCTTACAGGAGAAACCTTGCATAAAATATCTAGGAATCATCCTAGACAGTAAGCTGTCACGGAAGCTCAACGTGGAGGAGAGGGCGAAGAAGGCCTCAAAGGCACTTTATGCATGTAAAAGAATGCTGGGGCGTACGTGGGGCTTATCGCCCTCTCTTTCTCATTGGGTCTTTACAGCGATTGTAAGCCCTATTCTATAATATGGAGTTCTTGTTTGGTGGAAAGCCACACAAAAGCAACATACCTCAAAAAATTAGAAGGGTATGCAGACTATCGATGCTTAGCATTACGGGAGCCCTGAAAACAAGCCCGACGGCTGCACTGTATGCCATTCTGCACATTCCACCTGTAGACCTGGTAGCAAAGAACATAGCATTAACAACTGCAACCAGGCTCGGTGCCTCGGGCAGCTTGAGCGCCGACCATATGGCCATAGTAGTATAACGTCATCAATCACAAGACGAACTGACTACCTGATTCCCTATCTGCGCTTCGAGGGAAATCTTAAGGCAACAATAGACGTGGACGGTTGGCGCAAGGGTGCGCAAATGGCGGACGAGGCGATACATGTGCACACAGATGGTTCCAAAGTAGTGGAAGGAGTAGGGTCTGCTGTATACTGTGCTGATCCGGAAATAAGCAGATCATAAAGGCTGCCGGATTACTGTAGTGTTTTCCAAGCGGAAATATTATCCATAACCAATAACCCTGGAAGAGAATAGCTTAAGCCGTGTTAACTTTTATATTGACAGTCAAACAGCAATTAAGGCAATAATTTCGCATAGCACAACATCTAAATGCGTGTTAGAGTGTAAGCAATCTCTGGAGAGAATCGGGACAGGGACAAGCATGATAGTTCAATAGGTACTGGTCTCAGTCGAATCCATGCCTGAAGATCCCTTGCACCCCACACTTGAGGTTACACTGGACAATTTACTGCCTACGATTAATTTCATGGAAGTGTCATGTCGTTTTCGTTCGAAATGTTTTAATAAGGCTAACTTTGACTTGCTTAATCAACTGTTAGCTTCCCACGATTGGTCTGACCTTTATGCTTGTACTGATGTTGAGGCTGCCACGTCTATTTTTTATAGTTACCTAAGTGACTTTATTAATCGTTGCGTTCCGGTTCATTTTGTTAAGGCTAAAAGTAGTAAACCACCTTGGTTCTCGAGGCAACTTGCTAACCTGAACAATATTAAATCGAGGCTCTATAAGCGTTTTAAAAGATCTGGTTCTTCTGAAGATTTTTCTAAATATTTAGTTGCCCGTTCTAATTTCCAACGCCTGAATCAAAACTGCTATAAGTCGTATTTAACAGGATGCAAAATTGAGTTTTTTAACAATCCTAAAAAATTTTACGGGTTTGTTAATCCAAAACGCAAATCTTCGGGATTTCCATAATCTTTGTCTTTGGGTGGCAAGAATGCTAGCCTTGACCTTTATATTGCCGACTTATTCGCAGACTTTTTCAAATCGACCTATTCGTCAACCTGTACCCAAACCGGTAGTTATCCGTTCGAAATAGTTAGTTCTAACTGTATTCTCAATCCAGTCATTGATAGTGCCACTGTACTTCAGAGTTTTTAGCTATGAAACCGATTTTTTCTCCAGGGCCCGATGGTATTCCTGGCTGTGTGCTTAAGTTCTGTGCTTTGAACTTAACAGAACCGATCGTAAAATTGTTCAATTTATCTTTGCAATCGGCGTCATTTGCATCAATTTGGAAACAGTCATTTATCATACCTCTGCACAAAAAAGGTAGTAGATCTAATATTGAGAATTATAGGGGAATTGCTAAGCTTTCAGCTATTCCTAAAACCTTTTAACAAATAATTACCTGTCAGCTCCAACATTTGTGTACTTCCATATTATCACCCTTTCAGAATGGGTTTGTGAGATGTAGATCAACCACCACAAACCTAATTGAGTTTACCTCTTTAGTTCGGGATGGTTTTTTGGCTAGAAAGCAAACAGATGTGATTTATACGGATCTTAGTAAAGCTTTTGATTCAGTGAATCACGAACTTCTGATTCTGAAGCTTGATTTACTGGGCTTTCCGAAGAATCTGACTTCATGGCTCTCAAGCTATCTTTCTAATAGAACCCAAAAGGTGCTTTCTAAAAATATTATTTCAAAATCAATTAATGTTACCTCTGGTGTACCTCAGGGCAGTCATTTAGGCCCATTGCTTTTTACTCTTTTTATTAATGATCTGCCACAGATTTTGAATTATTCACGAGCTCTAATGTATGCCGATGATGTAAAAATTTGCTGTACATGCTTGCCTTCGGATTTAACGTGCTCAAATCTACTTCAATTGATATCTCATTCATTGATTCATTCATTTTATTCATTATTATCCTGTGCAATCTTAAATTTATACAATTCATAAAACAGAAGTATACTTATATATATAAAATTAGCAAAAGATAACAGTTAATGGTGTTTAGTGTCCAAATAACAGGACAGAGATAACACCATTTCCTTAAATAACTATAAATCTATGTTGTACATTGTGGGGTGCAATACAAAATCTATGTAATGAAGAAAAAATATTTACAGAAGTTGAAGAATTAAACAAATTCCAATTTACAAGTGTGTTTACTACGAAAGAATTATACAGAGGTAGTGAAAGACAAAAAATATAATAAAAATACTAGTAATTATTAAAGTTTACTTGTTTAATTTGTAATGATAGTTTAATTTTAGTTCTTGTTCAGCGTTAAACAAAATTTTAAATTTTTAATTAATTCCATTTTTAATTCTATACCTGTTTATATTTTTACGCTATCTTTTTTTACGTTACTTTCCTTTGTATTTTGTTAGTCGACCACTCTTGTTAGTTGACTTTAAATAATTAAATAAATAAATAAATAAATAAAAAATAAATATTGGGTCCCAGGGCATATGGGAATCGATGAAGCTTGCTCCCTAGACGTCCCAATTAGACTGGGGGGATTAAGCGAAGGCGGGAGGTCCACATGATAGATGAAGCGGGAAAGGCGTGGGTTCGAGCGCGGGGCTGTAAAGTATCGAAAATTATGTGTAGGTCTTACAACCTTAGACTAACAAAGTTGCTTCTATCATTAAAAAGAGAGGTCTGTAGACTCATGACTGGTATTCTGACTGGACACTGCGTTCTGGCGTCACATGCCTTTAAATTAGACTTGGTCAGTGATAGCATATGTAGGTTGTGCGGGTTGGAGGAGGAAACAATCGAGCACGTTCTGTACTCGTGCCCTGAGCTTGCCAGGCTAAGACTCCAGCTATTAGGAGTGATACAGCTGTCAGATCTAGAAGCAGCAAGTGGCTTAAGTCCTAGGAAGCTTCTAGTATTTTCCGGACGGAGTTATTTTATAACATAGGTCCTGGTTTTTGATAGGGTTTTCAGTTTGGTCGGTAAAGCAAACTTCTGGTAAGACTAAGGACTCAATCAGTCTATGTGAGGTCCTTGTGGACTGGCCAGTTCAACCTAACCTAACCTAAGGAAATATGTGTACCCAATTTTGTTACGATATGTAAATTTTTCTTTTAGTTTTGGCTCCCGAAACATAGAAAATTGCTTAGTCGTAAAAGGGGCGGTTCCACGCCCATTTTTTTAAATTTGAAGTTTTTCCTATTTATTGTTATAAATCCACTTGGGAAATGAAATACCGTTGATATAAAGCTCTTTGTTGGGTTAAAAGCGTTTTTCTAACCAATGTATAAATGTCTATTATGCGGAATGATCCGAAATGATGACGAAGTGAATACACGGTGGCAGCTGTTAGACTAATTTTTATTTTACAAATTCACTTTCCTAAATACATAATTTTCAATAGTGAGCCCACACAAATTCTCTTATACAAAAAACTTTCCAGCATATAATAAGTATGTATGCATATGTACATATGATTTTAAGCATAGCGCAATGATACAAGGTGGCAGCATGGTGATATACCTACAAACATAAATAAAAATTCCATGTACTTTGTTTTTGTAAATTCGATGGACAAATGTCAAAATCGTACTGCACCGGAAGTTGATGTATCAAATCAAATAAAAAAATTTTATAATCAGCTATAACCTCACCATCCAATTTGAGATCAGATATCGATATACTGTTTGTGAGCAATATATTATCTTATAACTTAAATCAAATTAATTCTATTGTTAATTATTTAAATCGCTTTTTAGACCTAGTTTTTATTTCTGCTGATTTGAATTCTTCTTGTGAGGAATGCATTGCACCATTATTAAATAATAGTATTCATCACAAAGCACTAATCATAGAATTTCAATTCTACGAATTCGATAAGAACGTCGTTGATGATACCAAGTCATATAACTATAATAAAGCAGATGTTACTGGAATTAGTAATTATCTTAATAATGTTGACTGGTCATTTCTAGACTCCCTAGATGATCCACAGTTATTATACAGCAAGATAACCCAGATTTTTACTCTTATGATTTCAAATTTTGTTCCTAAACATAAATTAAGGTCCAACAATAAGCCTCCTTGGTTCAATCACAGATTGTGTCACCTCAAAAATTTAAAAAATAAAGCCTACAAAAAGTATAAAACAACGGCTTCAGACGCCGATCATTCAGTCTTCATCCGTCTAAGAAAGGACTTTGATTGTTTGAATAATTTTCTCTACAAGAAACATATGTTTAGAATTGAATCCAACTTGAGACAAAATCCTAAAAGTTTTTGGCAATACATCAACACGAAACGAAAAAGTTGTGGGTTTCCAACTACCCTGTCCTACGATGGTACTGTATCCGACAACATAGTTGATTCTTGTAATCTCTTCGCAAATTTTTTTCAAAAAGTGTATGAAGTTCATGCACCTAGTGACTATGCAACGCCAAATGCCTTGACATTGGATCAAGTTGATGGCTTTAGCGTCTCGCCACAGGATGTTGCGAACGCAATATCTATTCTAAAAAACAGCTCAAAAGCTGATCACGAAGGGTTTCCCCCAATATTTTTCAGGCTACTTAACTCAATCATATCTACTCCCATCGCTAAATTATTTAATAAGTGCTTAAGTAAAGGTATCTTTTTAGACTCTTGGAAGCTTTGCACAATATTGCCAGTCTACAAATCGGGTAACCGAAATGACGTATCTAACTATAGACCCATTGTGAAACAAATTTTGCAAAAATCTTCGATCACGTGGCCAAAGCTAAACTGTACGATCACGTTCAATCATATATCTCTATACATCAACACGGATTTGTCCCCTCGAGATCAACTTGCTCAAATCTGGTCTTAATTACAAACAAAATAGTTAACGCCTTCGAGAGCCAAGCACAGTTAGATGTAGTTTACACTGACTTTTCTAAGGCATTCGACAAGGTAGACCACTCCATTCTCTTGGAAAAACTCAAAGCATTCGGCATTAACGGAAATCTTCTAGATTTTTTCTCAAGTTTTCTTATGGGACGAAAACTTTTCGTCCAAATGGAATCCGCTAGATCTCAAACTTACATACATGCGTGGTCAGGTATCCCCCAAGGTACACATCTTGGGCCTCTCCTCTTTTTACTATTTATTAATGACCTTCCTGATCAATTTTCAACTGCGGATTGTCTTATGTTTGCGGATGATGTTAAATTATTCCTAAAAATTCAAAATACAATTGACTGTTCTAGTCTTCAGTCTGATCTAAATAATCTTTCTAATTGGTGTATATTAAATCATCTCCATCTAAATGTTAGTAAATGTTGCGTCATCACGTTTGCTAAAAAGTCTAAGACAGTGACTTGCGACTATGTACTAAATGGACAAAAATTGTGCCGTAAAGATACTATTAAGGATCTAGGGGTTATTTTCGACTCTAGGTTGACCTTTTCCAACCATGTAGACTATGTGGTGTCGAAGTCTTTTTCTATGATTGGTTTTATACGCAGAAACACTGTGGATGTAACTTTTCATGTAACTTTTCATGCAACCAACTATGGTTTCAATGAGCCACTCACAAGATGCGTTCGAATATGCAATTCGTATGCTAAAAATTTGAATTTCAGTTTAGAGATAAGTAGATTTAAGACTAGTCTCTTTATACTTTTTAATTAATGAGTCTGTTAGAACTATTCGGTAGACAATAATAAATAAATAAATAAATAAATAAATAAATAAATAAATAAATAAATGGGCGATTATGGATGGTCTTAATTACATTAAAGTACATCCAGCCTTAACCAGATGGATCGGTTGCATGTAAAATTGCAGGAAGATTACATCACAATGGGGATGGTACGAGGCCACGAAATCAGTGGACAGGGGCACGCCGCAGGGAGGGGTGCTATCACCTCTGCTGTAGACGCTGGTCATCAACCAACTGCTCAGGCGATTCGATGAGGGACCCGTAAAGCTTACAGCTTACGCAGATGACGTTGCAATAAGTGGAAAGTGTCTTTCAACGATTAGTTCTTTGATGGATCGGGCGCTTCGGGATATTCGTACCTGGGCATCTAATGTCGGGTTGAAAGTCAATGCGGAGAAGACGGATATGGTCTTGTTTACAAAGAGGTACAAGGTCCCGAATTGGACCAGGCCTAAGTTAGGAGGGGTGACCTTACAGGAGAAACCTTGCATAAAATATCTAGGAATCATCCTAGACAGTAAGCTGTCACGGAAGCTCAACGTGGAGGAGAGGGCGAAGAAGGCCTCAAAGGCACTTTATGCATGTAAAAGATTGCTGGGGCGTACGTGGGGCTTATCGCCCTCTCTTTCTCATTGGGTCTTTACAGCGATTGTAAGCCCTATTCTATAATATGGAGTTCTTGTTTGGTGGAAAGCCACACAAAAGCAACATACCTCAAAAAATTAGAAGGGTATGCAGACTATCGATGCTTAGCATTACGGGAGCCCTGAAAACAAGCCCGACGGCTGCACTGTATGCCATTCTGCACATTCCACCTGTAGACCTGGTAGCAAAGAACATAGCATTAACAACTGCAACCAGGCTCGGTGCCTCGGGCAGCTTGAGCGCCGACCATATGGCCATAGTAGTATAACGTCATCAATCACAAGACGAACTGACTACCTGATTCCCTATCTGCGCTTCGAGGGAAATCTTAAGGCAACAATAGACGTGGACGGTTGGCGCAAGGGTGCGCAAATGGCGGACGAGGCGATACATGTGCACACAGATGGTTCCAAAGTAGTGGAAGGAGTAGGGTCTGCTGTATACTGTGCTGATCCGGAAATAAGCAGATCATAAAGGCTGCCGGATTACTGTAGTGTTTTCCAAGCGGAAATATTATCCATAACCAATAACCCTGGAAGAGAATAGCTTAAGCCGTGTTAACTTTTATATTGACAGTCAAACAGCAATTAAGGCAATAATTTCGCATAGCACAACATCTAAATGCGTGTTAGAGTGTAAGCAATCTCTGGAGAGAATCGGGACAGGGACAAGCATGATAGTTCAATAGGTACTGGTCTCAGTCGAATCCATGCCTGAAGATCCCTTGCACCCCACACTTGAGGTTACACTGGACAATTTACTGCCTACGATTAATTTCATGGAAGTGTCATGTCGTTTTCGTTCGAAATGTTTTAATAAGGCTAACTTTGACTTGCTTAATCAACTGTTAGCTTCCCACGATTGGTCTGACCTTTATGCTTGTACTGATGTTGAGGCTGCCACGTCTATTTTTTATAGTTACCTAAGTGACTTTATTAATCGTTGCGTTCCGGTTCATTTTGTTAAGGCTAAAAGTAGTAAACCACCTTGGTTCTCGAGGCAACTTGCTAACCTGAACAATATTAAATCGAGGCTCTATAAGCGTTTTAAAAGATCTGGTTCTTCTGAAGATTTTTCTAAATATTTAGTTGCCCGTTCTAATTTCCAACGCCTGAATCAAAACTGCTATAAGTCGTATTTAACAGGATGCAAAATTGAGTTTTTTAACAATCCTAAAAAATTTTACGGGTTTGTTAATCCAAAACGCAAATCTTCGGGATTTCCATAATCTTTGTCTTTGGGTGGCAAGAATGCTAGCCTTGACCTTTATATTGCCGTATTCGCAGACTTTTTCAAATCGACCTATTCGTCAACCTGTACCCAAACCGGTAGTTATCCGTTCGAAATAGTTAGTTCTAACTGTATTCTCAATCCAGTCATTGATAGTGCCACTGTACTTCAGAGTTTTTAGCTATGAAACCGATTTTTTCTCCAGGGCCCGATGGTATTCCTGGCTGTGTGCTTAAGTTCTGTGCTTTGAACTTAACAGAACCGATCGTAAAATTGTTCAATTTATCTTTGCAATCGGCGTCATTTGCATCAATTTGGAAACAGTCATTTATCATACCTCTGCACAAAAAAGGTAGTAGATCTAATATTGAGAATTATAGGGGAATTGCTAAGCTTTCAGCTATTCCTAAAACCTTTTAACAAATAATTACCTGTCAGCTCCAACATTTGTGTACTTCCATATTATCACCCTTTCAGAATGGGTTTGTGAGATGTAGATCAACCACCACAAACCTAATTGAGTTTACCTCTTTAGTTCGGGATGGTTTTTTGGCTAGAAAGCAAACAGATGTGATTTATACGGATCTTAGTAAAGCTTTTGATTCAGTGAATCACGAACTTCTGATTCTGAAGCTTGATTTACTGGGCTTTCCGAAGAATCTGACTTCATGGCTCTCAAGCTATCTTTCTAATAGAACCCAAAAGGTGCTTTCTAAAAATATTATTTCAAAATCAATTAATGTTACCTCTGGTGTACCTCAGGGCAGTCATTTAGGCCCATTGCTTTTTACTCTTTTTATTAATGATCTGCCACAGATTTTGAATTATTCACGAGCTCTAATGTATGCCGATGATGTAAAAATTTGCTGTACATGCTTGCCTTCGGATTTAACGTGCTCAAATCTACTTCAATTGATATCTCATTCATTCATTCATTCATTTTATTCATTATTATCCTGTGCAATCTTAAATTTATACAATTCATAAAACAGAAGTATACTTATATATATAAAATTAGCAAAAGATAACAGTTAATGGTGTTTAGTGTCCAAATAACAGGACAGAGATAACACCATTTCCTTAAATAACTATAAATCTATGTTGTACATTGTGGGGTGCAATACAAAATCTATGTAATGAAGAAAAAATATTTACAGAAGTTGAAGAATTAAACAAATTCCAATTTACAAGTGTGTTTACTACGAAAGAATTATACAGAGGTAGTGAAAGACAAAAAATATAATAAAAATACTAGTAATTATTAAAGTTTACTTGTTTAATTTGTAATGATAGTTTAATTTTAGTTCTTGTTCAGCGTTAAACAAAATTTTAAATTTTTAATTAATTCCATTTTTAATTCTATACCTGTTTATATTTTTACGCTATCTTTTTTTACGTTACTTTCCTTTGTATTTTGTTAGTCGACCACTCTTGTTAGTTGACTTTAAATAATTAAATAAATAAATAAATAAATAAAAAATAAATATTGGGTCCCAGGGCATATGGGAATCGATGAAGCTTGCTCCCTAGACGTCCCAATTAGACTGGGGGGATTAAGCGAAGGCGGGAGGTCCACATGATAGATGAAGCGGGAAAGGCGTGGGTTCGAGCGCGGGGCTGTAAAGTATCGAAAATTATGTGTAGGTCTTACAACCTTAGACTAACAAAGTTGCTTCTATCATTAAAAAGAGAGGTCTGTAGACTCATGACTGGTATTCTGACTGGACACTGCGTTCTGGCGTCACATGCCTTTAAATTAGACTTGGTCAGTGATAGCATATGTAGGTTGTGCGGGTTGGAGGAGGAAACAATCGAGCACGTTCTGTACTCGTGCCCTGAGCTTGCCAGGCTAAGACTCCAGCTATTAGGAGTGATACAGCTGTCAGATCTAGAAGCAGCAAGTGGCTTAAGTCCTAGGAAGCTTCTAGTATTTTCCGGACGGAGTTATTTTATAACATAGGTCCTGGTTTTTGATAGGGTTTTCAGTTTGGTCGGTAAAGCAAACTTCTGGTAAGACTAAGGACTCAATCAGTCTATGTGAGGTCCTTATGGACTGGCCAGTTCAACCTAACCTAACCTAAGGAAATATGTGTACCCAATTTTGTTACGATATGTAAATTTTTCTTTTAGTTTTGGCTCCCGAAACATAGAAAATTGCTTAGTCGTAAAAGGGGCGGTTCCACGCCCATTTTTTTAAATTTGAAGTTTTTCCTATTTATTGTTATAAATCCACTTGGGAAATGAAATACCGTTGATATAAAGCTCTTTGTTGGGTTAAAAGCGTTTTTCTAACCAATGTATAAATGTCTATTATGCGGAATGATCCGAAATGATGACGAAGTGAATACACGGTGGCAGCTGTTAGACTAATTTTTATTTTACAAATTCACTTTCCTAAATACATAATTTTCAATAGTGAGCCCACACAAATTCTCTTATACAAAAAACTTTCCAGCATATAATAAGTATGTATGCATATGTACATATGATTTTAAGCATAGCGCAATGATACAAGGTGGCAGCATGGTGATATACCTACAAACATAAATAAAAATTCCATGTACTTTGTTTTTGTAAATTCGATGGACAAATGTCAAAATCGTACTGCACCGGAAGTTGATGTATCAAATCAAATAAAAAAATTTTATAATCAGCTGATCCATGCTGCCACCTTGTATCGTTGAGCCATGATTTTAAGCAATGCAAATGAGCTGACAAAGAGATTGAGAAATTAACAATAGTTGAGTGACTGGCGTTAGGCTACACCAATAACATGTACTAGCATAATTGCCAGCAAATATCGGTAATTCAGGTGGATGACCGCGATAGCCGTGGCCTTCAATTTTAACTTAAAGAAAATAGAATTTTAAATTGTGTGAGCTACCTGGCAATGCAGTGGTTCTTAATCGGTGACCCAACATCCCGGCCCCGTTGAAAAATATTTCAAACTGGTAAAAGCGCCAACTTGTGAATGGGGCGCCGAATAATTCCCTTTGATGTACGAACGTCAAGCACACGAACTTTCGAGTCCTTTCCTGATATGCAATTCACTATTCTTCCCATAAGCCATTTTTGTGGAGGTAGGTTGTCCTCATGTATGACGACTAAGGTTTTGTTGTTGATGTTTGGCCGATCTTTAAACCACTTTGAGCGTACTTGTAATTCGTTGATGTATTCGTGTGACCATTGCTTCCAAAAGTTTTGTTTAATTGCAGTTATTTGTGCCCACTATTGCGAGTGGTTTACTTTGAATGATTCGTTTCGCTCTGGAAGTGCCTTTAATGCATCGCCAATAATGAAATGCCCAGGGATTAATACTTCGAAATCACGATCCGATGATAATTGTGCTATTGGCCGAGAATTCATTTCCGCTTCGATTTCCACTAATCGCTCAACTGGGAGATGTCCCATGACTTGCTGCATCAGTTTCGGCTTGTACCGCACACAATGTATGCATGACCTGACCCCTTGCCTTGCCACGTCGCGCGAATAACATTTGTGAGCTTAAGCCATTTAAATAAAACACGAACTTACTACTCTGGCGGTTTATTCAAGAAGAAGGAAGTTTCCAACAAGTACATATCCAAATCGCTTCGTGCTTGTTTAGTCATATAAATAACCTTTCAGAAGTTAATCACGCAAACTTTTACAGTGATTCTTGTATGGGACAAAATAAGAATTCTTTCGTTTGCGCAATGTTCATACTGGCTATGGAAATTAACTCGGCTTTAGAAACTATTGATCATAAATTCTTAGAACCGGGGCACACTCATATGGAATGCGATGTCGATCACTCTGTGATAGAAAGAAAAAAGAAAAGAACTGAGGCACAAATACACCATCCACATGACTGGTACAATTTTGTGAGAAGTGCACGTTCTAGGAATGCATTCAACGTAATTGAAATGAATTTAGAAGATTTCTTTGATTTTCGTCTTTTGCTAAAAACAAAGTTAATGTGTAGAAGTACAAATCAAGATGGGGAAAAATTCGTTTGGAAAGATATTAGATGGCTAAGATTTAAAAAGGCAAATTTTGCAAAAATTCTTTATAAAACTACTTTAGATGAAGATGCTCCTTTTAAAACATTAAACTTATTGAAACGTAGAGTAAACTCAATAGTTAAAGCCGACCTACCTTTATTAACAGACGATGCTAAGATCAGTTCAAAAAAGAAAAAAGATCTGCTCGATTTACTGCCATATGTAAATCCATGTTTTCATCCTTTTTATAAAAGTTTGTTAACCGATAATTCTTCAGATATACATCCCGACTTAGTCGAAGACGAATCAGAAGTTGAGTGACTTAGATATATATATTCTATTAATATTTACGTAAAATTCTCATTATAAATGAACGGTCAGTAATAAAAATGAGATTTATTTTAAGGGCGAATAAAAGAAAACTTATTAAAGTATTTGTAAAAGTGTGGGATAAAAAAAAGAAGGGCTATAAAACCTGGACTTTCCCTTGTTTTTTAACGATAAGTCCAGGTTTTACTGTCCTTCTTTATTTCCCACATTTTTACAAATACTTTAGTACGTTTTACTTTTTTTCGCCTTTAAAATAAATCCCATTTTTATCGCTGGCCGTTCAAATAGCATATGATCAATTTTTTTTTTTAAATCTGATTAAGTTTAAAATAATGAATTTGTCAACTTACTTTGTTTTAAATAAACTACTATTATCTTAAAGTGATTTAAGTCTTTGTCGTGCTCAATTAAAATATGCAATAGTTGCTTAAATCAATATGTGTCGGGAAAAAACAAAACATTATTTTACAATAAAAGCCTAAGTCAACATAGTCATTCCTATCTCATATTTTACGTTTGTCATAAGCATTTTCATTTAATTTTCTTAATTATCTCCTACACAAAGAAAAGTTTCTTTATAATTTTTGGACTAAGCATACTACTTATATATATATTTAATTTTGCATTGCATTTTTTTTTAAAACCCTTTTTTATTTTTTCAAAAGCTCTTCTGTGTATAAAACGTCATTTTTCTCGGAAGCACGTTTTACGACTTAGGCTATTATTGCTTGTGACCACAGATATATTTATTTATATTCTTATTAACTAAGCTTAAAGCTACGAGTACGTAAAACTACGAGTACTTAAAACCTAAGAGAAAACTTAAGACAAATTATCATATAGATTGAAGGTGGAAAAGGGATGGGAGTAATGACATGTAACTGCTCCACCCCTTGTTTTTAAAATACTCCTGGATTTTAAAGCGGATAATTTTAATAAAAATATAAATTAAATTTAAATGTACTTATACTTTTTCATTAATTAACAAAGTGAAAAATTAACGGAAATTATTATTAATTTGATTTTTAATTCAAGTGCATACATATATGAATAAATATACAATGTTTTTAAATTTCTAATTTCCATTTACACTTAAATATACATTTTAATTTCATTGTTTCGTAGCTACAAAATATTCAAATTTTTCATATAAAGATTTTATTAACACAGTATTCGTAAATTTTAAAGAACGTTTAATGTTAGACTCGTGGACATTTTTTAATTTTGCCTTTCTGAATTTTGGTTGTTCTTTATGCCTCAAATTCAAATAATTTTTTATATAACCTTCAGACCTTTTTTCGACAAAATCTTCTCTACATAAATTCGCTTTAGATATATTTTTATGTTTTTTTGTTTCGATTCTTTTTTTTTGAATTTATTATCACATACCGAATTATTATTATCATTACCGAATATTGAGATACACAATCTAATTTTCTCGATTAATGTTTTGTTATTTCGATCCTCTAAATAAAATGCCGCCGCATGTTTGGAAAATTTATCAACAAAAACTGTAAAGGAGTGTTTTGAATTTACATATGTATCTATATGGATTATTGCTCTCGTATCACATTGTGTTTCGGTTATTAAAAATTTCTTTTTAAGAGGGTTTCTATCATACTTTGAGGAACTACAAATATAGCAATTATTAACTACTTTATGAATGATGTACTTAAGTTTAGGATAATAAATTTTTCGCTTAAGGTCTTGATAATTAGGTATTATCCCTGAATGTTCTGACTCTTTCGTGTGAAATAATGCTACTTGTTTTATTGCTTCATCTTCGTTTCTCAAATCCCTAGCATAATATGAGCATTTAATAAATTTAATATTGCTACTATTTTGAAAAAGATGTATTAAATTATTTTGAACTATATTATAAAGCGATTCAGATAATTCTGAATAGATTGCTGTTTTACCGGATTTTATATGTCTCCTTACTATATCAGAAATTTTATCAGGAATATCGTTTTCCTCAATAAATACTCTTTGATTTCCCAATACCATTTCCTTTTCAACAGCTTTTCTTTTGACAATAAATATTTGCGATTTAAATCGGTTTACGACCGTGTCTAGGATAGGAAAACGATCGTTAAAATCTTCCTGTTGAAAGTGAATTGTGGCCATGGTTGAAAAGTTACCATCATCGTTTTCAAATAAATTGATTTCATTTGTATATGAATTTATCCTGCTTAAGAAATCAGCGATTGTATTATCCTTCCCCTGTATGTAATCTATTTTCGCTTCATATTCTCCAAGCTGTATGAGCGATCGTTGGAGACGAGGATTAATACTTTTTCCATTATATTTAGCTCGTAGCCACTTAAGTGGTTGATGGTCCGTGTGTAAATCGAACTCGACACCATACAAATACGGTCTAAAATAATTAACGGCCCACACAACAGCCAAAAGTTCCTTTTCTACGGTAGCGTAATTTTTTTCGTGGTCATTTAATGTCCTTGAAGCGTAGCATATAGGGTGAACATCTTGAGAGAGTACAGCCCCTAGGGGAAAATTACTGGCATCCGTAGTTAGCTTAAATCTTTTAATAAAATTCGGGTATCTTAAAATCGGGTGATCAATTATTAATGATTTAAGCTTTTCAAAAGCGGATATGTAATTAGGATCATTAACATTTATTTTAATACCATTTTTTAGGTAATATATCATAGGATAGGCCACTTTGCATAATCCTTGATAAATTTACGGTAGTATCCCGTTATTCCTAAGAAATATCTTATTTGTTTGTCGGTTTTTGGTAGTTTTAATTTTTGAATAATACCGACTTTGTTTATGTTGGGCCTAACTCCTTCCGAGGGTAATACATGACCCAAATACTCAGTCTCCCTACATAAAAAATTGCATTTAATAACTTGGATCTTAAGACCCGCCTTACGCAAAGCTTCAAAAATAACTTTAAGATTTGTAAAGTGTTCTCTAAAGAAGAGCTAACAACTAAGATGTTATCTAAATAGACGACACATACCCGATTTATGCATTTTTGGAGCACGGAGTTCATAAGCCTTTGAAAAGTCGATGGAGCATTTTTTAGCCCAAAAGACATTCGCACAAATTCAAAATGTCCATCAGGCCTGGTGTTTTTACGATCCCCTGGCTTTACCACAATCTGATGAAAACCTTTGGCAAGGTCCAGCGTGGTAAAGTACATGGCTCTGCCGAATTTGTCTAATATCGCATCAATATTAGGAACTGGGAATTTGTCAGAAATTGTGTTTTCTTTTAATTTCCTATAATCTATCACGACTCTCTATTGCTTTAAGCCATTTTTATCATTTTTCATCGGGACAATCCATAAAGGACTATTATATGGAGAACAGGACGGGGTTATTATATTTTGCTGTAGCATTTCATTGATTTGTTTGCAATTATTAGTGGTTGTTATAATTTCGTGTTGAATATTATGTGTAGCTGTAAGGTTTTCACCCTCCTTATAAAACAAATCTTCATATGCAAATAATATTTTTTCAAGGCTTTTGCGTTCTTCCGCATTAAGATGATTTAAACTCAATTTTTCAATAATATTATCAGGAACTGGTTTCAATGCATATATATGGTGGATATCGAAAGGATATTTATGGAAAAATATTTTGGTTTTATTAATTTCAAGACAATCGTTTTCAAAATCGATTATCGCTTTAAAAATATTTTGACCGATAATGGCATTGTAGCTTTCGTTTTTTAAATCTACAACTTTCCAAGATATTGTTCCATACGACTTGAATTCTTTAGGAAATGGTGTAATAATTTTACTATTTACTTTATTTATACCATTTATAGTTTTAAAATACAATGTTTTTTTCAAAACATTCAACGGAAAAGTTATTAAAACATTTGGCCCTATTAAACTGGTTGTAGAACCAGTGTCTATTAAGCAATTTATCCTTTCATTTTCAATAGTGATAGTTATCACCGGATAATTTTAGTTATACAAAAGTTTAACAAAATGTTGTCCTCAATCTCTTATTAATGCAGCACTTTTATTTTAAATTTTTCAATTTAATAATTTTTCAAGTTTTCTCTACAAAAGTTTTTTATGTTTTACGTTTTTATTAAAACTTTTATTTTCGCACAAACTTATTCCTTCACTTTACTGATTATTATTTAGCCTTTTAAATAAAAAACACTTTCTTTCAATATATATTTGAATTTTCTGGGAATCGAAGAAATTTAATTTCTCTGTTGGTTCTTTTCACGAGACTGCGCCAATAACATTTGTGAGCTTAAGCCATTTAAATAAAACACGAACTTACTACTCTGGAGGTTTATTCAAGAAGAAGGAAGTTTCCAACAAGTACATATATTTATATTCTTATTAACTAAGCTTAAAACTACGAGTACGTAAAACTGCGAGTACTTAAAACCTAAGAGAAATTATCATATAGATTGAAGGTGGAAAAGGGATGGGAGTAATGACATGTAACTCGCGCGTTGATAATCCAAAATTTTAGCCTTATTAGCGCTACGAGCGCCTTTGGTAATGCTTTTGATGCAGGTGTCGCACGTATTTGATAGTAAAATCGCATTTGCTAGGTAATAATGGGTGCATTCTATCGGCTAGAATGTCCGCAAGATCTAACCGTCCACCAACTCTCAATAGTTGAAATCCTTCGATCGATTCAAGAAAGGGTTTCAAGTAACGCAACTGTCCGTTTGTTGCTAGATTTTTCTGTAAAAGATTAATATCGCTAACGAAATGTTTTTGTTGGAGATTCCAAACTATGCAAATCAAGGCACGGTGCAATTCCTGCGGAGAGAGAGATTTTGAATCATTATATTCACCATGGGGTCGTAGTTTATTCACGAATCTTAACATCCAACTGATTAGTCTAATGCTGCCAGTATATGAGCTCTCTTTATCCACGACTTGAAGGATATAATTGCTGTTTACAGTTGTGCCGAATGCCGATTTTCATTTTTCCATTTCTATAATTTTCATATCGACGCGTTTGTCTTTGTTTTTTGGCCAAGCCTCTATGGGTTTGTACAAAAATGTAGATCCAGTATACCAAATCGAGCTGCCGAGTTCTTCCACCGTGCATCCTCTAGAAACTATGTCTGCAGCATTGCTATGAGTTGGAACATGCTTCCACTGGGATCCTGATGTTAAATCTTGTATTTCCGAAACCCGGTTTCCAACGAATGTCGAAAGCGTTACTGAGTGCATTTTTAGCCAATGCAGGACGACTTGAGAATCGGTCCATAAAAAAACGTTAAAAGATTTAGTAGAAAAAATTGATTTGATTTTTGAAAAAAGACGATATAAGAGGAGAGCGCCGCAAAGTTCTAGTTTTGGTTACGACTGTTTCTTAATTGGGGCTACTCTGGACTTTGCTGTGACTAATTGAACAGAAACCTCTCCGAACTTGGTAACTGTGCGGGTGTATATTGCACATCCATATGCTCTTATCGACGCATCACAAAAGCCACGCAACTGAAGAGACTGGGTGTCTGTCGACAGGCAATACCTCGGTACTTTGAGCGATGATAAGTTGGATATGTTTGTGAGAAATTTTTTCCAAGCCGAATGAATATTCTGAGGCACGGATTTATTCCACTCCAGCTTAAGCATCCAAATTTCCTGCAACAAAATTTTAGACAAAATCAGAATAGGAGCCAACAAACCAAGCGGATCGAACAAAGATGATACAATTGACAGGATGGTTCGCTTCGTTATTCGACTTGGTGGTCCTTCCTTCGATTCAAACGAAAACAACAATATATCCTGTGCTTGGTCCCGTCGCATACCTAAGACGCTGGTAAAAGTTTCGTCCAAGTTAAGATTTTTGGCACTGTTATCTTGTCTAATTTGATGATGATTTGAATGCAATTTTGACAATTCGAATCCCCCCAACGCTAACAAGTCTATCAGCTCTTCCTTTAATTGTAGAAGTTCAGTTAAATCATCTGAGCCGCACAACAAATCATCGACGTAAAATGATGATTTAACGATATTAGGTCCAAGTGAAAACTGATGTTGATGTTGCTCAGGCAAATATAGCAGACTTTGTATAGCCAGATACGGCGCTGAAGCCATTCCATAAGTTACCGTGTTGAGTTGATAGGTACGAATTTCTGAACTCCGATAAAACCCATCCTAATAAAGTATTTTGCAAAATTGGTAAATTGGTTCCGAGCTTGATTTGGCCGACTGACAAGAGGCTAAAGAAAGTTTCCGTACCCAACAACAAATCAATTTTTCTTGGTACGTAAAATTCGTCGTCTGCGAGAGCAATATTACTTGGAATATTCTAGGAAGAAATATCTATTTGAGGGTCTGGTTGGTAAGCAATGTGAGGGGTTGTGCAAAGTGCGGAAGCTCGAATTCACTCCGTTGCGATTTGATATTAGTGGAGGTTTTGTATTTGATATTTGTTGAGGACTTACCGAAGCCTTGGATTTCAATATTTTCCTTAAATTTAGGTAGCGACAAGCTTTGAGCAAATTCTTCAGTAATGAAATTCACCTGAGAGCATGAGTCCAACAAGGCCTTGCCGAGTCTATAATTTCCAAGCGAATCACGAACTAGAATCTTGGCCGTTGCGATGATGACTTGATCAGATGTCGAATTGTGCATGTGTGTGTGTACAGCTGCTTCCTGTGATAATGGATCCGTAGTAGACCCGCGATGGAGTAAGCTATGGTGCTGCTTTGAACAAACCTTGCATCTGTGGGATGAGGGGCATTGTGACACTTGATGTCTTTTAGCTAAGCAGTTGACGCAAAGTCCAATTTTCTTCATTTGTTCCAAACGTTGAGTAGCATTGAGTGATTTGAAACAATCACAATTGTGGACTCTATGATGCGTATTTGAGCAAACGGCACACGGTATCTTTGAGCAGGTGAAAGAATATCCGCTTGTTTTGTTTTTTACCTTACTTGTGGTGGGTTTATTACTACCTGGAAAGACCGATGATCCGGCAGATGAAGTTTGCATCGATTCCAAATATTGGCAATTCTTTCCAACACCTTCACACAATTATCCCATTTCGGCAGCGTTTTGAAATCCAAGGATTCTTTCCACTTTTTGTTTGTTTGCTCGTCCGATTTCTGCAATACCAAATAAATAAGCATAGCGTGAGAAATATCTTTATCTTTACCAAGAGAGAGAAGTGACCCATAAATGGCAGATGCCTTATGGATAAGGCTTTTCAACTGTGAAGGATTTGGTTTCGAAAGAGATGTTTTCCAAAAAAATTAACGATTTGTTATCGTACCTTTCCTTTAATCGCTCTAAAGCTTTGGGGTAATTTTCGTTAGTTACCTGGAACGCATCGACGGTTTCTAAAGCTTGACCTTGGAGTGAATTCCTGAAGTGGTTAAATTTTTCAATATTTGAAAGGCTGTACTCCTTATCAATTACCTGCTTGAAAGAAACGATGAAATTCTGGTATTCGGAATATTTACCACTAAACGTTGGAAGTTTTAGTTTTGCCAATTTTGTGCTGTGCTGCACAGCACAGTTAGTTTCCGAAAGAGAAATGTTGTGATCTTCTACCAGCTGTGTTTGGATTGCTAATTTTGTGGCGACGTATAGCTCCTCAAGGTCGGCGCGCCCTCCATCTTCGGTATCCAATTTTTCTATATCAGTTGATGGAAAGTACCTGCTTGAAGTAGGATTCAAGAATAACCAAGCAACATTTATATTCTGTAGTGAAAGAATTTTACCTCCGGTACGCAAAATAGCCTCAAAAATGTTCTTAATGCGTGTAATATTTTTCTCAGTATTTGCGCGTTGTTGCTTTAGTTCATCCAAAGACATTTTGACGGCTATTAAATTTTAAAAAGTTAATAAGTAAATCAGAGTCGGCTGTATATCGGAAAAATTAAATGGTTTCGACAGTGGCAATGGTAACTATAAGCAAGGGTGGTCAATCAAGGTGCACGTACGTGCGTGGAGATATGCGGTTTTTACTGCAAGCAAACAACAGAAGCGCCGATTCAACCTAGTTGTAGCGATTGTGACGTAGGCTGGCAAGCAGCAATGTCCGTGATGAGTAAAGCGCCAAATACACGACAAGAACATTTCCGCGAACATTCCGCAATCTTGTTCGCAGCTTTGGCCATACACCATACGAACTTTTGGCCGAACATTAGTTCTCTTTCAGACAGCGATGAAACATTTGTGCTGCAGCAATATTGCTCGCTGTTGCAATTATGTGTTTGTATTTTCATCCTGGATTGTGGTAACGCCTGCCAAAGGTTCTTCTTGATCTTTCAAAAAGCATAGCAAATCATAGCACCAAAGAGTAGGAAAATATTCATCCTCAGAACCAGCACCAGACTTCAAACTATCTCTCTTTTTTTTGATTCACGTCGGTATTGCGCCCGCAAACTACTTATTTTTTTATAACTGTGTCCTTTGTGGCATCAGGATCTACTTCTTTTAATTTTTCGATTAAAGTCGCATAATCATTATTCTTTTTAATTCTATTACAATAATCTTTGCTTTTTACTTGCCACAATGATGGCAAAAATTTATACATTTCAATAAATTCACTCAGAAATTTTTTATTGTCCATTTTACTTTTCCGCGCACGTCTGTTCCGTTCAGAAATTACTACGATTATGAGCTATTTCGCCATACACGCACGAACAGTTCGCGCAAATGTTCGCCAAAAATTAAAATATTTTGATTTTTGGCGAACATTTGCGCGAACTGGCAAACACCACCATACGCAACAGAAAAGGTCGCAGAAACATGACATAATGGGAATGTTCGCGGAAATGTCTAATTTGTCTAAGCGGGTTCGCCCCTCGGCAGTGTTTGGTAAGCACTCCGAGTCTATTTCTGCATGAAAAGCTCTCAGTGAAAACTCATCTGCCTTGCAGATGCCGTTTGGAGTCGGCATAAAACAAGTAGGTCGGGACCTGCCCGCCAATTTGTAAGAAAAATTAAAAAGGAGCACGACGCAAATTGGAAGAGAAGCTCAGCCTAAAATCTCTTCGGAGGTTATTGCGCCTTACATTTATTTTTATTTATTAATTTGTAGCGTTGACGATATCCACGATGGTACGTCCAACGATGGCGATGAGCGGTCTAACGCTGACCACCAGTGCCCAACTTGATGTGTTACTTACGAAATTCGAGCCCCACGTTGGGCGCCAAACCTTTAGGGTTAAAAGCGTTTTCCTAACAATGTATAAATGTCTATTATGCGAAATGATCCGAAATTATGGCGAAGAGAACACACGGTGGTCAGCTGTTAGACTAATTTTTATTTTACAATAAAACCCATCCTAATAAAGTTTTTTGCAAAATTGGTAAATTGGTTCCGAGCTTGATTTGGCCGACTGACAAGAGGCTAAAGAATGTTTCCGTACCCAACAACAAATCAATTTTTCTTGGTACGTAAAATTCGTCGTCTGCGAGAGCAATATTACTTGGAATATTTCAGGAAGAAATATCTATTTGAGGGTCTGGTTGGTAAGCAATGTGAGGGGTTGTGCAAAGTGCGGAAGCTCGAATTCACTTTGTTGCGATTTGATATTAGTGGAGGTTTTGTATTTGATATTTGTTGAGGACTTACCGAAGCCTTGGATTTCAATATTTTCCTTAAATTTAGGTAGCGACCAGCTTTGCGCAAATTCTTCAGTAATGAAATTCACCTGAGAGCATGGGTCCAACAAGGCCTTGCCGAGTCTATAATTTCCAAGCGAATCACGAACTAGAATCTTGGCCGTTGCGAGGATGACTTGATCAGATGTCGAATTGTGCATGTGTGTATGCACAGCTGCTTCCTGTGATAATGGATCCGTAGTAGACCCGCGATGGAATAAGCTATGGTGCTGCTTTGAACAAACCTTGCATCTGTGGGATGAGGGGCATTGTGACACTTGATGTCGTTTAGCTAAGCAGTTGATGCAAAGTCCAATTTTCTTCACTTGTTCAAAACGTTGAGTAGCATTGAGTGATTTGAAACGATCACAATTGTGGACTCTATGACGCGTATTTGAGCAAATAGCACACGATATCTCTGAGCAGGTGAAAGAATATCCGCTTGTTTTGTTTTTTACCACAAGTAGTGGGTTTTTTACTACCTGGAAAGACCGATGATCCGGCAGATGAAGTTTGCATCGATTCCAAATATTGGCAATTCTTTCCAACACCTTCACACAATTATCCCATTTCGGCAGCGTCTTGAAATCCAAGGATTCTTTCCACTTTTTGTTTGTTTGCTCGTCCAATTTCTGCAATACCAAGTAAATAAGCATAGCGTGAGAAATATCTTTATCGTTACCAAGAGAGAGAAGTGACCCATAAATGGCAGATGCCTTATCGATAAGGCTTTTCAACTGTGAAGGATTTGGTTTCGAAAGAGATGTTTTCCAAAAAAATTAACGTTTTGTTATCGTACCTTTCCTTTAATCGCTCTAAAGCTTTGGGGTAATTTTCGTTAGTTACCTGGAACGCATCGACGGTTTCTAAAGCCTGACCTTGGAGTGAATTCCTCAAGTGGTTAAATTTTTCAATATTTGAAAGGCTATACTCCTGCTGTTAGACTAATTTTTATTTTACAAATTCACTTTCCTAAATACATAATTTTCAATAGTGAGCCCACACAAATTCTCTTATACAAAAACAATACAGTTGTTGCTGCATTCATAATTGCACTTTCCAGCATATAATAAGTATGTATGTGTATGTACATACGATTTTAAGCAATGCAAATGAGCTGACAAAGAGATTGAGAAATTAACAATAGTTGTGTGACTAGCTTTAGGCTACACCAATAACATGTACTAGCATAATTGCCAGCAAATATCGGTAATTCAGGTGGATGACCGCGATAGCCGTGGCCTTCAATTATGACTTAAAGAAAATAGAGTTTTAAATTGTGTGAGCTAACTGGCAATGCAGTGGTTCTTAATCGGTGACCCAACACTCTTTTTTGCAAAGATATAGCTTATTTTAATCGTCAACGACCCTTCTAAAAATCTTTTATATAAAAGTGGACGTGGTCCTTAACCGATTGCATTCCTTATAGTAAAGGCAACCTCTCTGCCGAATTTTGTTACAATAGGTTTAACGATTTTTGATTTATGATTAATAATATTTGTAAAATTGATTTCATCACAAGTGGGCGGTGCCACGCGTAAAATTTCAACATTCTAGGTGTATTATTTACTAAATAATCAGGTTTTTTCTGTTTTCCAAAATGTTATATATATAACAAGTGGGCGTGTTTATCATCCGATTTCGCTAATTTTTGATACCAATCTATTCTGGGTCCAGATATGCTCGTGTACCAAATTTGGTGAAGATATTATAATATTTACTCAAGTTATCGTGTTTACGGACTGACGGACAGTCGGGCGGACGGACGGACGGACGGACATGGCTCTATCAAATTTGTTTTCGATACTGATGATTTTGATATATGGAACTCTATATCTATCTCGATTCCTTTATAGCTGATTATTTGTTTGTTTAGAAGTACATATACATATGTATGTAGTTAAGTTGACCATGCATGCATACACAGGGAGGCGTTGGCTGTATACAATTTTAGAACGTACCTGCTGCAAGTAAATGTAAGCAAGTTGCTCGAGGTCAGGTCAGAAATAAATTAATATCTTTTGAACCACAAAATTGTCCAACTTAAATAAAAATGGTTTTTAGACGAAAGTGTATCGCATATTAAATATATTTGGTGGAAAACATTTCGTTAGGGAAGACAATATGTAATAATTATTAAAAAAATTCATTTTTTATTCATTATTTTGATTTTATAAAGTTAAATATGGAGAAGAGAAGCTCGGCCTTATATCTTATCTCTTCGGTGGTTATCGCGCTTTACATTTTTTTATTTTAAATACTTTTTTTTAACGCAGTTATAAAGTAAATTTTGTTACCAAAGATATAGCATTTTGAATGTGGGCAAGTTTGCTTACCCATCGAATCTGAGCACATGCAGATCTCTGAAAAAATTTTTTTTCGAAGAAATCCTGATACAATCCTGATACTTCGTGCGAGCAACTTAAAAAAAAGTTTGAGCCGAATCAAAATTATGAAATATCAAAAGTTGTTCGATTTGTAAAATAATAACCCATATGTATGCATGTAGGTATACATACATACATCCATACATAAATGTTCTAGCGAACGCAGTTTACTACCTTTATATAAGTCGCTTTCACGTTTGTCCGCTCATTTCCATATGAATTTTTGACCCACGGAAACGTCTTTTTCGGTAACTTCCCGTTGAGCTAGACACTTGATACTTAGAACATAGTTCGGATCAGGGGGGCATTACAATGCAAGTGAAAAAAATCCGCTAGGTGGCGCACGGATCGAGATATACAGAAAATTTATTTTAAAATGGAAATTTTGCGATCGACTTTTAACTAACTTCTCGGTGATGCAGATACTTGAAACTTAGCAAATAGTTTGCGTGTCGATGGCAGTACAATTCGTGGAAAACGGAATGCCGCCAGGTGGCAGACGAATCGAGATAAACGAAAATCCCTGAAAATCCTTGAAAAAAAACGCAGAAAATCTTGCGATCGATTTTGAAGTAACTTCCCGGTGAGCCGTGAGTCAGAACCAGGTGACAATGCAATATTTGATCAAACAAATTTCGCTAGGTGGCGCATGGATCGAGATATTAAGAAAATTAATTTTAATTTGGAATTTTCAATCCATTTTTAACTAATTTCCCGGTGACCTAGAGACTTGAAACTTGGAACAACGTTCGAGACTTGGTGACAATACAACTTACAGGAAACAAGATTCCGCTAGGTGGCGCTAAGTGAAATAACTACAAATCCTTGAAAAACGAGGGGAATCTTGCAATCGATTTTTGATTAACTTCCAGGTGAGCTGGAGATATGAAACTTGAGCCTTAAGTCAGAACCCGGTGACAATGCAATATATTATCACAAAATACCGCTAGTTGGCCCATGGATCGAGATATTAGGAAAATTAATTTGAATTTGGGAATCTTTCAATCCATTTTTAACTAACTTCCCGGTTACCCAGAGACTTGTAACTTAGCACATAGTTCGAGACCCGGTGACAATCTAATTTATAGAAAACATAGTTCCGCTAGGCGGCGTGCTGTTGTTGTTATTGTAGCAGTGCTTCGCCCCATCCAATAGGTGCGACCCATCACAAATTGTCATCAATATCCTCTAACGGGAGTCCAAGGAAACTTGCTGTTTCAACATGAACGTTGATGTGAATATTGTTTGATCGGTAACGACCCGATAAAACCCATCCTAATAAAGTTTTTTGCAAAATTAGTAAATTGGTTCTGAGCTTGATTTGGCCGACTAACAAGAGGCTAAAGAAAGTTTCCGTACCCAACAACAAATCAGTTTTTCTTGGTACGTAAAATTCGTCGTCTGCGAGAGCAACATTACTTGGAATATTCCAGGAAGAATTATCTATTTGAGGGTCTGAGGGGTTGTGCAAAGTGCGAAAGCTCGAACTCACTTTGTTGCGATTTGATATTAGTGGAGGTTTTTTATTTGATATTTGTTGAGGACTTACAGGAGCCTTGGATTTCAATATTTTTCTTAAATTTAGGTAGCAACAAGCTTTGAGCAAATTCTTCAGTAATGAAATTCACCTGAGAGCATGAGTCCAACAAGGCCTTGCCGAGTCTATAATTTCCAAGCGAAACACGAACTAGAATCTTGGCCGTTGCGAGGATGACTTGATCAGATGTCGAATTGTGCATGTGTGTGTGCACAGCTGCTTCCTGTGATAATGGACTCGTAGTAGGCCCGCGATGGAGTAAGCTATGGTGCTGCTTTGAACAAACCTTGCATCTGTGGGATGAGGGGCATTATGACACTTGATGTCTTTTAGCTAAACAGTTGATGCAAAGTCCAATTTTCTTCACTTGTTCAAAACGTTGAGTAGCATTGAGTGATTTGAAACGATCGCAATTGTGGATTCTATGATGCGTATTTGAGCAAACGGCACACGGTATCTTTGAGCAGGTGAAAGAATATCCGCTTGTTTTGTTTTTTACCTTACTTGTGGTGGTTTATTACTACCTGGAAAGACCGATGATCCGGCAGATGAAGTTTGCATCGATTCCAAATATTGGCAATGTCTTTCCAACACCTTCACACAATTATCCCATTTTGGCAGCGTCTTGAAATCCAAGGATTCTTTCCACTTTTTGTTTGTTTGCTCGTTCGATTTCTGCAATACCAAGTAAATAAGCATAGCGTGAGAAATATCTTTATCGTTACCAAGAGAGAGAAGTGACCCATAGATGGCAGATGCCTTATCGATAAGGCTTTTCAACTGTGAAGGATTTGGTTTCGAAAGAGATGACAATTCAAATAAAGTAGAGAAGTTTTCCAAAAAAATTAACGTTTTGTTATCGTACCTTTCCTTTAGTCGCTCTAAAGCTTTGGGGTAATTTTCGTTAGTTACCTGGAACGCACCGACGGTTTCTAAAGCCTGACCTTGGAGTGAATTCCCCAAGTGGTTAAATTTTTCAATATTTGAAAGGCTATACTCCTTATCAATTACCTGCTTGAAAGAAACGATGAAATTCTGGTATTCGGAATATTTACCACTAAACGTTGGAAAGTAGCATGTTTATGAGGCTTCTGGATCACTTTTGTATGGAAAGCTCGAAGCATGTCTCACCCTAAAAACTCTTTACTTTTGGTTCAGTCTGTCACCAGTCTGGCCTTAGGAATGGCCAGTTCATTATTTTCGGTACAGTCTGGGCTGATTCTGACCGAAGGAATGAAATCAGGTCTATATTTATCTTGACCTGAAATTTTTATCACCTCCCAAAATCATTCAAAAATTCCGCTAGGTGGCACATACGTTTTTTCGGTTTGTGTTCTGGCTGAGCTCACCTCTGGCTGATCTCAACTCTGGCTAACTTCCGCTAGGTGGCGCATAAGAAAAAGCTTAGTGGGGTATAAGAAAAAGCTTAGAGCTTTTTACCTTTAGCAGAGCTTTGCCGTAAACATGACGGCATACAAATTATATATATATATATATATATGTATATCAACAAACTGCAAAATACATACCGACACAGACATACCCATCCATATACATACATTTAGATAAGGGCTACTTGTCTCAATGCATATAAATTGGACTTCTTTTGAGTAAAAAAAATGAGGATCGTTAAAAAGGGGGCTCTATATTTTTAAAGGACCACAAATTTTTAAATGTCCCCTCATATTTCTGATGAGTCCCAGACTTCACCCGAGTCGTTTTATTATTATTATTATTTATTTATTATTACGGCGTTTTAAGCCTTAAACTTAGATTATTACAAATTATAAATATATTTTAATAATAATAGGATTTCTAGCGTTTGGGGTGTCGGAATGCATGAGATTTCGATCAGCACGGGAACTGGTGGTCCCAACGGGCGAGTCTTGGGGTCATCTCATTGGGAGGTTGGAAGGACGTGTTCTCAATCCTGCCCTATTCCAAGACGTATGATTACACAGTTTTATTATTTATGCTGTCGGAATGCATTTATTCCGGTCAACCCAAACTGCTAGCAGCTCAGCAGAGCGAGCCACTCTTATCGGACGGTTGGAAAGGACGCGTTTCCAATCCTCCCTGTACCAGCTTTTATGTACACACAACCAACTATAATAAATCATTGTTGTAGGAATATACGTGATTCACATGAACACTCCAACTGTTTGTCTGGGAAGATATTTTCCGGAATTCTTTCCCAATTTGATTGCGAGCGATATATGTTTTTGATCTGATGCATAAGATTCCTCTGTGTCTATTTAGATTACCATGTACGCTCAAGGATCAGCAACATGAAATACAGATACAAAATATTTTATCTTATTGGAAGGGTTTTGCAATATTCTAATAAACTTTTTTTTAAGGCTAAAGAGTCCCATAGATTTCTAATTGAGCGACTGCTCCGCAATCCCCCCACCCACCCGCCTTTTTCCTCGTTTGCAAAGTAGCAGTTGGACACCTGTAGTACCGCCCAACCCAATCCCCAATCCCCCAACCCCCAACCCCAACCCCCAACCCTCACCCCCCTTTTTCTCGACTACAAAAAGGATTCGGTGGGCACTTGTAGTACCGCCCTCTTTTTTCTCGTTTGAAAAACGTGCCTGTCAGGCACCCGATTAGGGGCAGATTGTTAACTAAAGGTTATCTTAATAAGGAACTCATGATTTTCCATTATTGAACATTTTATTTGTATGTACATACTTACACATATGATTGTACATGGGAATATCAACAAACTACAAAATACATGCCGATGGTCACATCCATCCATTGGAAACTTGTTCCAATGTAAATACTTACTTTTTTTGTCAAATAAATCCTTTTCGAAGGAATGATACCAGGGGGTCAATTCCCTAACTGTGAAAAACTGAAAAATGTACACTCATTTAAAACTCATTTGCACACACAATTTAAACCTTAAATTTTCATACGATTCTGTAAATTAGTGTGTACATTGTTTTGCTGAATGAGCGCTGAATGTAAAAGCCATATGTCAGTGAGAAAATATTCATCAAACGCCATGAAAACAAAAAAGTCATTCTGCAACAGTGCGTATGAGTTTTGAATGTCAGAATAGTGTACACTGGCTGCCAAGAAAACTCACGAAGTTTTTATCAGTGAGTTTTTTGTTCACAGTTTTGCTTTACAGAATCAGAATTTCAAAGTTTACACAATTTCTTGTGTACACTTTAAAACTCACAGTTAGCGAATAGGGTCCCAGGTCTATATTTATCTTGACCTGAAATTTTTACCACCTCCCAAAATCATTCAACAATTCCGCTAGGTGTCGCACACGTTTTTTCTGTTTGTGTTCTAGCTGAGCTCACCTCTGGCTAACTTACGCTAGGTGGCGCATAAGAAAAAGCTTAGTGGTGTATAAGAAAAAGCTTAGAGCTTTTTACCTTTAGCAGAGCTTTGCCGTAAACATGAAGGCATATAAATTATATATATATATATATATATATATATATATATGTATATCAACAAATCGCAAAATACATACCGACACAGACATACCCATCCATATACATACATTTAGATAAGGGCTACTTGTATCAATGCATATAAATTGGACATCTTTTGAGTAAAAAAAATGAGGATCGTTATATGGGGGCCCTACATTTTTAAAGGTCCGCAAATTTTTAAATGTCCCCTCATATTTCTGATGGATCCTAGACTTCACCCGAGTCGTTTTAAAGAGTCCCATAGATTTCTAATCGAGCAACTGCTCCCCAATCCCCCACCCACCCGCCTTTTTTCTCGTCTGCAAAAAGTAGCAGTTGGACACCTGTAGTACCGCCCAATCCCCCAACCCCAATTCCGCAATCCCCCAACCCCCAATCCCCAACCCCCAATCCCCAACCCCCAACCCCACCCCCACTTTTCTCGTCTACAAAAAGGAGTCGATGGGCACTTGTAGTACCGCCCCCTTTTTCTCGTTTGTAAAACGGGCCTGTCAGGTACCCGATCAGGGGCAGATTGTTAACTAAAGGTTATCTTAATATGGAACTTATGATTTTCCATTATTGAACATTTTATTTGTATGTACATACTTACACATATGATTGTATATGGAAATATCAACAAACTACAAAATACATGCCGATGGCCACATCCATCCATGGGAAACTTGTTCCAATATAAATACTTACTTTTTTTGTCAAATAAATCTTTTTCAAATAAATAAAAACAATTTTTATTTAAAATTTTAAAATTTTTTATTTATATTTTTCTCCATACTTTGGTGTGGTTAGCAATGCGTAATATACTTGTGTGTGTAGTTTCAAAAAATTACTACTATTTTTCTAAATAATCTTTTTGACAACATTTGCAAATGGAATATATTCATACATTTTATCATAGATGAGTATACAATAAGCAGCGGTGTTGGCAGTTACGACCTTGTGAAATTTTATCTCAATCCGAATATCGATGGGACCGCTTTTTATAGATTCCTTCTGATGTGTAACATCTAAAACAATTATTGGAGCACAGTTTTGCAGTTTTTTGCTTTGTATTTTAATAAAACGTGCTTTCACATTGATTACAACCATCTGCGCTCCTTAAATATGACAGCATATAAATTATAAAATTTTTTTTAATGTTTTATATCGGTAATAATACGAAATACAATTACAAATACCTTCTGTTTCCTTATATGAATTATCAGCAAAATTACAATCTTTCTTGTGTAATCCATTGAAGGAATATATAAATGGTTCTGATAGATATGATCTCAATTCATTTATCATAGAATAAAAAATATTCGATGATCATCATCAATTAAGTCACCATATTTTGATAAAAACGTTTCTAAATATTGCGGGAAAGACATTTTCTTCTTTTTTATTGTGCCACATTATGTCGCTCTACTAGTAATGTGAAACTGTACGATATAACGATCAACAAACTACAAAATACATATCGATGGATACATCTATCCATGGGAAACTTGTTCCAAGGTATATATATATATATATCCCGACACAGACACATGCATCCATATACATACATTTAGCAACATAAGAGCTACTTATCACAATGTATATAAATTGAACATCTTTTCGGTAAAAAATGTAGTAAATTGTTTAAAGCTGTTCAGTACTCATCTATATTTCAAGGATAATCATTTTATAAGGATTTTCAACTGTGTTAAGCCAGGCTCACTTCTAATAAACAGTAATAAACTTTACTACTTATACATCGGAACATCTCTAACACCGCTGCTGATTATAGACATATTCCACATTATGAATCAAGCTCTTAAGGATTTAAAATCAATTTTAGAAACCAATACTGAAGGCGATTGATGCACCAATTAATAAAAAATTAAAAATAGTAAAAGCCTTAAGAGTAAGGACAAAGTTTGGGGAGAAGCTAATGATAGAACTGGATGATAATATTCTTTTTCTTCCGAATTCCTACAACTCCTTAGAAGATTCAACTATTGAAACAATAAATAAGAATACATTTTATATAGAACTGACTTAACCCGGTGAAAAATTTAACTTACCATTATTTGAATTTCATACAGAATAAAAAAATTTTGAATCATTATATTTAATAGTACTTTACTGTAATATATTTAAGAATAAAATAAACAATTTATTTTTCATATTTCATATATATTATTTTTATTAAATACAAATTTTAAACATAATTGACCACATATTACCGTGTTGTATTTTTGTTTCTGATCATAATTGTAATGTATTGGCGGCTTCAGATAATTAATCGGTTCAATCGGTGGCTGCAAATTTCCAAAACTATCAAAATATTCTTTATAATTTTTGTTTTTATAGTATGCTACCCAAAGAGTGCCAGGACCATTGGCATCGTCTAAATTAAGAATTCCACATTCTTGAGCATTCGGTTTATTCGGTAGGGAATTTCGCATAAAAAATCCTCTGAAATGTTTAAGATGTTTGCAATATTTCATTAAATCTATGTCTGTTAACGGTCTTTTGGGTAGGCTTTTTATTCGTTTTTTGGATAGGGTCGTAAAAATAAACCATATCCCTTTCTATACGGTTTGAGGAATAGTCCCTTCCCCATAGCGATTGATTCCATATATTTACTATGACGGCTAGCCTCCGCCAATTGCTCCTTTCCATTCCTGATATCATTCAAAACTTTTGCTATAGCTGATCCACCAGATGCTATACCACCAAGTGCACCCAACGCTGTTAAAATTGGAAGTAGTGGTAAAATTCCACCAATTTTTGTGACTGGAATTATTATCGGTATATTAATTTCTTTATTTTTAAAGCTGAACTCTATAGCATTCTTAGAAATGTTATAGGCCTCATTAAATGGCTGCGGCTTCTTTTTGTTAAGTATGTTGATACCTTTTTTAACTGCCATCAAAAAATTTTTATTTTATGATACTTTATGAGTTTTCATCTTTTTCCGTTTTTTACATTTAGATGAATTTCTTTTCTTATTTGTTATATCCATTCCCAATTTGAGTTTTGCTTTCATTGCATTTGTAACGAACCAAGCGTTTGCTCGTTCTTTGAAATCACTATCCTTGGATGTTACACGTTGCCAGGCATTCTCAGATAAAACTTTATCAGATTGATGTCTCTTATTTATATCTTTCGATTGGGAATATGCAATATCATATTCTCTACAGGCTTCATCTAAAGGATTTATACCCTTATCTCCTCTTTCTATCCGTTGTCGGAGTTTCGTTCCAGGACCACAAAATTGATATCCAGGTAAATGAAGCTCAATAGGTAAAGAATTAATCAAACTATTTACAAAACCCTGGCCAGCCTTTTTACGTATTCGTCCCATTAAGTGTTTGTTTTCTTCTTCTTCTTCTCAATAATAATGAGAGTAAGTGTGGGCGAGTTATAATTAAATGGTGATTTTATTATAAAAGCGATTGTTTATATTGTTATAAATCTAGTAAACAAAATGAAAGTTGTTAAACAACGTCTCCAACTTAAGGTTAATAATGCAGAAAATTGTATAAATGTTAAAAATGTTGCCAGACATAGTCCCCTTTTACCAAATTCCATACGAGCGCTGATTGTGGGACCGTCAAGTTGGGGAAAAACTAATGTTACACTCAGTTTAATTGAAAGCCCAAACGGGCTTAATTTCCGAAATATATACATTTATTCAAAATCATTATATCAACCAAAATATATCTATCTAAAAGGGTACATTTAGTGAAAATGTTGATGTCATCAAACCCGCTGAAGCTAAACCAGACTCAGTTTTTATATTTGATGATGTAATATGTGGAACACAAAGTACAATACGAGATTATTTTTGTATGGGTCGTCATAAGAACATTGATTCTTTCTATTTATGTCAAACTTATACAAAAATTCCTCAACACTTAATTCGCGATAATGCAAACATGATTATTGTGTTCAAACAAGATGAAATGAATCTTAAGCATATCTATAATGATCATGTTATCGGAGATATGTCATACAAAACAGTTTTAAAAATTTGTATAGAGTCTTGGAGAAATGAATACGGTTTTGTTGTTATAAGTAAAGATGATCCCATAAATAAAGGTCGATATCGAAAGGGTTTCGATAATTTTATACAACTATAAAAGATATATAAAAGACATATACCACATCAGATTCTTATCATATATACAGCTGATAGGTAACAGATTTACCAGATTATTATCAGATACACAGCTGATAGGTAACAGATTTACCAAAATCATGTCAAATAATCATATGACTGTATTAGCAAATCTTGTTAAGGTCAGGAAAGTATTAAAAGAAAAACTTAAAAGAATGAAATTGGGAGAATTGGATAGAACCAACTTGTTGGAGGATACATTTAAACCCATTTCGAAACCATTAAATGAATTAGTTGATAATTTGAAAAACTCTAGTAATAACAAGTAAAGAAGGTTAAGTTCGGGTGTAACCGAACATTACATACTCAGTTGAGAGCTATGGTGACAACATAAGGGAAAATAACCATGTAGGAAAATGAACCGAGGGAAACCCTGGAATGTGTTTGTATGACATGTCTATCAAATGAAAGGCACTAAAGAGTATTTTATGAGGGAGTGGGTCATAGTTATATAGGTGGACGCCATTTAGAGATATCGCCATAAAGGTGGATCAGGGTTGACTCTAGAATTTGTTTGCACGATATGGATATGAAATGAAAGGTGTTAATGAGTATTTTAAAAGGGAGTAACCCTTGGTTCCATAGGTGGACGCCGTTTCGAGATATCGCCATAAAGGTGGACCAGGGGTGACCCTAGAATTTGTTTGTACAATACGGGTATCAAAAGAAAGGTTTTAATGAGTATTTTAAAAGGGAGTGGGCCTTAGTTCTATAGGGTGAAGCCGTTTCGAAATATCGCCATGAAGGTGGACCAGAGGTGACTCTAGAATGTGTTTGTACGATATGGGTATAAAATTAAAGGTATTAATGAGGGTTTTAAAAGGGAGTGGTGGTAGATGTATAGGTGGTCGCCTTTTCGAGATATCGCCATAAAGGTGGATCAGGGGTGACTCTAGAATGCGTTTGTACAATATGGGTATCAAAAGAAAGGTGTTAATGAGTCTTTTAAAAGGGAGTGGGCTTTAGTTCTATAGGTGGACGCCTTTTCGAGGTATCGCAACTTAGACTTTGTTTGTACGATATGGGTATCAAATGAAAGGTGTTAATGAGTATTTTTAAAATGGAGTGGGTCTTCGTTCTATAGGTGGTCACTTTTTCGAGATATCGCCATAAAGGTGGACCAGGGGTGACTCTAGAATATGTTTGTACGATATGGGTATCAAATGAAAGGTGTTAATGAGTATTTTAAAAGGGCGTCGCCATAAAGGTGGACCAGGGGTAACTCTAGAATGTGTTTGTACGATATTGGTATCAAATTCAAGTTACTAATGAGAGTTTTAAAAGGGAGTGGTGGTAGTTGTATATGTGAAGGCGTTTTCCACATATTGACCCAAATGTGGACCAGGGTGACCCAGAACATCATCTGTTGGATACCGCTAATTTATTTATTTATGTAATACCTGCCAAAATTTCAAGGGTTTTTTATTTCGCACTGCAGAACTTTTTCATTTTCTTCTACTTAATATGGCAGGTGTCACAACCATTTTACAAAGTTTTTTTCTAAAGTTATATTTCGCGTAAATAAACTAATCCAATTACCATGTTTCATCCCTTTTTAGTATTTGGTATAGAATTATGGCATTTTTTTCATTTTTCGTAATTTTCGATATCGAAAAAGTGGGCGTGGTCATAGTCGGATTTCGTTCATTTTTTATACCAAAATAAAGTGAGTTCAGATAAGTACGTGAACTAAGTTCAGTAAAGATATGTCGATTTTTGCTCAAGTTATCGTGTTAAGGGCCATGCGGAAGGACAGACGAGCGACTGTGTATAAAAACTGGGCATGGCTTCAACCGATTTCGCCCAATTTCACAGAAAACAGTTAACGTCATAAAATCTACGCCCCTACCAAATTTCAAAAGGATTGGTAAATTTTTGTTCGACTTATGGCATTAAAAGTATCCTAGACAAATTAAATGAAAAAGGGCGGAGCCACGCCCATTATGAAATTTTCTTTTATTTTTGTATTTTGTTGCACCATATCATTACTTGAGTTGAATGTTGACATAATTTATATACTGTAAAGATATTAAATTTTTTGTTAAAATTTTACTTAAAAAAAAAAAATTTTTAAAGTGGGCGTGTTCCTTCTCCGATTTTGCTAATTTTTATTAAGCGTACGTACAGTAAGAGGAGTAATGTTCCTGCCAAATTTCATCATGATATCTTCAACGACTGCCAAATTACAGCTTGCAAAATTTTTAAATTACCTTATTTTAAAAGTGGGCGGTGCCACGCCCATTGTCCAAAATTTTACTAATTTTCTATTCTGCGTCATAAGTTCAACTCACCTACCAAGTTTTATCGCTTTATCTGTCTTTGGTAATGAATTATCGCACTTTTTCGGTTTTTCGAAATTTTCGATATCGAAAAAGTGGGCGTAGTTATAGTCCGATATCGTTCATTTTAAATAGTGATCTGAGATGAGTGCTCAGGAACCTATATACCAAATTTCATCAAGATACCTCAAAATTTACTCAAGTTATCGTGTTAACGGGCGGACGGACGGACATGGCTCAATCAAATTTTTTTTCGATTTTGATAAAGAACGCTCAATTGGTCCATTACTAGGTTTCAGTAGAAGAGTACTGAAGCCGGGGATTGTTCATTACTCCGACAATCCAGTGGATGTAACCAAAATAAACACGATATCTGTTGAATGTAATATCATCAACGGAACATATATAAATGAAATATCTGTGCATACAATTCATCGGTTTTCGTTTAGAGTTAGTCCAGGATATAGAATCTTAGAAATACCTGCTAATGTTATATATTTGCCGGTCGATACACGTCAAATAAGCGCTCTAGTTCTTAGAGTTGTTGATCAAACTGGTAGCTTGGTTAATTTTCGTGGAGAGAACATATTAATGAAACTGCATTTAAACTTACTTACTTAATTGGCGCTTAACCGTATAAACGGTTATGGCCGTCCAACAAGGCGCGCCAGTCGCTTCTTCGCTCCGCCAACCGGCGCCAATTGGTCACACCAAGGGAGTTTAAATCGTTTTCCACCTGGTCCTTCCAACGGAGTGGGGGCCGCCCTCTACCTCTGCTTCCATAGGCGGGTTCCGATAGAAACACTTTCTTGGCCGGAGCATCATCTTTCATTCGCATAACATGGCCTAGCCAGCGCAGCCGCTGCGCTTTAATTCGCTGGACTATGTTGATGTCTGCGTATAGCTCGTACAGCTCATCATTAAATCTTCTTCGGTACTCGCCATCGCCAACGCGTAGAGGTTCATAAATCTTTCGAAGAACTTTTCTCTCGAACACTCCCAAAGCCGCTTCATCTGCTGTTGTCATGGTCCATGCTTCTGCCCCATATAGCAGGACGGGTACGATAAGTAACTTGTAGAGTACGATTTTCGTTCGCCGAGAGAGGACTTTACTTTTCAATTGCCTACCTAGTCCAAAGTAGCATTTATTGGCAAGATTGATTCTTCGCTGGATTTCAGTGCTGATGTTGTTGCTAGTGTTGATGCTGGTTCCCAAATAAACGAAGTCTTTTACTATTTCGAAATTATGGCTGCCAACAGTAGCGTGGTTGCCAAGGCGCATATGCGCTGACTCTTTGCTCGATGACAGCAGGTACTTCGTTTTGTCCTCATTCACCATCAAACCCATCTTTACCGCTTCTTTTTCCAGATTGGAGTAAGCAGAACTAACAGCGCGGGTGTTTAGGCCGATGATATCAATGTCATCAGCATATGCCAGTAATTGCACGCTTTTATAGTATATTGTTCCAGTGCGGTTAAGTTCTGCAGCTAGTATAATTTTCTCCAGCATCAAATTAAAGAAATCGCACGATAGGGGGTCACCCTGTCTGAAACCTCGTTTAGTTTCGAACGGCTCGGAGAGGTCCTTCCCAATTCTGACTGAGCTGATGGTGTTGCTCAACGTCATTTTGCACAGCCGTATAAGATTTGCGGGAAAACCAAATTCAGACATAGCGGCATATAGGCAGTTCCTTTTCGTACTGTCGAAGGCGGCTTTAAAGTCGACGAAGAGGTGATGTGTGTCGATTCTCTTTTCACTGGCTTTTTCCAAGATTTGGCGCATTGTGAAAATCTGGTCGATGGTAGATTTACCAGGTCTGAAGCCGCACTGATAAGGTCCAATCAGCCGGTTCACGGTGGGCTTCAATCTTTCGCACAATACACTTGAAAGGACCTTATATGCGATATTAAGAAGGCTGGTTCCACGATAGTTGGTGCATTTTGCAGTATCCCCCTTCTTGTGGACTGGGCAAAGAACACTTAGATTCCAACCGTCGGGCATGCTTTCGCCCGCCCATATTTTGCTAAGAAGCTGCTGCATGCGCCTTACCAACTCCTCGCCGCCGAACTTGAATAGCTCCGCAGGCAATCCATGAGCGCCCACGGCCTTGTTGTTTTTCAATCTGGTTATTGCTATTCTAACTTCGTCATAATCGGGCGGGGGGACATATATTCCATCATCATCGATTGCGGGATCGGGTTCTTCATCTCTGCGCGGTGAATTGCTGCCTCCATTTAGGAGAGCAGAGAAGTGTTCCCTCCATAATCTAAGCACTCTCTGGACATCAGTTACAAGGTCGCCGATTTCATTCCTACAGGAGTTTGTACAATATGGGTATCAAAAGAAAGGTGTTAATGAGTCTTTTAAAAGGGAGTGGGCTTTAGTTCTATAGGTGGACGCCTTTTCGAGGTATCGCAACTTAGACTTTGTTTGTACGATATGGGTATCAAATGAAAGGTGTTAATGATTATTTTTAAAAGGGAGTGGGTTTTCGTTCTATAGGTGGTCACTTTTTCGAGATATCGCCATAAAGGTGGACCAGGGGTGACTCTAGAATATGTTTGTACGATATGGGTATCAAATGAAAGGTGTTAATGAGTATTTTAAAAGGGCGTCGCCATAAAGGTGGACCAGGGGTAACTCTAGAATGTGTTTGTACGATATTGGTATCAAATTCAAGTTACTAATGAGAGTTTTAAAAGGGAGTGGTGGTAGTTGTATATGTGAAGGCGTTTTCCACATATTGACCCAAATGTGGACCAGGGTGACCCAGAACATCATCTGTTGGATACCGCTAATTTATTTATATATGTAATACCTGCCAAAATTTCAAGGGTTTTTTATTTCGCACTGCAGAACTTTTTCATTTTCTTCTACTTAATATGGCAGGTGTCACAACCATTTTACAAAGTTTTTTTCTAAAGTTATATTTCGCGTAAATAAACTAATCCAATTACCATGTTTCATCCCTTTTTTAGTATTTGGTATAGAATTATGGCATTTTTTTCATTTTTCGTAATTTTCGATATCGAAAAAGTGGGCGTGGTCATAGTCGGATTTCGTTCATTTTTTATACCAAAATAAAGTGAGTTCAGATAAGTACGTGAACTAAGTTCAGTAAAGATATGTCGATTTTTGCTCAAGTTATCGTGTTAAGGGCCATGCGGAAGGACAGACGAGCGACTGTGTATAAAAACTGGGCATGGCTTCAACCGATTGCGCCCAATTTCACGGAAAACAGTTAACGTCATAAAATCTACGCCCCTACCAAATTTCAAAAGGATTGGTAAATTTTTGTTCGACTTATGGCATTAAAAGTATCCTAGACAAATTAAATGAAAAAGGGCGGAGCCACGCCCATTTTGAAATTTTCTTTTATTTTTGTATTTTGTTGCACCATATCATTACTTGAGTTGAATGTTGACATAATTTATATACTGTAAAGATATTAAATTTTTTGTTAAAATTTTACTTAAAAAAAAAAATTTTTTAAAGTGGGCGTGTTCCTTCTCCGATTTTGCTAATTTTTATTAAGCGTACATACAGTAAGAGGAGTAATGTTCCTGCCATATTTCATCATGATATCTTCAACGACTGCCAAATTACAGCTTGCAAAATTTTTAAATTACCTTCTTTTAAAAGTGGGCGGAGCCACGCCCATTGTCCAAAATTTTACTAATTTTCTATTCTGCGTCATAAGTTCAACTCACCTACCAAGTTTTATCGCTTTATCTGTCTTTGGTAATGAATTATCGCACTTTTCGGTTTTTCGAAATTTTCGATATCGAAAAAGTGGGCGTAGTTATAGTCCGATATCGTTCATTTTAAATAGTGATCTGAGATGAGTGCTCAGAAACCTATATACCAAATTTCATCAAGATACCTCAAATCAAGTTATCGTGTTAACGGACGGACGGACGGACATGGCTCAATCAAATTTTTTTTCGATCCCGATGATTTTGATATATGGAAGCCTATATCTATCTCGATTCCTTTATACCTGTACAACCAACCGTTATCCAATCAAATTTAATATACTCTGTGAGCTCTGCTCAACTGAGTATAAAAACAATGTTACCAGTTATAATGGTGATGATGATGATGATGAAATTTGGCAGGTGGACAGTGCAAAAGAAAGTAAAGACATAGAATTTGATACATTGCCAACCGTTGAAAATTATGTGAATGATAATGATCTTGATAGTAAAACAAACATTTATTCGAACGATGCAGATTTTGAATATTCTACAGATAGTTCTCGGAAAGAAAATTTTGAGAGGCAAGCGACGAAGAAACCTACAGAAAAGAAGCGAAATCCTATTGATGTTATTAATGAGCAATGTTTTAATAAAAAACAAAAACCAGATAATTTTGTTAGCATTAGACGAAAAATAAATTTTATGAACGACTGCGAAAGACCAGCTTCGTATATTCCAAGTAAACCTCATGATGATGAATTAATAAAAAGAGCTGTACAAAGCAATGTAATGAAAACTGAATCAGATATCGATAGAAAACCTGAAAAGCGAAAATCTGGTGATATCATTAATGAGCAATGTTTTGATAAAACCCAAAAATTAGATAATGTGAACGACCAGCCGCGCATATTCCCAGCAAACTAAATGATGAACAATTACTAAACAAGGCTGTAGAAAGTCAGAATTAAGCTGAAACTTTAAATGATAATACTACTCTAACTGAACATGACATTTTGAGAAGAATCGAAGAAGATCCTAATATGCGGGAAAGACATAAACCTATAAAACGCCAGAGCAAAAATCAACTAAATGAAGATTATAAACGGGTTAAACTTACTCACCCCCCAATTTACTATTACACAATATAAAATTGCTTAAAGATATTAAAATGCTTGATGCATTGTACGGTCTGAATAGAGATTAAACGGAACATGGCGATTTGGACTCAAACCATTAAAATTTAGTTCTAAAAATGTTTTATAGATTGGTAGAGATAAATCGAAAATGACACCAGGTCTGTTCGAGTTAATATTTCATAGCAAACCACAACATTATGAAAAGGGTGATTTGCACACCTATCGACAGATTTTATTAGATACAAATGCTCACAAGCGTAACTATTAGCCCGATGGTCAAATTAAGGGGACAAAATCGTATAAATATTTACATATTATCAGGAAATTATTCAATTATGATCCACACCCGTTCATAAGGGGTAGAGGTTTATTGAAACCAATCGATTGCCGTGAAAATATTTATCAATATTGGGATAATCCTAATAAGTTGGTGGACAGATTGAGGTTGCTTATATCTTCAACAAGTGCTGGTCATAACAACCATCAAGACGAGATCATATCAATTATTGAAGAGTTGCGAGAAGCAAATATTATTAAGTAATATGAGCATAAATAAATTTGGGCATTCCTCATTTGGTAATAGTCGGTCGAAAACGAAAACAATGCTAGACCGAAATAAAAACCTTAATTTAAACAAGAAAAGGATAATTAACCTAGCTGTTCCTATAGAAGACGATGATGCCATTTCGAAAGTATTCTTTTTCGAAGAGTTAAATAAGATAAAAACTAAATTAGAACATCAAATCAGAGAAATAAATACAATCCTGAATAATAGTATTGAAAATGATGAATAGATTCTTGAGGAATTAATAGATCGGCGAATAAAAATTGAATGTGTGGAGGAATTAAGTAATATAAACAACTATTTATCTATTATTGAGGATTATTTGATGCGTTTCGTTGTGTTGAAAGAACATCCCACGGAAAAAGATGTAGAAATGCTAAAAATAATGTTCCCTACTATAAAAGCATTAACAAAATGAATAACAAAAGAGCTATTGTAGAAGAATTACATAAACAAGCTAGAAAAAATTTTAAACGAAGACGTGTTATTATTAAAGGAATCGATGATTTATGGCAAGCTGACTTGGTGGTAATGACTCAGTATTCAAATAGTAATAATCATTATCAGTATCTATTAACTGTAATCGATACATTTTCCAAAAAAGCATGGGCTGAAGCAATTAAAGATAAAACTAAAGAAAATGTCACAAATGCAATGGCTAAGATTTTAAATTCAAGTAACCGAATACCGAAAAACCTGCAAACAGATGATGGAAAGGAATTTTACAATACTAACTTTAAGAGATTATTACAAACAAAAAATATAAATCATTATTCAACATATTCATCATTAAAAGCATCTATAATAGAGCGATTCAATAGAACATTAAAAGGAATGATGTGGAAAGAATTTAGTTTTCGGGGAACTTATAAATGGATTGATATCTATAAAAATTTAGTCAATGATTATAATAATACTATTCACAGGACCATCAAAATGACTCCAAATGAGGCAAATTCCTCGAATAAACAACATTTATTGGACACTGCATACAACAATTTAAAAGTTTTTCATAGACCAAAATTTAAAGTTAATGATGAGGTTAGAATAAGTAAATATAAAAATGTATTTGAAAAAGGGTATACACCAAATTGGACAACAGAAGTTTTTAAAATAAAGTCAATTAAAAACACAAACACTACAACATATATACTTGAAGAATATCACGGTAATGCTATTAAGGGAGGATTTTACGAATATGAACTTTTGAAAACTAAACTCCCTCATGTATATTTAATTGAAAAAGTTTTGGGACGTCGAAACAATAGAGTTTATGTTAAATGGTTAGGATTCTCTTCTGAACACAACTCCTGGCTGGATGTTAATGATTTAAATTAATAAAGTAAATAAATAAACAAATAAATAGAAAAGTGTTTTAATAATTATTTCAGTTAAGTATTTAATGATAGCCTATCAACATGTCGATTACATTAACAATAAGTGGTAATTCATCTATACTGATTGCAAATTATTTCCCTCCCATAGAACTCAAACAAGATTATGTCTGTGGGTTAATCATTTTTGACTCATGTCAGACAATTCCAAATGTGTACAAAGAAAAAAATTTGTTTCACATTGGATCGAACGTTATTGAGATACCTGTTGGAACATATGAAATGGATGATATAGTTGAGACAATTACTAAAATATATCAAATCAAGGGTATATTGATGTAAGCGCTAACCTTAATACATTTCGAACTGAAATTATGAGCTTTAAGGAAGAAGTAAATTTTGATAAAGAACGCTCAATTGGTCCATTACTAGGTTTCAGTAGAAGAGTACTGAAGCCGGGGATTGTTCATTACTCCGACAATCCAGTGGATGTAACCAAAATAAACACGATATCTGTTGAATGTAATATCATCAACGGAACATATATAAATGAAATATCTGTGCATACAATTCATCAGTTTTCGCTTAGAGTTAGTCCAGGATATAGAATCTCAGAAATACCTGCTAATGTTATATATTTGCCGGTCGATACACGTCAAATAAGCGCTCTAGTTCTTAGAGTTGTTGATCAAACTGGTAGCTTGGTTAATTTTCGTGGAGAGAACATATTAATAAAACTGCATTTAAACTTACTTACTTAATTGGCGCTTAACCGTATAAACGGTTATGGCCGTCCAACAAGGCGCGCCAGTCGCTCCTTCGCTCCGCCAACCGGCGCCAATTGGTCACACCAAGGGAGTTTAAATCGTTTTCCACCTGGTCCTTCCAACGGTGTGGGGGCCGCCCTCTACCTCTGCTTCCATAGGCGGGTTCCGATAGAAACACTTTCTTGGCCGGAGCATCATCTTTCATTCGCATAACATGGCCTAGCCAGCGCAGCCGCTGCGCTTTAATTCGCTGGACTATGTTGATGTCTGCGTATAGCTCGTACAGCTCATCATTAAATCTTCTTCGGTACTCGCCATCGCCAACGCGTAGAGGTTCATAAATCTTTCGAAGAACTTTTCTCTCGAACACTCCCAAAGCCGCTTCATCTGCTGTTGTCATGGTCCATGCTTCTGCCCCATATAGCAGGACGGGTACGATAAGTAACTTGTAGAGTACGATTTTCGTTCGCCGAGAGAGGACTTTACTTTTCAATTGCCTACCTAGTCCAAAGTAGCATTTATTGGCAAGATTGATTCTTCGCTGGATTTCAGTGCTGATGTTGTTGCTAGTGTTGATGCTGGTTCCCAAATAAACGAAGTCTTTTACTATTTCGAAATTATGGCTGCCAACAGTAGCGTGGTTGCCAAGGCGCATATGCGCTGACTCTTTGCTCGATGACAGCAGGTACTTCGTTTTGTCCTCATTCACCATCAAACCCATCTTTACCGCTTCTTTTTCCAGCTTGGAGTAAGCAGAACTAACAGCGCGGGTGTTTAGGCCGATGATATCAATGTCATCAGCATATGCCAGTAATTGCACGCTTTTATAGTATATTGTTCCAGTGCGGTTAAGTTCTGCAGCTAGTATAATTTTCTCCAGCATCAAATTAAAGAAATCGCACGATAGGGGGTCACCCTGTCTGAAACCTCGTTTAGTTTCGAACGGCTCGGAGAGGTCCTTCCCAATTCTGACTGAGCTGATGGTGTTGCTCAACGTCATTTTGCACAGCCGTATAAGATTTGCGGGGAAACCAAATTCAGACATAGCGGCATATAGGCAGTTCCTTTTCGTGCTGTCGAAGGCGGCTTTAAAGTCGACGAAGAAGTGATGTGTGTCGATTCTCTTTTCACGGGTTTTTTCCAAGATTTGGCGCATTGTGAAAATCTGGTCGATGGTAGATTTACCAGGTCTGAAGCCGCACTGATAAGGTCCAATCAGCCGGTTCACGGTGGGCTTCAATCTTTCGCACAATACACTTGAAAGGACCTTATATGCGATATTAAGAAGGCTGGTTCCACGATAGTTGGTGCATTTTGCAGTATCCCCCTTCTTGTGGACTGGGCAAAGAACACTTAGATTCCAACCGTCGGGCATGCTTTCGCCCGCCCATATTTTGCTAAGAAGCTGCTGCATGCGCCTTACCAACTCCTCGCCGCCGAACTTGAATAGCTCCGCAGGCAATCCATGAGCGCCCACGGCCTTGTTGTTTTTCAATCTGGTTATTGCTATTCTAACTTCGTCATAATCGGGCGGGGGACATATATTCCATCATCATCGATTGCGGGATCGGGTTCTTCATCTCTGCGCGGTGAATTGCTGCCTCCATTTAGGAGAGCAGAGAAGTGTTCCCTCCATAATCTAAGCACTCTCTGGACATCAGTTACAAGGTCGCCGTTTTCATTCCTACAGGAGTTTGCCCCGGTCTTAAAACCTTCCGTCTGTCGCCGTATTTTTGGTGGAATTTTCGGGCGTTATTCCTGGTGGCTAGCAGCTCAAGCTCCTCGCCGGGCATCTGCACCAATCCCATTAAGGGAGCGGACGTTCCAGGTGCATGCCCTCAATTCATTGTCCTTCAAACGTTTGCCATGGTCGTCATCAATAGAGAGTGTATTTATCCGAGGCTTGTTGTTATATTTCATTGGAGTATGATTTTACGTGGCGGGTCCCAAGCCCAGCGCACAACCCGCTCAGCGGGGGTGAAAATACTTGGCACGTTTATATAGCGAGCCGCTTGCTCCAAGACAGACGCCCGCTTGCAGCCGCACCTAGAGGTGTACAGACGCTGCCGATGAGATCTCCCCCGGCTAGCCCTTAAACCGATTATGTCAGAGTGGCCTAGCCAGGTTGTCGCCTTCTCACATAAGCTCACCGCTAAACGGGTGTTTAGCGGCTTCTGCTTCTGCTTCTGCTTTTTTCTTCCTGAAAAGGCGTCTCGCTTCCCTTTTCAACTCACGATAGCGTTCACACACTCCTCTTGCCGCGCTCGCTTTTAACGTAGCCCTGTAGGCAGCGTCTTTTCTTTCGGTTGCAACGCGGCATTCTTCATCATACCAGTTGTTTTTTCGTGGCCGCCGGTAACCAATTTTTTCCTCGGCGGCGGTACGAAGTGCTTTGGAGATATGCTCCCACTGCTCCTGTATTCCTTCAGGATGAGTTATGCCCTCAGAGAGCAGGTGCGAGAGTCGAGTTGCGAAACCATTGGCAGTCTGTTGTGATTGAAGCTTTTCGACGTCTAGCTTTCCTTGTGTTTTTTGTTCCTTGTTTTTAGCCGCGTTGAGGCGGGTGCGTATTTTGGCTGCAACGAGATAATGGTCCGAATCGATGTTAGGTCCTCGGATCGTGCGCACATCTAAAACACTGGAGGCATGCCGTCCGTCTATAACAACGTGATCGATCTGATTGCGAGTATTTCGATCAGGAGACAGCCATGTAGCTTGATGTATCTTTTTATGCATGAACCTCGTGCTTGATATGACCATGTTTCGAGCAACGGCAAAGTCAATCAGCCTCAGTCCGTTAGGAGAAGTTTCATTGTGTAGGCTGAACTTTCTGACTGTAGGGCCAAAAACACCTTCTTTGCCCACCCTGGCGTTAAAGTCGCCAAGCACGACTTTTATATCATGACGGGGGCAGTGCTCGTATGTGCGTTCTAATTGTTCATAAAAAGTGTCTTTCACCTCATCGTCTTTCTCCTCTGTCGGGGCATGGGCGCAGATGAATGATATATTAAAAAAGTTTGCTTTTATTCGGATAGCGGCGAGACGCTCGTCCACAGGCGTGAACGCCAGCACTTGGCGACAAAGTCTCTCTCCCACCACGAATCCGACGCCGAAACTGCGCTTATTCGCATGGCCACTCCAATATATGTCACAATTTTTGATCTTCTTTCTTCCTTGCTTCGTCCAACGCATTTCTTGGATGGCGGCGATGTCAGATTTTGCTTTGACGAGGACATCAACCAGCCGGGCATCTGCACCAATCCAATTCAGGGAGCGCACGTTCCAGGTGCATGCCCTCAATTCATTGTCCTTCAAACGTTTGCCATGGTCGTCATCAATAGAGAGTGTATTTATTCGAGGCTTGTTGTTATATTTCATTGGAGTATGATTTTACGTGGCGGGTCCCAAGCCCAGCGCACAACCCGCTCAGCGGGGGTGAAAATATTACTTGGCACGTTTATATAGCGAGCCGCTTGCTCCAAGACAGACGCCCGCTTGCAGCCGCACCTAGAGGTGTACAGACGCTGCCGATGAGATCTCCCCCGGCTAGCCCTTAAACCGATTATGTCAGAGTGGCCTAGCCAGGTTGTCGCCTTCTCACATTAGCTCACCGCTGGCTACCCAGAGGATACTTGGCCGCAAGCGACCGGCAGTAGTGAGCTGCTTGAACCGCATGCAAAAGAATCGCTCTGGCCATTCCCAGGTGAATGGCGGTCAGAAGCTTTCCCCACTTTCGTGGACTTCTACACACGGCCCCACCCCCACTGCATTTAAAACCTATCTAAAAAATGATAATTTTTAATAAAAAGCCACCACATACAGATTTTTTGAATAGTTTTCAATCAGCCTCAAAAGTATTGGCTACAAAAACAAAAAATCTACACTCTAAAGAAGTAAAATCTCCTGTTCAACATAAAATTGATTTAACCCCCGCGAATAAGGAGTTCGTAATAAGTCTAGGATTTAGTTTACAAAATGAGTGATATAATAAACGTTTTGTCCAAACCCATATTTGATAATAAAAAATAAATAAAAATGGATTACCATAGCTACATACCATATCTGCAATCGTTTCTAAACAACGATGAAATTCGGATCCTTATACAAAATCAAGACCTATATGTGTTACCTAGTGAGAGTGTTTTATACATTGAGGGATTCATATCAAATAGTAATTTGCAAGTTTCAAAAACTGTGCAGCTGCTTAAGAATTGTATGGCGTATTTATTCGAGGAGATTCGATATGAAATTAATGGAATTGATCGCACTAGAAAGTTGGGTATTGCAACAGCAATGAAAAATTATGTATCACTTAACGAATTTGAGAGTAAAAATCTAAAAAATGCAGGGTGGTATCCATTTGAAAATATTAGCTTAAAGACTGGACATTTTAATTTTTGTATACCGTTGAAAAAACTGCTTGGATTCGCTGAAGATTTTGATAAAAGTATTGTTAATTGTAAACATGAATTAATCTTAATACGAGCCAAAGAAGATGATGCTGTTATGACGTCAACTACATCATCGGAAAAGCTTTTATTAAAACTTTTAAATATTACATGGAAAGTTCCACATGTTGAACTTTCAGACTCGTATCGGTTAACTATGTTGAGAACAATTAATAGCAAACAACCACTAAACATTTCGTTTAGAAGTTGGGATGTTTATCATAACCCGTCTCTACAGGAAAGCACTAATATCTTATGGAATGTCAAACTGGTTGGTGAACATGAAAGACCTCGCTATATTATTTTGGGATTTCAAAATGAAAAAAAATTTACACATTGTGACTTATTGGATGTTAAAGTTCACCTCAACTCCACTACATATCCATATGATGATCTTAATATTAAATTTGATCGGAATCGGTATGCTCTATTATATGACATGTATTTGAAATTTCAACAAAGTTACTATGGACGCACTTCCCAACCACTTTTATCGCCTGATCAATTTGTTCAACATGCTCCAATAATTGTTTTAGATGTTACACATCAGAATGAATCTATAAAAAGCGGTCCCATCGATATTCGGATTGAGCTAAAATTTCACAAGGTCGTATCTGCCAACACCGCTGCTTATTGTATACTCATCGATGATAAAATGTATGAATATATTGCATTTACAAATGTTGTCAAAAAGATTATTTAGAAAAATAGTAGTAATTTTATGAAACTACATCACAAGTATATTACGCATTGCTAACCACACCAAAGTATGGAAAAAATATAAATAAAAAATTTAAAAATTTTAAATATAAATTGTTTTTATAATTTATTTAATAATTTGGGAAAAATTTAAACAACGTGACATCAGGACGGACAAGGCGACAGCTGTTTCGATTATACCTTGTAAATCTCTTCAAAGCCTTTTCTCCCGGGAGTGGGAGTCGAACTCGCACCCCTACGATAGTTGAAATGGTTGTAAACGCATTCAGCTACGTCATGCCTGTTGTGAAGTCTTTCCCAATTGCCTTCTTTATGCATATTTTAATCTTTTACACATTGCATACTTCGTATGCAATTATGTGTTAAAGCTATGCTTGGTACGGCGGTTTTCAAAGAAACTTTGGTTTTTGTTGTTGTTTTCGTTCTATTTATAGAACTACAACGAATTAACCAATTTTGTCTGTTTGTATGATTTTTTAATAATCGGGGATTGCCCATATTGCTTTTTTTTTTTTAAATGTATGAAAACATTTATTTGAAGCAATTTTTTAATTTTATAATTTATTTAATAATTTGGGAAAAATTTAAACAACGTGACATCAGGACGGACAAGGCGACAGCTGTTTCGATTATACCTTGTAAATCTCTTCAAAGCCTTTTCTCCCGGGAGTGGGAGTCGAACTCGCACCCCTACGATAGTTGAAATGGTTGTAAACGCATTCAGCTACGTCATGCCTGTTGTGAAGTCTTTCCCAATTGCCTTCTTTATGCATATTTTAATCTTTTACACATTGCATACTTCGTATGCAATTATGTGTTAAAGCTATGCTTGGTACGGCGGTTTTCAAAGAAACTTTGGTTTTTGTTGTTGTTTTCGTTCTATTTATAGAACTACAACGAATTAACCAATTTTGTCTGTTTGTATGATTTTTTAATAATCGGGGATTGCCCATATTGCTTTTTTTTTAAATGTATGAAAACATTTATTTGAAGCAATTTTTTAATTTTATAATTTATTTAATAATTTGGGAAAAATTTAAACAACGTGACATCAGGACGGACAAGGCGACAGCTGTTTCAATTATACCTTGTAAATCTCTTCAAAGCCTTTTCTCCCGGGAGTGGGAGTCGAACTCGCACCCCTACGATAGTTGAAATGGTTGTAAACGCATTCAGCTACGTCATGCCTGTTGTGAAGTCTTTCCCAATTGCCTTCTTTATGCATATTTTAATCTTTTACACATTGCATACTTCGTATGCAATTATGTGTTAAAGCTATGCTTGGTACGGCGGTTTTCAAAGAAACTTTGGTTTTTGTTGTTGTTTTCGTTCTATTTATAGAACTACAACGAATTAACCAATTTTGTCTGTTTGTATGATTTTTTAATAATCGGGGATTGCCCATATTGCTTTTTTTTTAAATGTATGAAAACATTTATTTGAAGCAATTTTTAAATTTTATAATTTATTTAATAATTTGGGAAAAATTTAAACAACGTGACATCAGGACGGACAAGGCGACAGCTGTTTCGATTATACCTTGTAAATCTCTTCAAAGCCTTTTCTCCCGGGAGTGGGAGTCGAACTCGCACCCCTACGATAGTTGAAATGGTTGTAAACGCATTCAGCTACGTCATGCCTGTTGTGAAGTCTTTCCCAATTGCCTTCTTTATGCATATTTTAATCTTTTACACATTGCATACTTCGTATGCAATTATGTGTTAAAGCTATGCTTGGTACGGCGGTTTTCAAAGAAACTTTGGTTTTTGTTGTTGTTTTCGTTCTATTTATAGAACTACAACGAATTAACCAATTTTGTCTGTTTGTATGATTTTTTAATAATCGGGGATTGCCCATATTGCTTTTTTTTTTTAAATGTATGAAAACATTTATTTGAAGCAATTTTTTAATTTTATAATTTATTTAATAATTTGGGAAAAATTTAAACAACGTGACATCAGGACGGACAAGGCGACAGCTGTTTCGATTATACCTTGTAAATCTCTTCAAAGCCTTTTCTCCCGGGAGTGGGAGTCGAACTCGCACCCCTACGATAGTTGAAATGGTTGTAAACGCATTCAGCTACGTCATGCCTGTTGTGAAGTCTTTCCCAATTGCCTTCTTTATGCATATTTTAATCTTTTACACATTGCATACTTCGTATGCAATTATGTGTTAAAGCTATGCTTGGTACGGCGGTTTTCAAAGAAACTTTGGTTTTTGTTGTTGTTTTCGTTCTATTTATAGAACTACAACGAATTAACCAATTTTGTCTGTTTGTATGATTTTTTAATAATCGGGGATTGCCCATATTGCTTTTTTTTTTAAATGTATGAAAACATTTATTTGAAGCAATTTTTTAATTTTATAATTTATTTAATAATTTGGGAAAAATTTAAACAACGTGACATCAGGACGGACAAGGCGACAGCTGTTTCGATTATACCTTGTAAATCTCTTCAAAGCCTTTTCTCCCGGGAGTGGGAGTCGAACTCGCACCCCTACGATAGTTGAAATGGTTGTAAACGCATTCAGCTACGTCATGCCTGTTGTGAAGTCTTTCCCAATTGCCTTCTTTATGCATATTTTAATCTTTTACACATTGCATCAGGCATGCTTAACCAACGAACCGATATCATTTCGTTACGATAATTAACGTTAATAAACGAAACAAAGTCATTTCGTTTCGCTTATTAACGTTAAGAACGTCAAATTAACGAAATGATTTCGCTACGTTATCTGCCATATCAAAACGAAATCAAATCGTTTATGTTGATTATTAAATTCAAACTATGCTGGCAAAGCTGATTGATGGCGGAGTCATTAAAGGTGAAAGCATTAGCCAAGCTGATTGCAACTTTTCTCATGAATTTTGACAGTACGAACATTTCTCAGAGTATTTTTGACATTACCACCAACGAATTACACAAACAAATTACATGGAGTTTGTGTGTGTATGTGCGCTCGTTGTTACCACCTTACGGCTTCACCATGGCTATAGCATTGCCAGCACAATTCAAACATAAAGTATCAAGTTTTTGTTAAGGGTTTTAACGTTAACGAAAGCTTTTAGTTTCGGTTAAAAACGAGATACAATTTATCTTGATAATTTCTTTATCGATAATAGCCGTGTTTTTTAACACGCGTATATCCGTTTACGCTTAAACTTTATATTGACTGCTAAGAGACAAACTATAAATACACCTCTGAAATTGCTGCGCATAAATTTTGTCCTACTAAATTTCAATACGCATTATACTCAGATGTAACTGAAATATGTGTCTTTGTTTCACCCTGTACACTAATTCTATGTATTATATGTGTGTCCACAATTCATCGCAACTGATTCAGCTATATGTTATACCCTATGGCCATCAGAGCGTTGCGTCTCCGCTTTTCGGTACACCCTGTTGCTGTAGCTAGTTGTTTTACCACAGCCGCTAGATGGGTCTCCTAAGCATTATCTAAGCGAAGATAGGCGTTTTTTAACACGCGCAAACGAAACGTATACGCGCGTGTTAAAAAACACGGCTAATATTTAGCTGCATCACGCTGGAACCCGCTTTGAAAAAATCCAAATTTTTTTTGTGATTTCTATAACTACAAACGATGCAATTGATTGTAGTGAAGTTCATTTTTTTGTAGTTCTTATAGTTACTCCGAAAATATAATACATTGTGCGGAAACCAAGCAATTTAAGGAAATTTGGGTTTTTTCTTTTTGAAATACGTTTTAAATCGTTTGTAGTTTTTCATACGAAAAAAAATTTTTTTTTTGGTCGACAGGTTTCGGAGATATCGCTTACGCATCTCAAAAAAACCAAGAACGCAGCAATTTGGAAGCACTAAAAGTACTTTTCCTATAACTACAAACGATGAAATTGATTGTAGTGAAATTCATTTTTTTGTAGTTCTTATAGTTACTCCGAAAATATAATACATTGTGCGGAAACCAAGCAATTTAAGGAAATTTGGTTTTTTTGTTTTTGAAATACGTTTTAAATCGTTTGTAGTTTTTCATACGAAAAAAAATTTTTTTTTTGGTCCATAGGTTTCGGAGATATCGCTAACGCATCTCAAAAAAACCAAGAACGCAGCAATTTGGAAGCACTAAAAGTACTTTTCCTATAACTACAAACGATGAAATTGATTGTAGTGAAGTTCATTTTTTTGTAGTTCTTATAGTTACTCCGAAAATATAATACATTGTGCGGAAACCAAGCAATTTAAGGAAATTTGGGTTTTTTCTTTTTGAAATACGTTTTAAATCGTTTGTAGTTTTTCATACGAAAAAAAATTTTTTTTTTGGTCGACAGGTTTCGGAGATATCGCTTACGCATCTCAAAAAAACCAAGAACGCAGCAATTTGGAAGCACTAAAAGTACTTTTCCTATAACTACAAACGATGAAATTTATTGTAGTGAAATTCATTTTTTTGTAGTTCTTATAGTTACTCCGAAAATATAATACATTGTGCGGAAACCAAGCAATTTAAGGAAATTTGGTTTTTTTGTTTTTGAAATACGTTTTAAATCGTTTGTAGTTTTTCATACGAAAAAAAATTTTTTTTTTGGTCCATAGGTTTCGGAGATATCGCTAACGCATCTCAAAAAAACCAAGAACGCAGCAATTTGGAAGCACTAAAAGTACTTTTCCTATAACTACAAACGATGAAATTGATTGTAGTGAAGTTCATTTTTTTGTAGTTCTTATAGTTACTCCGAAAATATAATACATTGTGCGGAAACCAAGCAATTTAAGGAAATTTGGGTTTTTTCTTTTTGAAATACGTTTTAAATCGTTTGTAGTTTTTCATACGAAAAAAAATTTTTTTTTTGGTCGACAGGTTTCGGAGATATCGCTTACGCATCTCAAAAAAACCAAGAACGCAGCAATTTGGAAGCACTAAAAGTACTTTTCCTATAACTACAAACGATGAAATTGATTGTAGTGAAATTCATTTTTTTGTAGTTTTTATAGTTACTCCGAAAATATAATACATTGTGCGGAAACCAAGCAATTTAAGCAAATTTGGGTTTTTTCTTTCTGAAATACGTTTTAAATCGTTTGTAGTTTTTCATAGGAAAAAAAATTTTTTTTTTGGTCCACAGGTTTCGGAGATATCGCTAACGCATCTCAAAAAAACCAAGAACGCAGCAATTTGGAAGCACTAAAAGTACTTTTCCTATAACTACAAACGATGAAATTGATTGTAGTGAAATTCATTTTTTTGTAGTTCTTATAGTTACTCCGAAAATATAATACATTGTGCGGAAACCAAGCAATTTAAGTAAATTTGGGTTTTTTCTTTTTAAATACGTTTTAAATCGTTTGTAGTTTTTCATACGAAAAAAAATTTTTTTTTTGGTCCACAGGTTTCGGAGATATCGCTAACGCATCTCAAAAAAACCAAGAACGCAGCAATTTGGAAGCACTAAAAGTACTTTTCCTATAACTACAAACGATGAAATTGATTGTAGTGAAATTCATTTTTTTGTAGTTCTTATAGTTACTCCGAAAATATAATACATTGTGCGGAAACCAAGCAATTTAAGTAAATTTGGGTTTTTTGTTTTTGAAATACGTTTTAAATCGTTTGCAGTTTTTCATACGAAAAAAAATTTTTTTTTTGGTCCACAGGTTTCGGAGATATCGCTAACGCATCTCAAAAAAACCAAGAACGCAGCAATTTGGAAGCACTAAAAGTACTTTTCCTATAACTACAAACGATGAAATTGATTGTAGTGAAATTCATTTTTTTGTAGTTCTTATAGTTACTCCGAAAATATAATACATTGTGAGGAAACCAAGCAATTTAAGCAAATTTGGGTTTTTTCTTTCTGAAATACGTTTTAAATCGTTTGTAGTTTTTCATAGGAAAAAAAATTTTTTTTTTAGTCCACAGGTTTCGGAGATATCGCTAACGCATCTCAAAAAAACCAAGAACGCAGCAATTTGGAAGCACTAAAAGTACTTTTCCTATAACTACAAACGATGAAATTGATTGTGGTGAAATTCATTTTTTTGTAGTTCTTATAGTTACTCCGAAAATATAATACATTGTGCGGAAACCAAGCAATTTAAGTAAATTTGGGGTTTTTGTTTTTGAAATACGTTTTAAATCGTTTGTAGTTTTTCATACGAAAAAAAATTTTTTTTTTGGTCCACAGGTTTCGGAGATATCGCTAACGCATCTCAAAAAAACCAAGAACGCAGCAATTTGGAAGCACTAAAAGTACTTTTCCTATAACTACAAACGATGGAATTGATTGTAGTGAAATTCATTTTTTTGTAGTTTTTATAGTTACTCCGAAAATATAATACATTGTGCGGAAACCAAGCAATTTAAGTAAATTTGGTTTTTTTGTTTTTGAAATACGTTTTATATCGTTTGTAGTTTTTCATACGAAAAAAAATTTTTTTTTTTGGTCCACAGGTTTCGGAGATATCGCTAACGCATCTCAAAAAAACCAAGAACGCAGCAATTTGGAAGCACTAAAAGTACTTTTCCTATAACTACAAACGATGAAATTGATTGTAGTGAAATTCATTTTTTTGTAGTTCTTATAGTTACTCCGAAAATATAATACATTGTGCGGAAATCAAGCAATATAAGCAAATTTGGGTTTTTTCTTTCTGTAATACGTTTTAAATCGTTTGTAGTTTTTCATAGGAAAAAAAATTTTTTTTTTGGTCCACAGGTTTCGGAGATATCGCTAACGCATCTCAAAAAAACCAAGAACGCAGCAATTTGGAAGCACTAAAAGTACTTTTCCTATAACTACAAACGATGAAATTGATTGTAGTGAAATTCATTTTTTTGTAGTTCTTATAGTTACTCCGAAAATATAATACATTGTGCGGAAACAAAGCAGTTTAAGTAAATTTGGGTTTTTTGTTTTTGAAATACGTTTTAAATCGTTTGTAGTTTTTCATACGAAAAAAATTTTTTTTTTTGGTCCACATGTTTCGGAGATATCGCTAACGCATCTCAAAAAAACCAAGAACGCAGCAATTTGGAAGCACTAAAAGTACTTTTCCTATAACTACAAACGATGAAATTGATTGTAGTGAAATTCATTTTTTTGTAGTTCTTATAGTTACTACGAAAATATAATACATTGCAAAATTGGGAAATTCGAATACACCAGGTTGGGTATTCCAAACAATGATTTTTGCACAGCAAATGGGTTCTTTGAATAATTCTCTCGATTTAAATTACAAGCATATTAAAGTTTTTGAATGTGCAAGTAAATATTGTTGCTTACAATTCATATGTTCAAAAATAAAACAAACTTCATTTCAGCATACCCCTTCTAACAAAAATTATTCTTACGCTCAAGCAAATGTACGTACATACATATGTATGTATGCTCATATGTAAGCTAAGAAATGTATGAACATGGTAATGTATCTGCTATGACGATCGTAGCGTATAAACAAACTTAGATATATATGCAAACACATACATATGTATATTCTTAAACTAAAGATCAACCAACACCCCACTTCACTCCACTTCACACCCACCTCATTTAACCAATATATCCAAGCATAAGCTAACATATGTATGTTTGTACATTCACATGTTCAAAAAAAAAAAAAAAAAAACTTCTATTTAACCAACCACTTCCAACAATAATTATTCTTACGCACAAGCATGTGTACATACATACATATGTATGTTCAAATGTAAATCACAAAATCCTGAAAACTAGCTTCCTCTTTTTCATTCATAATGCTTCTTCTTAAGTTGTCCAAATGGTGATGCAATTTAGCAATATGGCATTTGATAAAATCGTCAAAAGAAAAATGTTTGTGATTTTATAAATACCAACTTCGATGCATATTGAGGGCTTTCATTATAACGCGCATAACTACTCCCATAACTAGGCACTTTTCCTATGAAATAATACCAAACTATTTATATGCCCTAATCGAAGTAATAATATGGTAGTAAAAAATGCAAATAAAGATGCGAGTATATTGCCCAATAAATGCCCAGTAACGTATTAGCAATATAATCTAAATATTTTCATGCATTGTTCATATACATTTATGCAAATAATTTTCCAATATGCCGAATTGCCGAGTTGGCAGAGCTTATGGAAATTTTAATTTGCTATTTGAAAAACCTGATCTTATTCTGTCGAAAAATTGTTCGCGCAGTCGAACAACCAAGTTTTCAGCAGCTGTGTTGCAGTTAATACATAAAAGTCGAGTTTTACCCGTTTCTGGCCCGAATTCGCACTGTGACGTCATATTGTATATGCTGACTTGTTTATCACATGTCAGTACAAAGTAAGAATTTTACACTATTTTCATAGATAAATATAGTAATAAATGGGAGGGGCGAAATGAATTAAAGTAATTTTGCCAAGAAAAATAACATTATGTCGCAAAAGAGCAATAAATTCCTTTATTTTAGTATTAATAATAAATTCCCCTTTTAGCTGTCAGTTGATTTAAGCTGCAAACGGCAACACTTTTAACCACCGACGACACATAATTTGGCTCGTGCCTATTGTATTTCGTTGGCTAATTGCTACGAGCATTCATATGTATATATATATATCTGTATACGCGGATTTACATAAAGTCTTTGGTCGCTTTAGAACGTAGCAAGCGGCAAGTTTTTTTTATATCTGCCTTTACTTTGGAGTATTATTGAATATGTATGTATGTACATTTCTAATTTGGTTCATATTTTCATACATATATATTCAATGATACAATGCTCAAAAGCTGATCAACAGGCACAGGCTTCTGTGTACATATGCACATACGTATTTAAGGGTGGAATTGATGCTAGTCAAGTGCTCTTTGACTTGGCTTATCAAACTACAAATGATGAAATTAATTGTAGTGAAATTCATTTTTTTTGTAGTTTTTATAGTTACTCCGAAAATATAATACATTGTGCGGAAACCAAGCAATTTAAGCAAATTTGGGTTTTTTCTTTCTGAAATACGTTTTAAATCGTTTGTAGTTTTTCATAGGAAAAAAAATTTTTTTTTTAGTCCACAGGTTTCGGAGATATCGCTAACGCATCTCAAAAAAACCAAGAACGCAGCAATTTGGAAGCACTAAAAGTACTTTTCCTATAACTACAAACGATGAAATTGATTGTAGTGAAGTTCATTTTTTTGTAGTTCTTATAGTTACTCCGAAAATATAATACATTGTGCGGAAACCAAGCAATTTAAGGAAATTTGGGTTTTTTCTTTTTGAAATACGTTTTAAATCGTTTGTAGTTTTTCATACGAAAAAAAATTTTTTTTTGGTCGACAGGTTTCGGAGATATCGCTTACGCATCTCAAAAAAACCAAGAACGCAGCAATTTGGAAGCACTAAAAGTACTTTTCCTATAACTACAAACGATGAAATTGATTGTAGTGAAATTCATTTTTTTGTAGTTCTTATAGTTACTCCGAAAATATAATACATTGTGCGGAAACCAAGCAATTTAAGGAAATTTGGTTTTTTTGTTTTTGAAATACGTTTTAAATCGTTTGTAGTTTTTCATACGAAAAAAAATTTTTTTTTTGGTCCATAGGTTTCGGAGATATCGCTAACGCATCTCAAAAAAACCAAGAACGCAGCAATTTGGAAGCACTAAAAGTACTTTTCCTATAACTACAAACGATGAAATTGATTGTAGTGAAGTTCATTTTTTTTTGTAGTTCTTATAGTTACTCCGAAAATATAATACATTGTGCGGAAACCAAGCAATTTAAGGAAATTTGGGTTTTTTCTTTTTGAAATACGTTTTAAATCGTTTGTAGTTTTTCATACGAAAAAAAATTTTTTTTTTGGTCGACAGGTTTCGGAGATATCGCTTACGCATCTCAAAAAAACCAAGAACGCAGCAATTTGGAAGCACTAAAAGTACTTTTCCTATAACTACAAACGATGAAATTGATTGTAGTGAAATTCATATTTTTGTAGTTCTTATAGTTACTCCGAAAATATAATACATTGTGCGGAAACCAAGCAATTTAAGGAAATTTGGTTTTTTTGTTTTTGAAATACGTTTTAAATCGTTTGTAGTTTTTCATACGAAAAAAATTTTTTTTTTGGTCCATAGGTTTCGGAGATATCGCTAACGCATCTCAAAAAAACCAAGAACGCAGCAATTTGGAAGCACTAAAAGTACTTTTCCTATAACTACAAACGATGAAATTGATTGTAGTGAAATTCATTTTTTTGTAGTTCTTATAGTTACTCCGAAAATATAATACATTGTGCGGAAACCAAGCAATTTAAGTAAATTTGGGTTTTTTGTTTTTGAAATACGTTTTAAATCGTTTGTAGTTTTTCATACGAAAAAAATTTTTTTTTTTGGTCGACAGGTTTCGGAGATATCGCTTACGCATCTCAAAAAAACCAAGAACGCAGCAATTTGGAAGCACTAAAAGTACTTTTCCTATAACTACAAACGATGAAATTGATTGTAGTGAAATTCATATTTTTGTAGTTCTTATAGTTACTCCGAAAATATAATACATTGTGCGGAAACCAAGCAATTTAAGGAAATTTGGTTTTTTTGTTTTTGAAATACGTTTTAAATCGTTTGTAGTTTTTCATACGAAAAAAAATTTTTTTTTTGGTCCATAGGTTTCGGAGATATCGCTAACGCATCTCAAAAAAACCAAGAACGCAGCAATTTGGAAGCACTAAAAGTACTTTTCCTATAACTACAAACGATGAAATTGATTGTAGTGAAATTCATTTTTTTGTAGTTTTTATAGTTACTCCGAAAATATAATACATTGTGCGGAAACCAAGCAATTTAAGTAAATTTGGTTTTTTTGTTTTTGAAATACGTTTTAAATCGTTTGTAGTTTTTCATACGAAAAAAAATTTTTTTTTTGGTCCACAGGTTTCGGAGATATCGCTAACGCATCTCAAAAAAACCAAGAACAGAAAGAAAAAACCCAAATTTGCTTAAATTGCTTGATTTCCGCACAATGTATTATATTTTCGGAGTAACTATAAGAACTACAAAAAAATGAATTTCACTACAATCAATTTCATCGTTTGTAGTTATAGGAAAAGTACTTTTAGTGCTTCCAAATTGCTGCGTTCTTGGTTTTTTTGAGATGCGTTAGCGATATCTCCGAAACCTGTGGACCAAAAAAAAAATTTTTTTTCGTATGAAAAACTACAAACGATATAAAACGTATTTCAAAAACAAAAAAACCAAATTTACTTAAATTGCTTGGTTTCCGCACAATGTATTATATTTTCGGAGTAACTATAAAAACTACAAAAAAATGAATTTCACTACAATCAATTCCATCGTTTGTAGTTATAGGAAAAGTACTTTTAGTGCTTCCAAATTGCTGCGTTCTTGGTTTTTTTGAGATGCGTTAGCGATATCTCCGAAACCTGTGGACCAAAAAAAAAATTTTTTTTCGTATGAAAAACTACAAACGATTTAAAACGTATTTCAAAAACAAAAAACCCAAATTTACTTAAATTGCTTGGTTTCCGCACAATGTATTATATTTTCGGAGTAACTATAAGAACTACAAAAAAATGAATTTCACTACAATCAATTTCATCGTTTGTAGTTATAGGAAAAGTACTTTTAGTGCTTCCAAATTGCTGCGTTCTTGGTTTTTTTGAGATGCGTTAGCGATATCTCCGAAACCTGTGGACTAAAAAAAAAATTTTTTTTCTTATGAAAAACTACAAACGATTTAAAACGTATTTCAGAAAGAAAAAACCCAAATTTGCTTAAATTGCTTGGTTTCCGCACAATGTATTATATTTTCGGAGTAACTATAAGAACTACAAAAAAATGAATTTCACTACAATCAATTTCATCGTTTGTAGTTATAGGAAAAGTACTTTTAGTGCTTCCAAATTTCTGCGTTCTTGGTTTTTTTGAGATGCGTTAGCGATATCTCCGAAACCTGTGGACCAAAAAAAAAATTTTTTTTCGTATGAAAAACTACAAACGATTTAAAACGTATTTCAAAAACAAAAAACCCAAATTTACTTAAATTGCTTGGTTTCCGCACAATGTATTATATTTTCGGAGTAACTATAAAAACTACAAAAAAATGAATTTCACTACAATCAATTTCATCGTTTGTAGTTATAGGAAAAGTACTTTTAGTGCTTCCAAATTGCTGCGTTCTTGGTTTTTTTGAGATGCGTTAGCGATATCTCCGAAACCTGTGGACCAAAAAAAAAATTTTTTTTCGTATGAAAAACTACAAACGATTTAAAACGTATTTCAAAAACAAAAAACCCAAATTTACTTAAATTGCTTGGTTTCCGCACAATGTATTATATTTTCGGAGTAACTATAAGAACTACAAAAAAATGAATTTCACTACAATCAATTTCATCGTTTGTAGTTATAGGAAAAGTACTTTTAGTGCTTCCAAATTGCTGCGTTCTTGGTTTTTTTGAGATGCGTTAGCGATATCTCCGAAACCTGTGGACCAAAAAAAAATTTTTTTTCCTATGAAAAACTACAAACGATTTAAACCGTATTTCAGAAAGAAAAAACCCAAATTTGCTTAAATTGCTTGGTTTCCGCACAATGTATTATATTTTCGGAGTAACTATAAAAACTACAAAAAAATGAATTTCACTACAATCAATTTCATCGTTTGTAGTTATAGGAAAAGTACTTTTAGTGCTTCCAAATTGCTGCGTTCTTGGTTTTTTTGAGATGCGTAAGCGATATCTCCGAAACCTCTCGACCAAAAAAAAATTTTTTTTCGTATGAAAAACTACAAACGATTTAAAACGTATTTCAAAAAGAAAAAACCCAAATTTCCTTAAATTGCTTGGTTTCCGCACAATGTATTATATTTTCGGAGTAACTATAAGAACTACAAAAAAATGAACTTCACTACAATCAATTTCATCGTTTGTAGTTATAGGAAAAGTACTTTTAGTGCTTCCAAATTGCTGCGTTCTTGGTTTTTTTGAGATGCGTTAGCGATATCTCCGAAACCTATGGACCAAAAAAAAAATTTTTTTTCGTATGAAAAACTACAAACGATTTAAAACGTATTTCAAAAACAAAAAAACCAAATTTCCTTAAATTGCTTGGTTTCCGCACAATGTATTATATTTTCGGAGTAACTATAAGAACTACAAAAAAATGAATTTCACTACAATCAATTTCATCGTTTGTAGTTATAGGAAAAGTACTTTTAGTGCTTCCAAATTGCTGCGTTCTTGGTTTTTTTGAGATGCGTAAGCGATATCTCCGAAACCTGTCGACCAAAAAAAAAATTTTTTTTCGTATGAAAAACTACAAACGATTTAAAACGTATTTCAAAAAGAAAAAACCCAAATTTCCTTAAATTGCTTGGTTTCCGCACAATGTATTATATTTTCGGAGTAACTATAAGAACTACAAAAAAATGAACTTCACTACAATCAATTTCATCGTTTGTAGTTATAGGAAAAGTACTTTTAGTGCTTCCAAATTGCTGCGTTCTTGGTTTTTTTGAGATGCGTTAGCGATATCTCCGAAACCTATGGACCAAAAAAAAAATTTTTTTTCGTATGAAAAACTACAAACGATTTAAAACGTATTTCAAAAACAAAAAAACCAAATTTCCTTAAATTGCTTGGTTTCCGCACAATGTATTATATTTTCGGAGTAACTATAAGAACTACAAAAAAATGAATTTCACTACAATCAATTTCATCGTTTGTAGTTATAGGAAAAGTACTTTTAGTGCTTCCAAATTGCTGCGTTCTTGGTTTTTTTGAGATGCGTAAGCGATATCTCCGAAACCTGTCGACCAAAAAAAAAATTTTTTTTCGTATGAAAAACTACAAACGATTTAAAACGTATTTCAAAAAGAAAAAACCCAAATTTCCTTAAATTGCTTGGTTTCCGCACAATGTATTATATTTTCGGAGTAACTATAAGAACTACAAAAAAATGAACTTCACTACAATCAATTTCATCGTTTGTAGTTATAGGAAAAGTACTTTTAGTGCTTCCAAATTGCTGCGTTCTTGGTTTTTTTGAGATGCGTTAGCGATATCTCCGAAACCTGTGGACCAAAAAAAAAATTTTTTTTCCTATGAAAAACTACAAACGATTTAAAACGTATTACAGAAAGAAAAAACCCAAATTTGCTTAAATTGCTTGATTTCCGCACAATGTATTATATTTTCGGAGTAACTATAAGAACTACAAAAAAATGAATTTCACTACAATCAATTTCATCGTTTGTAGTTATAGGAAAAGTACTTTTAGTGCTTCCAAATTGCTGCGTTCTTGGTTTTTTTGAGATGCGTTAGCGATATCTCCGAAACCTGTGGACCAAAAAAAAAATTTTTTTTCGTATGAAAAACTACAAACGATATAAAATGTATTTCAAAAACAAAAAAACCAAATTTACTTAAATTGCTTGGTTTCCGCACAATGTATTATATTTTCGGAGTAACTATAAAAACTACAAAAAAATGAATTTCACTACAATCAATTCCATCGTTTGTAGTTATAGGAAAAGTACTTTTAGTGCTTCCAAATTGCTGCGTTCTTGGTTTTTTTGAGATGCGTTAGCGATATCTCCGAAACCTGTGGACCAAAAAAAAAATTTTTTTTCGTATGAAAAACTACAAACGATTTAAAACGTATTTCAAAAACAAAAAACCCAAATTTACTTAAATTGCTTGGTTTCCGCACAATGTATTATATTTTCGGAGTAACTATAAGAACTACAAAAAAATGAATTTCACTACAATCAATTTCATCGTTTGTAGTTATAGGAAAAGTACTTTTAGTGCTTCCAAATTGCTGCGTTCTTGGTTTTTTTGAGATGCGTTAGCGATATCTCCGAAACCTATGGACCAAAAAAAAAATTTTTTTTCGTATGAAAAACTACAAACGATTTAAAACGTATTTCAAAAACAAAAAAACCAAATTTCCTTAAATTGCTTGGTTTCCGCACAATGTATTATATTTTCGGAGTAACTATAAGAACTACAAAAAAATGAATTTCACTACAATCAATTTCATCGTTTGTAGTTATAGGAAAAGTACTTTTAGTGCTTCCAAATTGCTGCGTTCTTGGTTTTTTTGAGATGCGTAAGCGATATCTCCGAAACCTGTCGACCAAAAAAAAAATTTTTTTTCGTATGAAAAACTACAAACGATTTAAAACGTATTTCAAAAAGAAAAAACCCAAATTTCCTTAAATTGCTTGGTTTCCGCACAATGTATTATATTTTCGGAGTAACTATAAGAACTACAAAAAAATGAACTTCACTACAATCAATTTCATCGTTTGTAGTTATAGGAAAAGTACTTTTAGTGCTTCCAAATTGCTGCGTTCTTGGTTTTTTTGAGATGCGTTAGCGATATCTCCGAAACCTATGGACCAAAAAAAAAATTTTTTTTCGTATGAAAAACTACAAACGATTTAAAACGTATTTCAAAAACAAAAAAACCAAATTTCCTTAAATTGCTTGGTTTCCGCACAATGTATTATATTTTCGGAGTAACTATAAGAACTACAAAAAAATGAATTTCACTACAATCAATTTCATCGTTTGTAGTTATAGGAAAAGTACTTTTAGTGCTTCCAAATTGCTGCGTTCTTGGTTTTTTTGAGATGCGTAAGCGATATCTCCGAAACCTGTCGACCAAAAAAAAATTTTTTTTCGTATGAAAAACTACAAACGATTTAAAACGTATTTCAAAAAGAAAAAACCCAAATTTCCTTAAATTGCTTGGTTTCCGCACAATGTATTATATTTTCGGAGTAACTATAAGAACTACAAAAAAATGAACTTCACTACAATCAATTTCATCGTTTGTAGTTATGGGAAAAGTACTTTTAGTGCTTCCAAATTGCTGCGTTCTTGGTTTTTTTGAGATGCGTTAGCGATATCTCCGAAACCTGTGGACTAAAAAAAAAATTTTTTTTCCTATGAAAAACTACAAACGATTTAAAACGTATTTCAGAAAGAAAAAACCCAAATTTGCTTAAATTGCTTGGTTTCCGCACAATGTATTATATTTTCGGAGTAACTATAAGAACTACAAAAAAATGAATTTCACTACAATCAATTTCATCGTTTGTAGTTATAGGAAAAGTACTTTTAGTGCTTCCAAATTTCTGCGTTCTTGGTTTTTTTGAGATGCGTTAGCGATATCTCCGAAACCTGTGGACCAAAAAAAAAATTTTTTTTCGTATGAAAAACTACAAACGATTTAAAACGTATTTCAAAAACAAAAAACCCAAATTTACTTAAATTGCTTGGTTTCCGCACAATGTATTATATTTTCGGAGTAACTATAAAAACTACAAAAAAATGAATTTCACTACAATCAATTTCATCGTTTGTAGTTATAGGAAAAGTACTTTTAGTGCTTCCAAATTGCTGCGTTCTTGGTTTTTTTGAGATGCGTTAGCGATATCTCCGAAACCTGTGGACCAAAAAAAAATTTTTTTTCGTATGAAAAACTACAAACGATTTAAAACGTATTTCAAAAACAAAAAACCCAAATTTACTTAAATTGCTTGGTTTCCGCACAATGTATTATATTTTCGGAGTAACTATAAGAACTACAAAAAAATGAATTTCACTACAATCAATTTCATCGTTTGTAGTTATAGGAAAAGTACTTTTAGTGCTTCCAAATTGCTGCGTTCTTGGTTTTTTTGAGATGCGTTAGCGATATCTCCGAAACCTGTGGACCAAAAAAAAAATTTTTTTTCCTATGAAAAACTACAAACGATTTAAACCGTATTTCAGAAAGAAAAAACCCAAATTTGCTTAAATTGCTTGGTTTCCGCACAATGTATTATATTTTCGGAGTAACTATAAAAACTACAAAAAAATGAATTTCACTACAATCAATTTCATCGTTTGTAGTTATAGGAAAAGTACTTTTAGTGCTTCCAAATTGCTGCGTTCTTGGTTTTTTTGAGATGCGTAAGCGATATCTCCGAAACCTCTCGACCAAAAAAAAATTTTTTTTTCGTATGAAAAACTACAAACGATTTAAAACGTATTTCAAAAAGAAAAAACCCAAATTTCCTTAAATTGCTTGGTTTCCGCACAATGTATTATATTTTCGGAGTAACTATAAGAACTACAAAAAAATGAACTTCACTACAATCAATTTCATCGTTTGTAGTTATAGGAAAAGTACTTTTAGTGCTTCCAAATTGCTGCGTTCTTGGTTTTTTTGAGATGCGTTAGCGATATCTCCGAAACCTATGGACCAAAAAAAAAATTTTTTTTCGTATGAAAAACTACAAACGATTTAAAACGTATTTCAAAAACAAAAAAACCAAATTTCCTTAAATTGCTTGGTTTCCGCACAATGTATTATATTTTCGGAGTAACTATAAGAACTACAAAAAAATGAATTTCACTACAATCAATTTCATCGTTTGTAGTTATAGGAAAAGTACTTTTAGTGCTTCCAAATTGCTGCGTTCTTGGTTTTTTTGAGATGCGTAAGCGATATCTCCGAAACCTGTCGACCAAAAAAAAAATTTTTTTTCGTATGAAAAACTACAAACGATTTAAAACGTATTTCAAAAAGAAAAAACCCAAATTTCCTTAAATTGCTTGGTTTCCGCACAATGTATTATATTTTCGGAGTAACTATAAGAACTACAAAAAAATGAACTTCACTACAATCAATTTCATCGTTTGTAGTTATAGGAAAAGTACTTTTAGTGCTTCCAAATTGCTGCGTTCTTGGTTTTTTTGAGATGCGTTAGCGATATCTCCGAAACCTATGGACCAAAAAAAAAATTTTTTTTCGTATGAAAAACTACAAACGATTTAAAACGTATTTCAAAAACAAAAAAACCAAATTTCCTTAAATTGCTTGGTTTCCGCACAATGTATTATATTTTCGGAGTAACTATAAGAACTACAAAAAAATGAATTTCACTACAATCAATTTCATCGTTTGTAGTTATAGGAAAAGTACTTTTAGTGCTTCCAAATTGCTGCGTTCTTGGTTTTTTTGAGATGCGTAAGCGATATCTCCGAAACCTGTCGACCAAAAAAAAAATTTTTTTTCGTATGAAAAACTACAAACGATTTAAAACGTATTTCAAAAAGAAAAAACCCAAATTTCCTTAAATTGCTTGGTTTCCGCACAATGTATTATATTTTCGGAGTAACTATAAGAACTACAAAAAAATGAACTTCACTACAATCAATTTCATCGTTTGTAGTTATAGGAAAAGTACTTTTAGTGCTTCCAAATTGCTGCGTTCTTGGTTTTTTTGAGATGCGTTAGCGATATCTCCGAAACCTGTGGACCAAAAAAAAAATTTTTTTTCCTATGAAAAACTACAAACGATTTAAAACGTATTACAGAAAGAAAAAACCCAAATTTGCTTAAATTGCTTGATTTCCGCACAATGTATTATATTTTCGGAGTAACTATAAGAACTACAAAAAAATGAATTTCACTACAATCAATTTCATCGTTTGTAGTTATAGGAAAAGTACTTTTAGTGCTTCCAAATTGCTGCGTTCTTGGTTTTTTTGAGATGCGTAAGCGATATCTCCGAAACCTGTCGACCAAAAAAAAATTTTTTTTCGTATGAAAAACTACAAACGATTTAAAACGTATTTCAAAAAGAAAAAACCCAAATTTCCTTAAATTGCTTGGTTTCCGCACAATGTATTATATTTTCGGAGTAACTATAAGAACTACAAAAAAATGAACTTCACTACAATCAATTTCATCGTTTGTAGTTATGGGAAAAGTACTTTTAGTGCTTCCAAATTGCTGCGTTCTTGGTTTTTTTGAGATGCGTTAGCGATATCTCCGAAACCTGTGGACTAAAAAAAAAATTTTTTTTCCTATGAAAAACTACAAACGATTTAAAACGTATTTCAGAAAGAAAAAACCCAAATTTGCTTAAATTGCTTGGTTTCCGCACAATGTATTATATTTTCGGAGTAACTATAAGAACTACAAAAAAATGAATTTCACTACAATCAATTTCATCGTTTGTAGTTATAGGAAAAGTACTTTTAGTGCTTCCAAATTTCTGCGTTCTTGGTTTTTTTGAGATGCGTTAGCGATATCTCCGAAACCTGTGGACCAAAAAAAAAATTTTTTTTCGTATGAAAAACTACAAACGATTTAAAACGTATTTCAAAAACAAAAAACCCAAATTTACTTAAATTGCTTGGTTTCCGCACAATGTATTATATTTTCGGAGTAACTATAAAAACTACAAAAAAATGAATTTCACTACAATCAATTTCATCGTTTGTAGTTATAGGAAAAGTACTTTTAGTGCTTCCAAATTGCTGCGTTCTTGGTTTTTTTGAGATGCGTTAGCGATATCTCCGAAACCTGTGGACCAAAAAAAAATTTTTTTTCGTATGAAAAACTACAAACGATTTAAAACGTATTTCAAAAACAAAAAACCCAAATTTACTTAAATTGCTTGGTTTCCGCACAATGTATTATATTTTCGGAGTAACTATAAGAACTACAAAAAAATGAATTTCACTACAATCAATTTCATCGTTTGTAGTTATAGGAAAAGTACTTTTAGTGCTTCCAAATTGCTGCGTTCTTGGTTTTTTTGAGATGCGTTAGCGATATCTCCGAAACCTGTGGACCAAAAAAAAAATTTTTTTTCCTATGAAAAACTACAAACGATTTAAACCGTATTTCAGAAAGAAAAAACCCAAATTTGCTTAAATTGCTTGGTTTCCGCACAATGTATTATATTTTCGGAGTAACTATAAAAACTACAAAAAAATGAATTTCACTACAATCAATTTCATCGTTTGTAGTTATAGGAAAAGTACTTTTAGTGCTTCCAAATTGCTGCGTTCTTGGTTTTTTTGAGATGCGTAAGCGATATCTCCGAAACCTCTCGACCAAAAAAAAATTTTTTTTTCGTATGAAAAACTACAAACGATTTAAAACGTATTTCAAAAAGAAAAAACCCAAATTTCCTTAAATTGCTTGGTTTCCGCACAATGTATTATATTTTCGGAGTAACTATAAGAACTACAAAAAAATGAACTTCACTACAATCAATTTCATCGTTTGTAGTTATAGGAAAAGTACTTTTAGTGCTTCCAAATTGCTGCGTTCTTGGTTTTTTTGAGATGCGTTAGCGATATCTCCGAAACCTATGGACCAAAAAAAAAATTTTTTTTCGTATGAAAAACTACAAACGATTTAAAACGTATTTCAAAAACAAAAAAACCAAATTTCCTTAAATTGCTTGGTTTCCGCACAATGTATTATATTTTCGGAGTAACTATAAGAACTACAAAAAAATGAATTTCACTACAATCAATTTCATCGTTTGTAGTTATAGGAAAAGTACTTTTAGTGCTTCCAAATTGCTGCGTTCTTGGTTTTTTTGAGATGCGTAAGCGATATCTCCGAAACCTGTCGACCAAAAAAAAAAATTTTTTTTCGTATGAAAAACTACAAACGATTTAAAACGTATTTCAAAAAGAAAAAACCCAAATTTCCTTAAATTGCTTGGTTTCCGCACAATGTATTATATTTTCGGAGTAACTATAAGAACTACAAAAAAATGAACTTCACTACAATCAATTTCATCGTTTGTAGTTATAGGAAAAGTACTTTTAGTGCTTCCAAATTGCTGCGTTCTTGGTTTTTTTGAGATGCGTTAGCGATATCTCCGAAACCTATGGACCAAAAAAAAAATTTTTTTTCGTATGAAAAACTACAAACGATTTAAAACGTATTTCAAAAACAAAAAAACCAAATTTCCTTAAATTGCTTGGTTTCCGCACAATGTATTATATTTTCGGAGTAACTATAAGAACTACAAAAAAATGAATTTCACTACAATCAATTTCATCGTTTGTAGTTATAGGAAAAGTACTTTTAGTGCTTCCAAATTGCTGCGTTCTTGGTTTTTTTGAGATGCGTAAGCGATATCTCCGAAACCTGTCGACCAAAAAAAAAATTTTTTTTCGTATGAAAAACTACAAACGATTTAAAACGTATTTCAAAAAGAAAAAACCCAAATTTCCTTAAATTGCTTGGTTTCCGCACAATGTATTATATTTTCGGAGTAACTATAAGAACTACAAAAAAATGAACTTCACTACAATCAATTTCATCGTTTGTAGTTATAGGAAAAGTACTTTTAGTGCTTCCAAATTGCTGCGTTCTTGGTTTTTTTGAGATGCGTTAGCGATATCTCCGAAACCTGTGGACCAAAAAAAAAATTTTTTTTCCTATGAAAAACTACAAACGATTTAAAACGTATTACAGAAAGAAAAAACCCAAATTTGCTTAAATTGCTTGATTTCCGCACAATGTATTATATTTTCGGAGTAACTATAAGAACTACAAAAAAATGAATTTCACTACAATCAATTTCATCGTTTGTAGTTATAGGAAAAGTACTTTTAGTGCTTCCAAATTGCTGCGTTCTTGGTTTTTTTGAGATGCGTTAGCGATATCTCCGAAACCTGTGGACCAAAAAAAAAATTTTTTTTCCTATGAAAAACTACAAACGATTTAAAACGTATTACAGAAAGAAAAAACCCAAATTTGCTTAAATTGCTTGGTTTCCGCACAATGTATTATATTTTCGGAGTAACTATAAGAACTACAAAAAAATGAATTTCACTACAATCAATTTCATCGTTTGTAGTTATAGGAAAAGTACTTTTAGTGCTTCCAAATTTCTGCGTTCTTGGTTTTTTTGAGATGCGTTAGCGATATCTCCGAAACCTGTGGACCAAAAAAAAAATTTTTTTTCGTATGAAAAACTACAAACGATTTAAAACGTATTTCAAAAACAAAAAACCCAAATTTACTTAAATTGCTTGGTTTCCGCACAATGTATTATATTTTCGGAGTAACTATAAAAACTACAAAAAAATGAATTTCACTACAATCAATTTCATCGTTTGTAGTTATAGGAAAAGTACTTTTAGTGCTTCCAAATTGCTGCGTTCTTGGTTTTTTTGAGATGCGTTAGCGATATCTCCGAAACCTGTGGACCAAAAAAAAAATTTTTTTTCGTATGAAAAACTACAAACGATTTAAAACGTATTTCAAAAACAAAAAACCCAAATTTACTTAAATTGCTTGGTTTCCGCACAATGTATTATATTTTCGGAGTAACTATAAGAACTACAAAAAAATGAATTTCACTACAATCAATTTCATCGTTTGTAGTTATAGGAAAAGTACTTTTAGTGCTTCCAAATTGCTGCGTTCTTGGTTTTTTTGAGATGCGTTAGCGATATCTCCGAAACCTGTGGACCAAAAAAAAAATTTTTTTTCCTATGAAAAACTACAAACGATTTAAACCGTATTTCAGAAAGAAAAAACCCAAATTTGCTTAAATTGCTTGGTTTCCGCACAATGTATTATATTTTCGGAGTAACTATAAAAACTACAAAAAAATGAATTTCACTACAATCAATTTCATCGTTTGTAGTTATAGGAAAAGTACTTTTAGTGCTTCCAAATTGCTGCGTTCTTGGTTTTTTTGAGATGCGTAAGCGATATCTCCGAAACCTCTCGACCAAAAAAAAATTTTTTTTTCGTATGAAAAACTACAAACGATTTAAAACGTATTTCAAAAAGAAAAAACCCAAATTTCCTTAAATTGCTTGGTTTCCGCACAATGTATTATATTTTCGGAGTAACTATAAGAACTACAAAAAAATGAACTTCACTACAATCAATTTCATCGTTTGTAGTTATAGGAAAAGTACTTTTAGTGCTTCCAAATTGCTGCGTTCTTGGTTTTTTTGAGATGCGTTAGCGATATCTCCGAAACCTATGGACCAAAAAAAAAATTTTTTTTCGTATGAAAAACTACAAACGATTTAAAACGTATTTCAAAAACAAAAAAACCAAATTTCCTTAAATTGCTTGGTTTCCGCACAATGTATTATATTTTCGGAGTAACTATAAGAACTACAAAAAAATGAATTTCACTACAATCAATTTCATCGTTTGTAGTTATAGGAAAAGTACTTTTAGTGCTTCCAAATTGCTGCGTTCTTGGTTTTTTTGAGATGCGTAAGCGATATCTCCGAAACCTGTCGACCAAAAAAAAAATTTTTTTTCGTATGAAAAACTACAAACGATTTAAAACGTATTTCAAAAAGAAAAAACCCAAATTTCCTTAAATTGCTTGGTTTCCGCACAATGTATTATATTTTCGGAGTAACTATAAGAACTACAAAAAAATGAACTTCACTACAATCAATTTCATCGTTTGTAGTTATAGGAAAAGTACTTTTAGTGCTTCCAAATTGCTGCGTTCTTGGTTTTTTTGAGATGCGTTAGCGATATCTCCGAAACCTATGGACCAAAAAAAAAATTTTTTTTCGTATGAAAAACTACAAACGATTTAAAACGTATTTCAAAAACAAAAAAACCAAATTTCCTTAAATTGCTTGGTTTCCGCACAATGTATTATATTTTCGGAGTAACTATAAGAACTACAAAAAAATGAATTTCACTACAATCAATTTCATCGTTTGTAGTTATAGGAAAAGTACTTTTAGTGCTTCCAAATTGCTGCGTTCTTGGTTTTTTTGAGATGCGTAAGCGATATCTCCGAAACCTGTCGACCAAAAAAAAAATTTTTTTTCGTATGAAAAACTACAAACGATTTAAAACGTATTTCAAAAAGAAAAAACCCAAATTTCCTTAAATTGCTTGGTTTCCGCACAATGTATTATATTTTCGGAGTAACTATAAGAACTACAAAAAAATGAACTTCACTACAATCAATTTCATCGTTTGTAGTTATAGGAAAAGTACTTTTAGTGCTTCCAAATTGCTGCGTTCTTGGTTTTTTTGAGATGCGTTAGCGATATCTCCGAAACCTGTGGACCAAAAAAAAAATTTTTTTTCCTATGAAAAACTACAAACGATTTAAAACGTATTACAGAAAGAAAAAACCCAAATTTGCTTAAATTGCTTGATTTCCGCACAATGTATTATATTTTCGGAGTAACTATAAGAACTACAAAAAAATGAATTTCACTACAATCAATTTCATCGTTTGTAGTTATAGGAAAAGTACTTTTAGTGCTTCCAAATTGCTGCGTTCTTGGTTTTTTTGAGATGCGTTAGCGATATCTCCGAAACCTGTGGACCAAAAAAAAAATTTTTTTTCGTATGAAAAACTACAAACGATATAAAACGTATTTCAAAAACAAAAAAACCAAATTTACTTAAATTGCTTGGTTTCCGCACAATGTATTATATTTTCGGAGTAACTATAAAAACTACAAAAAAATGAATTTCACTACAATCAATTCCATCGTTTGTAGTTATAGGAAAAGTACTTTTAGTGCTTCCAAATTGCTGCGTTCTTGGTTTTTTTGAGATGCGTTAGCGATATCTCCGAAACCTGTGGACCAAAAAAAAAATTTTTTTTCGTATGAAAAACTACAAACGATTTAAAACGTATTTCAAAAACAAAAAACCCAAATTTACTTAAATTGCTTGGTTTCCGCACAATGTATTATATTTTCGGAGTAACTATAAGAACTACAAAAAAATGAATTTCACTACAATCAATTTCATCGTTTGTAGTTATAGGAAAAGTACTTTTAGTGCTTCCAAATTGCTGCGTTCTTGGTTTTTTTGAGATGCGTTAGCGATATCTCCGAAACCTATGGACCAAAAAAAAAATTTTTTTTCGTATGAAAAACTACAAACGATTTAAAACGTATTTCAAAAACAAAAAAACCAAATTTCCTTAAATTGCTTGGTTTCCGCACAATGTATTATATTTTCGGAGTAACTATAAGAACTACAAAAAAATGAATTTCACTACAATCAATTTCATCGTTTGTAGTTATAGGAAAAGTACTTTTAGTGCTTCCAAATTGCTGCGTTCTTGGTTTTTTTGAGATGCGTAAGCGATATCTCCGAAACCTGTCGACCAAAAAAAAAATTTTTTTTCGTATGAAAAACTACAAACGATTTAAAACGTATTTCAAAAAGAAAAAACCCAAATTTCCTTAAATTGCTTGGTTTCCGCACAATGTATTATATTTTCGGAGTAACTATAAGAACTACAAAAAAATGAACTTCACTACAATCAATTTCATCGTTTGTAGTTATAGGAAAAGTACTTTTAGTGCTTCCAAATTGCTGCGTTCTTGGTTTTTTTGAGATGCGTTAGCGATATCTCCGAAACCTATGGACCAAAAAAAAAATTTTTTTTCGTATGAAAAACTACAAACGATTTAAAACGTATTTCAAAAACAAAAAAACCAAATTTCCTTAAATTGCTTGGTTTCCGCACAATGTATTATATTTTCGGAGTAACTATAAGAACTACAAAAAAATGAATTTCACTACAATCAATTTCATCGTTTGTAGTTATAGGAAAAGTACTTTTAGTGCTTCCAAATTGCTGCGTTCTTGGTTTTTTTGAGATGCGTTAGCGATATCTCCGAAACCTATGGACCAAAAAAAAAATTTTTTTTCGTATGAAAAACTACAAACGATTTAAAACGTATTTCAAAAACAAAAAAACCAAATTTCCTTAAATTGCTTGGTTTCCGCACAATGTATTATATTTTCGGAGTAACTATAAGAACTACAAAAAAATGAATTTCACTACAATCAATTTCATCGTTTGTAGTTATGGGAAAAGTACTTTTAGTGCTTCCAAATTGCTGCGTTCTTGGTTTTTTTGAGATGCGTTAGCGATATCTCCGAAACCTGTGGACTAAAAAAAAAATTTTTTTTCCTATGAAAAACTACAAACGATTTAAAACGTATTTCAGAAAGAAAAAACCCAAATTTGCTTAAATTGCTTGGTTTCCGCACAATGTATTATATTTTCGGAGTAACTATAAGAACTACAAAAAAATGAATTTCACTACAATCAATTTCATCGTTTGTAGTTATAGGAAAAGTACTTTTAGTGCTTCCAAATTTCTGCGTTCTTGGTTTTTTTGAGATGCGTTAGCGATATCTCCGAAACCTGTGGACCAAAAAAAAAATTTTTTTTCGTATGAAAAACTACAAACGATTTAAAACGTATTTCAAAAACAAAAAACCCAAATTTACTTAAATTGCTTGGTTTCCGCACAATGTATTATATTTTCGGAGTAACTATAAAAACTACAAAAAAATGAATTTCACTACAATCAATTTCATCGTTTGTAGTTATAGGAAAAGTACTTTTAGTGCTTCCAAATTGCTGCGTTCTTGGTTTTTTTGAGATGCGTTAGCGATATCTCCGAAACCTGTGGACCAAAAAAAAATTTTTTTTCGTATGAAAAACTACAAACGATTTAAAACGTATTTCAAAAACAAAAAACCCAAATTTACTTAAATTGCTTGGTTTCCGCACAATGTATTATATTTTCGGAGTAACTATAAGAACTACAAAAAAATGAATTTCACTACAATCAATTTCATCGTTTGTAGTTATAGGAAAAGTACTTTTAGTGCTTCCAAATTGCTGCGTTCTTGGTTTTTTTGAGATGCGTTAGCGATATCTCCGAAACCTGTGGACCAAAAAAAAAATTTTTTTTCCTATGAAAAACTACAAACGATTTAAACCGTATTTCAGAAAGAAAAAACCCAAATTTGCTTAAATTGCTTGGTTTCCGCACAATGTATTATATTTTCGGAGTAACTATAAAAACTACAAAAAAATGAATTTCACTACAATCAATTTCATCGTTTGTAGTTATAGGAAAAGTACTTTTAGTGCTTCCAAATTGCTGCGTTCTTGGTTTTTTTGAGATGCGTTAGCGATATCTCCGAAACCTGTGGACCAAAAAAAAAATTTTTTTTCCTATGAAAAACTACAAACGATTTAAACCGTATTTCAGAAAGAAAAAACCCAAATTTGCTTAAATTGCTTGGTTTCCGCACAATGTATTATATTTTCGGAGTAACTATAAAAACTACAAAAAAATGAATTTCACTACAATCAATTTCATCGTTTGTAGTTATAGGAAAAGTACTTTTAGTGCTTCCAAATTGCTGCGTTCTTGGTTTTTTTGAGATGCGTTAGCGATATCTCCGAAACCTATGGACCAAAAAAAAAATTTTTTTTCGTATGAAAAACTACAAACGATTTAAAACGTATTTCAAAAACAAAAAAAACCAAATTTCCTTAAATTGCTTGGTTTCCGCACAATGTATTATATTTTCGGAGTAACTATAAGAACTACAAAAAAATGAATTTCACTACAATCAATTTCATCGTTTGTAGTTATAGGAAAAGTACTTTTAGTGCTTCCAAATTGCTGCGTTCTTGGTTTTTTTGAGATGCGTAAGCGATATCTCCGAAACCTGTCGACCAAAAAAAAAATTTTTTTTCGTATGAAAAACTACAAACGATTTAAAACGTATTTCAAAAAGAAAAAAACCCAAATTTCCTTAAATTGCTTGGTTTCCGCACAATGTATTATATTTTCGGAGTAACTATAAGAACTACAAAAAAATGAACTTCACTACAATCAATTTCATCGTTTGTAGTTATAGGAAAAGTACTTTTAGTGCTTCCAAATTGCTGCGTTCTTGGTTTTTTTGAGATGCGTTAGCGATATCTCCGAAACCTATGGACCAAAAAAAAAATTTTTTTTCGTATGAAAAACTACAAACGATTTAAAACGTATTTCAAAAACAAAAAAACCAAATTTCCTTAAATTGCTTGGTTTCCGCACAATGTATTATATTTTCGGAGTAACTATAAGAACTACAAAAAAATGAATTTCACTACAATCAATTTCATCGTTTGTAGTTATAGGAAAAGTACTTTTAGTGCTTCCAAATTGCTGCGTTCTTGGTTTTTTTGAGATGCGTAAGCGATATCTCCGAAACCTGTCGACCAAAAAAAAAATTTTTTTTCGTATGAAAAACTACAAACGATTTAAAACGTATTTCAAAAAGAAAAAACCCAAATTTCCTTAAATTGCTTGGTTTCCGCACAATGTATTATATTTTCGGAGTAACTATAAGAACTACAAAAAAATGAACTTCACTACAATCAATTTCATCGTTTGTAGTTATAGGAAAAGTACTTTTAGTGCTTCCAAATTGCTGCGTTCTTGGTTTTTTTGAGATGCGTTAGCGATATCTCCGAAACCTGTGGACCAAAAAAAAAATTTTTTTTCCTATGAAAAACTACAAACGATTTAAAACGTATTACAGAAAGAAAAAACCCAAATTTGCTTAAATTGCTTGATTTCCGCACAATGTATTATATTTTCGGAGTAACTATAAGAACTACAAAAAAATGAATTTCACTACAATCAATTTCATCGTTTGTAGTTATAGGAAAAGTACTTTTAGTGCTTCCAAATTGCTGCGTTCTTGGTTTTTTTGAGATGCGTTAGCGATATCTCCGAAACCTGTGGACCAAAAAAAAAATTTTTTTTCGTATGAAAAACTACAAACGATATAAAACGTATTTCAAAAACAAAAAAACCAAATTTACTTAAATTGCTTGGTTTCCGCACAATGTATTATATTTTCGGAGTAACTATAAAAACTACAAAAAAATGAATTTCACTACAATCAATTCCATCGTTTGTAGTTATAGGAAAAGTACTTTTAGTGCTTCCAAATTGCTGCGTTCTTGGTTTTTTTGAGATGCGTTAGCGATATCTCCGAAACCTGTGGACCAAAAAAAAAATTTTTTTTCGTATGAAAAACTACAAACGATTTAAAACGTATTTCAAAAACAAAAAACCCAAATTTACTTAAATTGCTTGGTTTCCGCACAATGTATTATATTTTCGGAGTAACTATAAGAACTACAAAAAAATGAATTTCACTACAATCAATTTCATCGTTTGTAGTTATAGGAAAAGTACTTTTAGTGCTTCCAAATTGCTGCGTTCTTGGTTTTTTTGAGATGCGTTAGCGATATCTCCGAAACCTATGGACCAAAAAAAAAATTTTTTTTCGTATGAAAAACTACAAACGATTTAAAACGTATTTCAAAAACAAAAAAACCAAATTTCCTTAAATTGCTTGGTTTCCGCACAATGTATTATATTTTCGGAGTAACTATAAGAACTACAAAAAAATGAATTTCACTACAATCAATTTCATCGTTTGTAGTTATAGGAAAAGTACTTTTAGTGCTTCCAAATTGCTGCGTTCTTGGTTTTTTTGAGATGCGTAAGCGATATCTCCGAAACCTGTCGACCAAAAAAAAAATTTTTTTTCGTATGAAAAACTACAAACGATTTAAAACGTATTTCAAAAAGAAAAAACCCAAATTTCCTTAAATTGCTTGGTTTCCGCACAATGTATTATATTTTCGGAGTAACTATAAGAACTACAAAAAAATGAACTTCACTACAATCAATTTCATCGTTTGTAGTTATAGGAAAAGTACTTTTAGTGCTTCCAAATTGCTGCGTTCTTGGTTTTTTTGAGATGCGTTAGCGATATCTCCGAAACCTATGGACCAAAAAAAAAATTTTTTTTTCGTATGAAAAACTACAAACGATTTAAAACGTATTTCAAAAACAAAAAAACCAAATTTCCTTAAATTGCTTGGTTTCCGCACAATGTATTATATTTTCGGAGTAACTATAAGAACTACAAAAAAATGAATTTCACTACAATCAATTTCATCGTTTGTAGTTATAGGAAAAGTACTTTTAGTGCTTCCAAATTGCTGCGTTCTTGGTTTTTTTGAGATGCGTTAGCGATATCTCCGAAACCTATGGACCAAAAAAAAAATTTTTTTTCGTATGAAAAACTACAAACGATTTAAAACGTATTTCAAAAACAAAAAAACCAAATTTCCTTAAATTGCTTGGTTTCCGCACAATGTATTATATTTTCGGAGTAACTATAAGAACTACAAAAAAATGAATTTCACTACAATCAATTTCATCGTTTGTAGTTATGGGAAAAGTACTTTTAGTGCTTCCAAATTGCTGCGTTCTTGGTTTTTTTGAGATGCGTTAGCGATATCTCCGAAACCTGTGGACTAAAAAAAAAATTTTTTTTCCTATGAAAAACTACAAACGATTTAAAACGTATTTCAGAAAGAAAAAACCCAAATTTGCTTAAATTGCTTGGTTTCCGCACAATGTATTATATTTTCGGAGTAACTATAAGAACTACAAAAAAATGAATTTCACTACAATCAATTTCATCGTTTGTAGTTATAGGAAAAGTACTTTTAGTGCTTCCAAATTTCTGCGTTCTTGGTTTTTTTGAGATGCGTTAGCGATATCTCCGAAACCTGTGGACCAAAAAAAAAATTTTTTTTCGTATGAAAAACTACAAACGATTTAAAACGTATTTCAAAAACAAAAAACCCAAATTTACTTAAATTGCTTGGTTTCCGCACAATGTATTATATTTTCGGAGTAACTATAAAAACTACAAAAAAATGAATTTCACTACAATCAATTTCATCGTTTGTAGTTATAGGAAAAGTACTTTTAGTGCTTCCAAATTGCTGCGTTCTTGGTTTTTTTGAGATGCGTTAGCGATATCTCCGAAACCTGTGGACCAAAAAAAAATTTTTTTTCGTATGAAAAACTACAAACGATTTAAAACGTATTTCAAAAACAAAAAACCCAAATTTACTTAAATTGCTTGGTTTCCGCACAATGTATTATATTTTCGGAGTAACTATAAGAACTACAAAAAAATGAATTTCACTACAATCAATTTCATCGTTTGTAGTTATAGGAAAAGTACTTTTAGTGCTTCCAAATTGCTGCGTTCTTGGTTTTTTTGAGATGCGTTAGCGATATCTCCGAAACCTGTGGACCAAAAAAAAAATTTTTTTTCCTATGAAAAACTACAAACGATTTAAACCGTATTTCAGAAAGAAAAAACCCAAATTTGCTTAAATTGCTTGGTTTCCGCACAATGTATTATATTTTCGGAGTAACTATAAAAACTACAAAAAAATGAATTTCACTACAATCAATTTCATCGTTTGTAGTTATAGGAAAAGTACTTTTAGTGCTTCCAAATTGCTGCGTTCTTGGTTTTTTTGAGATGCGTAAGCGATATCTCCGAAACCTCTCGACCAAAAAAAAATTTTTTTTTCGTATGAAAAACTACAAACGATTTAAAACGTATTTCAAAAAGAAAAAACCCAAATTTCCTTAAATTGCTTGGTTTCCGCACAATGTATTATATTTTCGGAGTAACTATAAGAACTACAAAAAAATGAACTTCACTACAATCAATTTCATCGTTTGTAGTTATAGGAAAAGTACTTTTAGTGCTTCCAAATTGCTGCGTTCTTGGTTTTTTTGAGATGCGTTAGCGATATCTCCGAAACCTATGGACCAAAAAAAAAATTTTTTTTCGTATGAAAAACTACAAACGATTTAAAACGTATTTCAAAAACAAAAAAACCAAATTTCCTTAAATTGCTTGGTTTCCGCACAATGTATTATATTTTCGGAGTAACTATAAGAACTACAAAAAAATGAATTTCACTACAATCAATTTCATCGTTTGTAGTTATAGGAAAAGTACTTTTAGTGCTTCCAAATTGCTGCGTTCTTGGTTTTTTTGAGATGCGTAAGCGATATCTCCGAAACCTGTCGACCAAAAAAAAAATTTTTTTTCGTATGAAAAACTACAAACGATTTAAAACGTATTTCAAAAAGAAAAAACCCAAATTTCCTTAAATTGCTTGGTTTCCGCACAATGTATTATATTTTCGGAGTAACTATAAGAACTACAAAAAAATGAACTTCACTACAATCAATTTCATCGTTTGTAGTTATAGGAAAAGTACTTTTAGTGCTTCCAAATTGCTGCGTTCTTGGTTTTTTTGAGATGCGTTAGCGATATCTCCGAAACCTATGGACCAAAAAAAAAATTTTTTTTCGTATGAAAAACTACAAACGATTTAAAACGTATTTCAAAAACAAAAAAACCAAATTTCCTTAAATTGCTTGGTTTCCGCACAATGTATTATATTTTCGGAGTAACTATAAGAACTACAAAAAAATGAATTTCACTACAATCAATTTCATCGTTTGTAGTTATAGGAAAAGTACTTTTAGTGCTTCCAAATTGCTGCGTTCTTGGTTTTTTTGAGATGCGTAAGCGATATCTCCGAAACCTGTCGACCAAAAAAAAAATTTTTTTTCGTATGAAAAACTACAAACGATTTAAAACGTATTTCAAAAAGAAAAAACCCAAATTTCCTTAAATTGCTTGGTTTCCGCACAATGTATTATATTTTCGGAGTAACTATAAGAACTACAAAAAAATGAACTTCACTACAATCAATTTCATCGTTTGTAGTTATAGGAAAAGTACTTTTAGTGCTTCCAAATTGCTGCGTTCTTGGTTTTTTTGAGATGCGTTAGCGATATCTCCGAAACCTGTGGACCAAAAAAAAAAATTTTTTTTTCGTATGAAAAACTACAAACGATATAAAACGTATTTCAAAAACAAAAAAACCAAATTTACTTAAATTGCTTGGTTTCCGCACAATGTATTATATTTTCGGAGTAACTATAAAAACTACAAAAAAATGAATTTCACTACAATCAATTCCATCGTTTGTAGTTATAGGAAAAGTACTTTTAGTGCTTCCAAATTGCTGCGTTCTTGGTTTTTTTGAGATGCGTTAGCGATATCTCCGAAACCTGTGGACCAAAAAAAAAATTTTTTTTCGTATGAAAAACTACAAACGATTTAAAACGTATTTCAAAAACAAAAAACCCAAATTTACTTAAATTGCTTGGTTTCCGCACAATGTATTATATTTTCGGAGTAACTATAAGAACTACAAAAAAATGAATTTCACTACAATCAATTTCATCGTTTGTAGTTATAGGAAAAGTACTTTTAGTGCTTCCAAATTGCTGCGTTCTTGGTTTTTTTGAGATGCGTTAGCGATATCTCCGAAACCTATGGACCAAAAAAAAAATTTTTTTTCGTATGAAAAACTACAAACGATTTAAAACGTATTTCAAAAACAAAAAAACCAAATTTCCTTAAATTGCTTGGTTTCCGCACAATGTATTATATTTTCGGAGTAACTATAAGAACTACAAAAAAATGAATTTCACTACAATCAATTTCATCGTTTGTAGTTATAGGAAAAGTACTTTTAGTGCTTCCAAATTGCTGCGTTCTTGGTTTTTTTGAGATGCGTAAGCGATATCTCCGAAACCTGTCGACCAAAAAAAAAATTTTTTTTCGTATGAAAAACTACAAACGATTTAAAACGTATTTCAAAAAGAAAAAACCCAAATTTCCTTAAATTCCTTGGTTTCCGCACAATGTATTATATTTTCGGAGTAACTATAAGAACTACAAAAAAATGAACTTCACTACAATCAATTTCATCGTTTGTAGTTATAGGAAAAGTACTTTTAGTGCTTCCAAATTGCTGCGTTCTTGGTTTTTTTGAGATGCGTTAGCGATATCTCCGAAACCTATGGACCAAAAAAAAAATTTTTTTTCGTATGAAAAACTACAAACGATTTAAAACGTATTTCAAAAACAAAAAAACCAAATTTCCTTAAATTGCTTGGTTTCCGCACAATGTATTATATTTTCGGAGTAACTATAAGAACTACAAAAAAATGAATTTCACTACAATCAATTTCATCGTTTGTAGTTATAGGAAAAGTACTTTTAGTGCTTCCAAATTGCTGCGTTCTTGGTTTTTTTGAGATGCGTAAGCGATATCTCCGAAACCTGTCGACCAAAAAAAAATTTTTTTTCGTATGAAAAACTACAAACGATTTAAAACGTATTTCAAAAAGAAAAAACCCAAATTTCCTTAAATTGCTTGGTTTCCGCACAATGTATTATATTTTCGGAGTAACTATAAGAACTACAAAAAAATGAACTTCACTACAATCAATTTCATCGTTTGTAGTTATAGGAAAAGTACTTTTAGTGCTTCCAAATTGCTGCGTTCTTGGTTTTTTTGAGATGCGTTAGCGATATCTCCGAAACCTGTGGACCAAAAAAAAAATTTTTTTTCCTATGAAAAACTACAAACGATTTAAAACGTATTACAGAAAGAAAAAACCCAAATTTGCTTAAATTGCTTGATTTCCGCACAATGTATTATATTTTCGGAGTAACTATAAGAACTACAAAAAAATGAATTTCACTACAATCAATTTCATCGTTTGTAGTTATAGGAAAAGTACTTTTAGTGCTTCCAAATTGCTGCGTTCTTGGTTTTTTTGAAATGCGTTAGCGATATCTCCGAAACCTGTGGACCAAAAAAAAAATTTTTTTTCGTATGAAAAACTACAAACGATATAAAACGTATTTCAAAAACAAAAAAACCAAATTTACTTAAATTGCTTGGTTTCCGCACAATGTATTATATTTTCGGAGTAACTATAAAAACTACAAAAAAATGAATTTCACTACAATCAATTCCATCGTTTGTAGTTATAGGAAAAGTACTTTTAGTGCTTCCAAATTGCTGCGTTCTTGGTTTTTTTGAGATGCGTTAGCGATATCTCCGAAACCTGTGGACCAAAAAAAAAATTTTTTTTCGTATGAAAAACTACAAACGATTTAAAACGTATTTCAAAAACAAAAAACCCAAATTTACTTAAATTGCTTGGTTTCCGCACAATGTATTATATTTTCGGAGTAACTATAAGAACTACAAAAAAATGAATTTCACTACAATCAATTTCATCGTTTGTAGTTATAGGAAAAGTACTTTTAGTGCTTCCAAATTGCTGCGTTCTTGGTTTTTTTGAGATGCGTAAGCGATATCTCCGAAACCTGTCGACCAAAAAAAAAAATTTTTTTCGTATGAAAAACTACAAACGATTTAAAACGTATTTCAAAAACAAAAAACCCAAATTTACTTAAATTGCTTGGTTTCCGCACAATGTATTATATTTTCGGAGTAACTATAAGAACTACAAAAAAATGAATTTCACTACAATCAATTTCATCGTTTGTAGTTATAGGAAAAGTACTTTTAGTGCTTCCAAATTGCTGCGTTCTTGGTTTTTTTGAGATGCGTTAGCGATATCTCCGAAACCTATGGACCAAAAAAAAAAATTTTTTTCGTATGAAAAACTACAAACGATTTAAAACGTATTTCAAAAACAAAAAAACCAAATTTCCTTAAATTGCTTGGTTTCCGCACAATGTATTATATTTTCGGAGTAACTATAAGAACTACAAAAATATGAATTTCACTACAATCAATTTCATCGTTTGTAGTTATAGGAAAAGTACTTTTAGTGCTTCCAAATTGCTGCGTTCTTGGTTTTTTTGAGATGCGTAAGCGATATCTCCGAAACCTGTCGACCAAAAAAAAAATTTTTTTTCGTATGAAAAACTACAAACGATTTAAAACGTATTTCAAAAAGAAAAAACCCAAATTTCCTTAAATTGCTTGGTTTCCGCACAATGTATTATATTTTCGGAGTAACTATAAGAACTACAAAAAAATTAACTTCACTACAATCAATTTCATCGTTTGTAGTTATAGGAAAAGTACTTTTAGTGCTTCCAAATTGCTGCGTTCTTGGTTTTTTTGAGATGCGTTAGCGATATCTCCGAAACCTATGGACCAAAAAAAAAATTTTTTTTCGTATGAAAAACTACAAACGATTTAAAACGTATTTCAAAAACAAAAAAACCAAATTTCCTTAAATTGCTTGGTTTCCGCACAATGTATTATATTTTCGGAGTAACTATAAGAACTACAAAAAAATGAATTTCACTACAATCAATTTCATCGTTTGTAGTTATAGGAAAAGTGCTTTTAGTGCTTCCAAATTGCTGCGTTCTTGGTTTTTTTGAGATGCGTAAGCGATATCTCCGAAACCTGTCGACCAAAAAAAAAATTTTTTTTCGTATGAAAAACTACAAACGATTTAAAACGTATTTCAAAAAGAAAAAACCCAAATTTCCTTAAATTGCTTGGTTTCCGCACAATGTATTATATTTTCGGAGTAACTATAAGAACTACAAAAAAATGAACTTCACTACAATCAATTTCATCGTTTGTAGTTACAGGAAAAGTACTTTTAGTGCTTCCAAATTGCTGCGTTCTTGGTTTTTTTGAGATGCGTTAGCGATATCTCCGAAACCTGTGGACTAAAAAAAAATTTTTTTTTCCTATGAAAAACTACAAACGATTTAAAACGTATTTCAGAAAGAAAAAACCCAAATTTGCTTAAATTGCTTGGTTTCCGCACAATGTATTATATTTTCGGGGTAACTATAAGAACTACAAAAAAATGAATTTCACTACAATCAATTTCATCGTTTGTAGTTATAGGAAAAGTACTTTTAGTGCTTCCAAATTGCTGCGTTCTTGGTTTTTTTGAGATGCGTTAGCGATATCTCCGAAACCTGTGGACCAAAAAAAAAATTTTTTTTCGTATGAAAAACTACAAACGATTTAAAACGTATTTCAAAAACAAAAAACCCAAATTTACTTAAATTGCTTGGTTTCCGCACAATGTATTATATTTTCGGAGTAACTATAAGAACTACAAAAAAATGAATTTCACTACAATCAATTTCATCGTTTGTAGTTATAGGAAAAGTACTTTTAGTGCTTCCAAATTGCTGCGTTCTTGGTTTTTTTGAGATGCGTTAGCGATATCTCCGAAACCTGTGGACCAAAAAAAAAATTTTTTTTCGTATGAAAAACTACAAACGATTTAAAACGTATTTCAAAAAGAAAAAAAAACAAATTTACTTAAATTGCTTGGTTTCCGCAGAATGTATTATATTTTCGGAGTAACTATAAAAACTACAAAAAAAATGAATTTCACTACAATTAATTTCATCATTTGTAGTTTGATAAGCCAAGTCAAAGAGCACTTGACTAGCATCAATTCCACCCTTAAATACGTATGTGCATATGTACACAGAAGCCTGTGCCTGTTGATCAGCTTTTGAGCATTGTATCATTGAATATATATGTATGAAAATATGAACCAAATTAGAAATGTACATACATACATATTCAATAATACTCCAAAGTAAAGGCAGATATAAAAAAAAACTTGCCGCTTGCTACGTTCTAAAGCGACCAAAGACTTTATGTAAATCCGCGTATACAGATATATATATATACATATGAATGCTCGTAGCAATTAGCCAACGAAATACAATAGGCACGAGCCAAATTATGTGTCGTCGGTGGTTAAAAGTGTTGCCGTTTGCAGCTTAAATCAACTGACAGCTAAAAGGGGAATTTATTATTAATACTAAAATAAAGGAATTTATTGCTCTTTTGCGACATAATGTTATTTTTCTTGGCAAAATTACTTTAATTCATTTCGCCCCTCCCATTTATTACTATATTTATCTATGAAAATAGTGTAAAATTCTTACTTTGTACTGACATGTGATAAACAAGTCAGCATATACAATATGACGTCACAGTGCGAATTCGGGCCAGAAACGGGTAAAACTCGACTTTTATGTATTAACTGCAACACAGCTGCTGAAAACTTGGTTGTTCGACTGCGCGAACAATTTTTCGACAGAATAAGATCAGGTTTTTCAAATAGCAAATTAAAATTTCCATAAGCTCTGCCAACTCGGCAATTCGGCATATTGGAAAATTATTTGCATAAATGTATATGAACAATGCATGAAAATATTTAGATTATATTGCTAATACGTTACTGGGCATTTATTGGGCAATATACTCGCATCTTTATTTGCATTTTTTACTACCATATTATTACTTCGATTAGGGCATATAAATAGTTTGGTATTATTTCATAGGAAAAGTGCCTAGTTATGGAAGTAGTTATGCGCGTTATAATGAAAGCCCTCAATATGCATCGAAGTTGGTATTTATAAAATCACAAACATTTTTCTTTTGACGATTTTATCAAATGCCATATTGCTAAATTGCATCACCATTTGGACAACTTAAGAAGAAGCATTATGAATGAAAAAGAGGAAGCTAGTTTTCAGGATTTTGTGATTTACATTTGAACATACATATGTATGTATGTACACATGCTTGTGCGTAAGAATAATTATTGTTGGAAGTGGTTGGTTGAATAGAAGTTTTTTTTTTTTTTTTTGAACATGTGAATGTACAAACATACATATGTTAGCTTATGCTTGGATATATTGGTTAAATGAGGTGGGTGTGAAGTGGAGTGAAGTGGGGTGTTGGTTGATCTTTAGTTTAAGAATATACATATGTATGTGTTTGCATATATATCTAAGTTTGTTTATACGCTACGATCGTCATAGCAGATACATTACCATGTTCATACATTTCTTAGCTTACATATGAGCATACATACATATGTATGTACGTACATTTGCTTGAGCGTAAGAATAATTTTTGTTAGAAGGGGTATGCTGAAATGAAGTTTGTTTTATTTTTGAACATATGAATTGTAAGCAACAATATTTACTTGCACATTCAAAAACTTTAATATGCTTGTAATTTATATCGAGAGAATTATTCAAAGAACCCATTTGCTGTGCAAAAATCATTGTTTGGAATACCCAACCTGGTGTATTCGAATTTCCCAATTTTGCAATGTATTATATTTTCGTAGTAACTATAAGAACTACAAAAAAATGAATTTCACTACAATCAATTTCATCGTTTGTAGTTATAGGAAAAGTACTTTTAGTGCTTCCAAGTTGCTGCGTTCTTGGTTTTTTTGAGATGCGTTAGCGATATCTCCGAAACATGTGGACCAAAAAAAAAATTTTTTTTCGTATGAAAAACTACAAACGATTTAAAACGTATTTCAAAAACAAAAAACCCAAATTTACTTAAACTGCTTTGTTTCCGCACAATGTATTATATTTTCGGAGTAACTATAAGAACTACAAAAAAATGAATTTCACTACAATCAATTTCATCGTTTGTAGTTATAGGAAAAGTACTTTTAGTGCTTCCAAATTGCTGCGTTCTTGGTTTTTTTGAGATGCGTTAGCGATATCTCCGAAACCTGTGGACCAAAAAAAAATTTTTTTTCCTATGAAAAACTACAAACGATTTAAAACGTATTACAGAAAGAAAAAACCCAAATTTGCTTAAATTGCTTGATTTCCGCACAATGTATTATATTTTCGGAGTAACTATAAGAACTACAAAAAAATGAATTTCACTACAATCAATTTCATCGTTTGTAGTTATAGGAAAAGTACTTTTAGTGCTTCCAAATTGCTGCGTTCTTGGTTTTTTTGAGATGCGTTAGCGATATCTCCGAAACCTGTGGACCAAAAAAAAAATTTTTTTTCGTATGAAAAACTACAAACGATATAAAACGTATTTCAAAAACAAAAAAACCAAATTTACTTAAATTGCTTGGTTTCCGCACAATGTATTATATTTTCGGAGTAACTATAAAAACTACAAAAAAATGAATTTCACTACAATCAATTCCATCGTTTGTAGTTATAGGAAAAGTACTTTTAGTGCTTCCAAATTGCTGCGTTCTTGGTTTTTTTGAGATGCGTTAGCGATATCTCCGAAACCTGTGGACCAAAAAAAAATTTTTTTTCGTATGAAAAACTACAAACGATTTAAAACGTATTTCAAAAACAAAAAACCCAAATTTACTTAAATTGCTTGGTTTCCGCACAATGTATTATATTTTCGGAGTAACTATAAGAACTACAAAAAAATGAATTTCACTACAATCAATTTCATCGTTTGTAGTTATAGGAAAAGTACTTTTAGTGCTTCCAAATTGCTGCGTTCTTGGTTTTTTTGAGATGCGTTAGCGATATCTCCGAAACCTGTGGACTAAAAAAAAAATTTTTTTTCCTATGAAAAACTACAAACGATTTAAAACGTATTTCAGAAAGAAAAAACCCAAATTTGCTTAAATTGCTTGGTTTCCGAACAATGTATTATATTTTCGGAGTAACTATAAGAACTACAAAAAAATGAATTTCACTACAATCAATTTCATCGTTTGTAGTTATAGGAAAAGTACTTTTAGTGCTTCCAAATTGCTGCGTTCTTGGTTTTTTTGAGATGCGTTAGCGATATCTCCAAAACCTGTGGACCAAAAAAAAAATTTTTTTTCGTATGAAAAACTGCAAACGATTTAAAACGTATTTCAAAAACAAAAAACCCAAATTTACTTAAATTGCTTGGTTTCCGCACAATGTATTATATTTTCGGAGTAACTATAAGAACTACAAAAAAATGAATTTCACTACAATCAATTTCATCGTTTGTAGTTATAGGAAAAGTACTTTTAGTGCTTCCAAATTGCTGCGTTCTTGGTTTTTTTGAGATGCGTTAGCGATATCTCCGAAACCTGTGGACCAAAAAAAAAATTTTTTTTCGTATGAAAAACTACAAACGATTTAAAACGTATTTCAAAAAGAAAAAACCCAAATTTACTTAAATTGCTTGGTTTCCGCACAATGTATTATATTTTCGGAGTAACTATAAGAACTACAAAAAAATGAATTTCACTACAATCAATTTCATCGTTTGTAGTTATAGGAAAAGTACTTTTAGTGCTTCCAAATTGCTGCGTTCTTGGTTTTTTTGAGATGCGTTAGCGATATCTCCGAAACCTGTGGACCAAAAAAAAAATTTTTTTTCCTATGAAAAACTACAAACGATTTAAAACGTATTTCAGAAAGAAAAAACCCAAATTTGCTTAAATTGCTTGGTTTCCGCACAATGTATTATATTTTCGGAGTAACTATAAAAACTACAAAAAAATGAATTTCACTACAATCAATTTCATCGTTTGTAGTTATAGGAAAAGTACTTTTAGTGCTTCCAAATTGCTGCGTTCTTGGTTTTTTTGAGATGCGTAAGCGATATCTCCGAAACCTGTCGACCAAAAAAAAAATTTTTTTTCGTATGAAAAACTACAAACGATTTAAAACGTATTTCAAAAAGAAAAAACCCAAATTTCCTTAAATTGCTTGGTTTCCGCACAATGTATTATATTTTCGGAGTAACTATAAGAACTACAAAAAAATGAACTTCACTACAATCAATTTCATCGTTTGTAGTTATAGGAAAAGTACTTTTAGTGCTTCCAAATTGCTGCGTTCTTGGTTTTTTTGAGATGCGTTAGCGATATCTCCGAAACCTATGGACCAAAAAAAAAATTTTTTTTCGTATGAAAAACTACAAACGATTTAAAACGTATTTCAAAAACAAAAAACCCAAATTTACTTAAATTGCTTGGTTTCCGCACAATGTATTATATTTTCGGAGTAACTATAAGAACTACAAAAAAATGAATTTCACTACAATCAATTTCATCGTTTGTAGTTATAGGAAAAGTACTTTTAGTGCTTCCAAATTGCTGCGTTCTTGGTTTTTTTGAGATGCGTAAGCGATATCTCCGAAACCTGTCGACCAAAAAAAAAAATTTTTTTCGTATGAAAAACTACAAACGATTTAAAACGTATTTCAAAAACAAAAAACCCAAATTTACTTAAATTGCTTGGTTTCCGCACAATGTATTATATTTTCGGAGTAACTATAAGAACTACAAAAAAATGAATTTCACTACAATCAATTTCATCGTTTGTAGTTATAGGAAAAGTACTTTTAGTGCTTCCAAATTGCTGCGTTCTTGGTTTTTTTGAGATGCGTTAGCGATATCTCCGAAACCTATGGACCAAAAAAAAAAATTTTTTTCGTATGAAAAACTACAAACGATTTAAAACGTATTTCAAAAACAAAAAAACCAAATTTCCTTAAATTGCTTGGTTTCCGCACAATGTATTATATTTTCGGAGTAACTATAAGAACTACAAAAATATGAATTTCACTACAATCAATTTCATCGTTTGTAGTTATAGGAAAAGTACTTTTAGTGCTTCCAAATTGCTGCGTTCTTGGTTTTTTTGAGATGCGTAAGCGATATCTCCGAAACCTGTCGACCAAAAAAAAAATTTTTTTTCGTATGAAAAACTACAAACGATTTAAAACGTATTTCAAAAAGAAAAAACCCAAATTTCCTTAAATTGCTTGGTTTCCGCACAATGTATTATATTTTCGGAGTAACTATAAGAACTACAAAAAAATGAACTTCACTACAATCAATTTCATCGTTTGTAGTTATAGGAAAAGTACTTTTAGTGCTTCCAAATTGCTGAGTTCTTGGTTTTTTTGAGATGCGTTAGCGATATCTCCGAAACCTATGGACCAAAAAAAAAATTTTTTTTCGTATGAAAAACTACAAACGATTTAAAACGTATTTCAAAAACAAAAAAACCAAATTTCCTTAAATTGCTTGGTTTCCGCACAATGTATTATATTTTCGGAGTAACTATAAGAACTACAAAAAAATGAATTTCACTACAATCAATTTCATCGTTTGTAGTTATAGGAAAAGTACTTTTAGTGCTTCCAAATTGCTGCGTTCTTGGTTTTTTTGAGATGCGTAAGCGATATCTCCGAAACCTGTCGACCAAAAAAAAAATTTTTTTTCGTATGAAAAACTACAAACGATTTAAAACGTATTTCAAAAAGAAAAAACCCAAATTTCCTTAAATTGCTTGGTTTCCGCACAATGTATTATATTTTCGGAGTAACTATAAGAACTACAAAAAAATGAACTTCACTACAATCAATTTCATCGTTTGTAGTTACAGGAAAAGTACTTTTAGTGCTTCCAAATTGCTGCGTTCTTGGTTTTTTTGAGATGCGTTAGCGATATCTCCGAAACCTGTGGACTAAAAAAAAAATTTTTTTTCCTATGAAAAACTACAAACGATTTAAAACGTATTTCAGAAAGAAAAAACCCAAATTTGCTTAAATTGCTTGGTTTCCGCACAATGTATTATATTTTCGGAGTAACTATAAGAACTACAAAAAAATGAATTTCACTACAATCAATTTCATCGTTTGTAGTTATAGGAAAAGTACTTTTAGTGCTTCCAAATTGCTGCGTTCTTGGTTTTTTTGAGATGCGTTAGCGATATCTCCGAAACCTGTGGACCAAAAAAAAAATTTTTTTTCGTATGAAAAACTACAAACGATTTAAAACGTATTTCAAAAACAAAAAACCCAAATTTACTTAAATTGCTTGGTTTCCGCACAATGTATTATATTTTCGGAGTAACTATAAGAACTACAAAAAAATGAATTTCACTACAATCAATTTCATCGTTTGTAGTTATAGGAAAAGTACTTTTAGTGCTTCCAAATTGCTGCGTTCTTGGTTTTTTTGAGATGCGTTAGCGATATCTCCGAAACCTGTGGACCAAAAAAAAAATTTTTTTTCGTATGAAAAACTACAAACGATTTAAAACGTATTTCAAAAAGAAAAAAAACAAATTTACTTAAATTGCTTGGTTTCCGCAGAATGTATTATATTTTCGGAGTAACTATAAAAACTACAAAAAAAATGAATTTCACTACAATTAATTTCATCATTTGTAGTTTGATAAGCCAAGTCAAAGAGCACTTGACTAGCATCAATTCCACCCTTAAATACGTATGTGCATATGTACACAGAAGCCTGTGCCTGTTGATCAGCTTTTGAGCATTGTATCATTGAATATATATGTATGAAAATATGAACCAAATTAGAAATGTACATACATACATATTCAATAATACTCCAAAGTAAAGGCAGATATAAAAAAAACTTGCCGCTTGCTACGTTCTAAAGCGACCAAAGACTTTATGTAAATCCGCGTATACAGATATATATATATACATATGAATGCTCGTAGCAATTAGCCAACGAAATACAATAGGCACGAGCCAAATTATGTGTCGTCGGTGGTTAAAAGTGTTGCCGTTTGCAGCTTAAATCAACTGACAGCTAAAAGGGGAATTTATTATTAATACTAAAATAAAGGAATTTATTGCTCTTTTGCGACATAATGTTATTTTTCTTGGCAAAATTACTTTAATTCATTTCGCCCCTCCCATTTATTACTATATTTATCTATGAAAATAGTGTAAAATTCTTACTTTGTACTGACATGTGATAAACAAGTCAGCATATACAATATGACGTCACAGTGCGAATTCGGGCCAGAAACGGGTAAAACTCGACTTTTATGTATTAACTGCAACACAGCTGCTGAAAACTTGGTTGTTCGACTGCGCGAACAATTTTTCGACAGAATAAGATCAGGTTTTTCAAATAGCAAATTAAAATTTCCATAAGCTCTGCCAACTCGGCAATTCGGCATATTGGAAAATTATTTGCATAAATGTATATGAACAATGCATGAAAATATTTAGATTATATTGCTAATACGTTACTGGGCATTTATTGGGCAATATACTCGCATCTTTATTTGCATTTTTTACTACCATATTATTACTTCGATTAGGGCATATAAATAGTTTGGTATTATTTCATAGGAAAAGTGCCTAGTTATGGAAGTAGTTATGCGCGTTATAATGAAAGCCCTCAATATGCATCGAAGTTGGTATTTATAAAATCACAAACATTTTTCTTTTGACGATTTTATCAAATGCCATATTGCTAAATTGCATCACCATTTGGACAACTTAAGAAGAAGCATTATGAATGAAAAAGAGGAAGCTAGTTTTCAGGATTTTGTGATTTACATTTGAACATACATATGTATGTATGTACACATGCTTGTGCGTAAGAATAATTATTGTTGGAAGTGGTTGGTTGAATAGAAGTTTTTTTTTTTTTTTTGAACATGTGAATGTACAAACATACATATGTTAGCTTATGCTTGGATATATTGGTTAAATGAGGTGGGTGTGAAGTGGAGTGAAGTGGGGTGTTGGTTGATCTTTAGTTTAAGAATATACATATGTATGTGTTTGCATATATATCTAAGTTTGTTTATACGCTACGATCGTCATAGCAGATACATTACCATGTTCATACATTTCTTAGCTTACATATGAGCATACATACATATGTATGTACGTACATTTGCTTGAGCGTAAGAATAATTTTTGTTAGAAGGGGTATGCTGAAATGAAGTTTGTTTTATTTTTGAACATATGAATTGTAAGCAACAATATTTACGTGCACATTCAAAAACTTTAATATGCTTGTAATTTAAATCGAGAGAATTATTCAAAGAACCCATTTGCTGTGCAAAAATCATTGTTTGGAATACCCAACCTGGTGTATTCGAATTTCCCAATTTTGCAATGTATTATATTTTCGTAGTAACTATAAGAACTACAAAAAAATGAATTTCACTACAATCAATTTCATCGTTTGTAGTTATAGGAAAAGTACTTTTAGTGCTTCCAAGTTGCTGCGTTCTTGGTTTTTTTGAGATGCGTTAGCGATATCTCCGAAACATGTGGACCAAAAAAAAAATTTTTTTTCGTATGAAAAACTACAAACGATTTAAAACGTATTTCAAAAACAAAAAACCCAAATTTACTTAAACTGCTTTGTTTCCGCACAATGTATTATATTTTCGGAGTAACTATAAGAACTACAAAAAAATGAATTTCACTACAATCAATTTCATCGTTTTTAGTTATAGGAAAAGTACTTTTAGTGCTTCCAAATTGCTGCGTTCTTGGTTTTTTTGATATGCGTTAGCGATATCTCCGAAACCTGTGGACCAAAAAAAAATTTTTTTTCCTATGAAAAACTACAAACGATTTAAAACGTATTACAGAAAGAAAAACCCCAAATTTGCTTAAATTGCTTGATTTCCGCACAATGTATTATATTTTCGGAGTAACTATAAGAACTACAAAAAAATGAATTTCACTACAATCAATTTCATCGTTTGTAGTTATAGGAAAAGTACTTTTAGTGCTTCCAAATTGCTGCGTTCTTGGTTTTTTTGAGATGCGTTAGCGATATCTCCGAAACCTGTGGACCAAAAAAAAAATTTTTTTTCGTATGAAAAACTACAAACGATATAAAACGTATTTCAAAAACAAAAAAACCAAATTTACTTAAATTGCTTGGTTTCCGCACAATGTATTATATTTTCGGAGTAACTATAAAAACTACAAAAAAATGAATTTCACTACAATCAATTCCATCGTTTGTAGTTATAGGAAAAGTACTTTTAGTGCTTCCAAATTGCTGCGTTCTTGGTTTTTTTGAGATGCGTTAGCGATATCTCCGAAACCTGTGGACCAAAAAAAAATTTTTTTTTCGTATGAAAAACTACAAACGATTTAAAACGTATTTCAAAAACAAAAAACCCAAATTTACTTAAATTGCTTGGTTTCCGCACAATGTATTATATTTTCGGAGTAACTATAAGAACTACAAAAAAATGAATTTCACTACAATCAATTTCATCGTTTGTAGTTATAGGAAAAGTACTTTTAGTGCTTCCAAATTGCTGCGTTCTTGGTTTTTTTGAGATGCGTTAGCGATATCTCCGAAACCTGTGGACTAAAAAAAAAATTTTTTTTCCTATGAAAAACTACAAACGATTTAAAACGTATTTCAGAAAGAAAAAACCCAAATTTGCTTAAATTGCTTGGTTTCCGAACAATGTATTATATTTTCGGAGTAACTATAAGAACTACAAAAAAATGAATTTCACTACAATCAATTTCATCGTTTGTAGTTATAGGAAAAGTACTTTTAGTGCTTCCAAATTGCTGCGTTCTTGGTTTTTTTGAGATGCGTTAGCGATATCTCCGAAACCTGTGGACCAAAAAAAAAATTTTTTTTCGTATGAAAAACTGCAAACGATTTAAAACGTATTTCAAAAACAAAAAACCCAAATTTACTTAAATTGCTTGGTTTCCGCACAATGTATTATATTTTCGGAGTAACTATAAGAACTACAAAAAAATGAATTTCACTACAATCAATTTCATCGTTTGTAGTTATAGGAAAAGTACTTTTAGTGCTTCCAAATTGCTGCGTTCTTGGTTTTTTTGAGATGCGTTAGCGATATCTCCGAAACCTGTGGACCAAAAAAAAAATTTTTTTTCGTATGAAAAACTACAAACGATTTAAAACGTATTTCAAAAAGAAAAAACCCAAATTTACTTAAATTGCTTGGTTTCCGCACAATGTATTATATTTTCGGAGTAACTATAAGAACTACAAAAAAATGAATTTCACTACAATCAATTTCATCGTTTGTAGTTATAGGAAAAGTACTTTTAGTGCTTCCAAATTGCTGCGTTCTTGGTTTTTTTGAGATGCGTTAGCGATATCTCCGAAACCTGTGGACCAAAAAAAAAATTTTTTTTCCTATGAAAAACTACAAACGATTTAAAACGTATTTCAGAAAGAAAAAACCCAAATTTGCTTAAATTGCTTGGTTTCCGCACAATGTATTATATTTTCGGAGTAACTATAAAAACTACAAAAAAATGAATTTCACTACAATCAATTTCATCGTTTGTAGTTATAGGAAAAGTACTTTTAGTGCTTCCAAATTGCTGCGTTCTTGGTTTTTTTGAGATGCGTAAGCGATATCTCCGAAACCTGTCGACCAAAAAAAAAATTTTTTTTCGTATGAAAAACTACAAACGATTTAAAACGTATTTCAAAAAGAAAAAACCCAAATTTCCTTAAATTGCTTGGTTTCCGCACAATGTATTATATTTTCGGAGTAACTATAAGAACTACAAAAAAATGAACTTCACTACAATCAATTTCATCGTTTGTAGTTATAGGAAAAGTACTTTTAGTGCTTCCAAATTGCTGCGTTCTTGGTTTTTTTGAGATGCGTTAGCGATATCTCCGAAACCTATGGACCAAAAAAAAAATTTTTTTTCGTATGAAAAACTACAAACGATTTAAAACGTATTTCAAAAACAAAAAAACCAAATTTCCTTAAATTGCTTGGTTTCCGCACAATGTATTATATTTTCGGAGTAACTATAAGAACTACAAAAAAATGAATTTCACTACAATCAATTTCATCGTTTGTAGTTATAGGAAAAGTACTTTTAGTGCTTCCAAATTGCTACGTTCTTGGTTTTTTTGAGATGCGTAAGCGATATCTCCGAAACCTGTCGACCAAAAAAAAAATTTTTTTTCGTATGAAAAACTACAAACGATTTAAAACGTATTTCAAAAAGAAAAAACCCAAATTTCCTTAAATTGCTTGGTTTCCGCACAATGTATTATATTTTCGGAGTAACTATAAGAACTACAAAAAAATGAACTTCACTACAATCAATTTCATCGTTTGTAGTTATAGGAAAAGTACTTTTAGTGCTTCCAAATTGCTGCGTTCTTGGTTTTTTTGAGATGCGTTAGCGATATCTCCGAAACCTATGGACCAAAAAAAAAATTTTTTTTCGTATGAAAAACTACAAACGATTTAAAACGTATTTCAAAAACAAAAAAACCAAATTTCCTTAAATTGCTTGGTTTCCGCACAATGTATTATATTTTCGGAGTAACTATAAGAACTACAAAAAAATGAATTTCACTACAATCAATTTCATCGTTTGTAGTTATAGGAAAAGTACTTTTAGTGCTTCCAAATTGCTGCGTTCTTGGTTTTTTTGAGATGCGTAAGCGATATCTCCGAAACCTGTCGACCAAAAAAAAAATTTTTTTTCGTATGAAAAACTACAAACGATTTAAAACGTATTTCAAAAAGAAAAAACCCAAATTTCCTTAAATTGCTTGGTTTCCGCACAATGTATTATATTTTCGGAGTAACTATAAGAACTACAAAAAAATGAACTTCACTGCAATCAATTGCATCGTTTGTAGTTATAGAAATCACAAAAAAAATTTGGATTTTTTCAAAGCGGGTTCCAGCGTGATGCAGCTCTAATATTTCGAAGTGTTTCAACGGAAACGGTGGAAATTTTTTGATAAACGATTAGCTTAACGTTAAGGTGCATCCCTGCATTGCATACTTCGTATGCAATTATGTGTTAAAGCTATGCTTGGTACGGCGGTTTTCAATCCCCGATTATTAAAAAATCATACAAACAGACAAAATTGGTTAATTCGTTGTAGTTCTATAAATAGAACGAAAACAACAACAAAAACCAAAGTTTCTTTGAAAACCGCCGTACCAAGCATAGCTTTAACACATAATTGCATACGAAGTATGCAATGTGTAAAAGATTAAAATATGCATAAAGAAGGCAATTGGGAAAGACTTCACAACAGGCATGACGTAGCTGAATGCGTTTACAACCATTTCAACTATCGTAGGGGTGCGAGTTCGACTCCCACTCCCGGGAGAAAAGGCTTTGAAGAGATTTACAAGGTATAATCGAAACAGCTGTCGCCTTGTCCGTCCTGATGTCACGTTGTTTAAATTTTTCCCAAATTATTAAATAAATTATAAAATTAAAAAATTGCTTCAAATAAATGTTTTCATACATTTAAAAAAAAAAAAAGCAATATGGGCAATCCCCGATTATTAAAAAATCATACAAACAGACAAAATTGGTTAATTCGTTGTAGTTCTATAAATAGAACGAAAACAACAACAAAAACCAAAGTTTCTTTGAAAACCGCCGTACCAAGCATAGCTTTAACACATAATTGCATACGAAGTATGCAATGTGTAAAAGATTAAAATATGCATAAAGAAGGCAATTGGGAAAGACTTCACAACAGGCATGACGTAGCTGAATGCGTTTACAACCATTTCAACTATCGTAGGGGTGCGAGTTCGACTCCCACTCCCGGGAGAAAAGGCTTTGAAGAGATTTACAAGGTATAATCGAAACAGCTGTCGCCTTGTCCGTCCTGATGTCACGTTGTTTAAATTTTTCCCAAATTATTAAATAAATTATAAAATTAAAAAATTGCTTCAAATAAATGTTTTCATACATTTAAAAAAAAAGCAATATGGGCAATCCCCGATTATTAAAAAATCATACAAACAGACAAAATTGGTTAATTCGTTGTAGTTCTATAAATAGAACGAAAACAACAACAAAAACCAAAGTTTCTTTGAAAACCGCCGTACCAAGCATAGCTTTAACACATAATTGCATACGAAGTATGCAATGTGTAAAAGATTAAAATATGCATAAAGAAGGCAATTGGGAAAGACTTCACAACAGGCATGACGTAGCTGAATGCGTTTACAACCATTTCAACTATCGTAGGGGTGCGAGTTCGACTCCCACTCCCGGGAGAAAAGGCTTTGAAGAGATTTACAAGGTATAATCGAAACAGCTGTCGCCTTGTCCGTCCTGATGTCACGTTGTTTAAATTTTTCCCAAATTATTAAATAAATTATAAAATTAAAAAATTGCTTCAAATAAATGTTTTCATACATTTAAAAAAAAAAAAGCAATATGGGCAATCCCCGATTATTAAAAAATCATACAAACAGACAAAATTGGTTAATTCGTTGTAGTTCTATAAATAGAACGAAAACAACAACAAAAACCAAAGTTTCTTTGAAAACCGCCGTACCAAGCATAGCTTTAACACATAATTGCATACGAAGTATGCAATGTGTAAAAGATTAAAATATGCATAAAGAAGGCAATTGGGAAAGACTTCACAACAGGCATGACGTAGCTGAATGCGTTTACAACCATTTCAACTATCGTAGGGGTGCGAGTTCGACTCCCACTCCCGGGAGAAAAGGCTTTGAAGAGATTTACAAGGTATAATCGAAACAGCTGTCGCCTTGTCCGTCCTGATGTCACGTTGTTTAAATTTTTCCCAAATTATTAAATAAATTATAAAATTAAAAAATTGCTTCAAATAAATGTTTTCATACATTTAAAAAAAAAAGCAATATGGGCAATCCCCGATTATTAAAAAATCATACAAACAGACAAAATTGGTTAATTCGTTGTAGTTCTATAAATAGAACGAAAACAACAACAAAAACCAAAGTTTCTTTGAAAACCGCCGTACCAAGCATAGCTTTAACACATAATTGCATACGAAGTATGCAATGTGTAAAAGATTAAAATATGCATAAAGAAGGCAATTGGGAAAGACTTCACAACAGGCATGACGTAGCTGAATGCGTTTACAACCATTTCAACTATCGTAGGGGTGCGAGTTCGACTCCCACTCCCGGGAGAAAAGGCTTTGAAGAGATTTACAAGGTATAATCGAAACAGCTGTCGCCTTGTCCGTCCTGATGTCACGTTGTTTAAATTTTTCCCAAATTATTAAATAAATTATAAAATTAAAAAATTGCTTCAAATAAATGTTTTCATACATTTAAAAAAAAAAAAGCAATATGGGCAATCCCCGATTATTAAAAAATCATACAAACAGACAAAATTGGTTAATTCGTTGTAGTTCTATAAATAGAACGAAAACAACAACAAAAACCAAAGTTTCTTTGAAAACCGCCGTACCAAGCATAGCTTTAACACATAATTGCATACGAAGTATGCAATGTGTAAAAGATTAAAATATGCATAAAGAAGGCAATTGGGAAAGACTTCACAACAGGCATGACGTAGCTGAATGCGTTTACAACCATTTCAACTATCGTAGGGGTGCGAGTTCGACTCCCACTCCCGGGAGAAAAGGCTTTGAAGAGATTTACAAGGTATAATCGAAACAGCTGTCGCCTTGTCCGTCCTGATGTCACGTTGTTTAAATTTTTCCCAAATTATTAAATAAATTATAAAATTAAAAAATTGCTTCAAATAAATGTTTTCATACATTTAAAAAAAAAAAGCAATATGGGCAATCCCCGATTATTAAAAAATCATACAAACAGACAAAATTGGTTAATTCGTTGTAGTTCTATAAATAGAACGAAAACAACAACAAAAACCAAAGTTTCTTTGAAAACCGCCGTACCAAGCATAGCTTTAACACATAATTGCATTCGAAGTATGCAATGTGTAAAAGATTAAAATATGCATAAAGAAGGCAATTGGGAAAGACTTCACAACAGGCATGACGTAGCTGAATGCGTTTACAACCATTTCAACTATCGTAGGGGTGCGAGTTCGACTCCCACTCCCGGGAGAAAAGGCTTTGAAGAGATTTACAAGGTATAATCGAAACAGCTGTCGCCTTGTCCGTCCTGATGTCACGTTGTTTAAATTTTTCCCAAATTATTAAATAAATTATAAAATTAAAAAATTGCTTCAAATAAATGTTTTCATACATTTAAAAAAAAAGCAATATGGGCAATCCCCGATTATTAAAAAATCATACAAACAGACAAAATTGGTTAATTCGTTGTAGTTCTATAAATAGAACGAAAACAACAACAAAAACCAAAGTTTCTTTGAAAACCGCCGTACCAAGCATAGCTTTAACACATAATTGCATACGAAGTATGCAATGTGTAAAAGATTAAAATATGCATAAAGAAGGCAATTGGGAAAGACTTCACAACAGGTATGACGTAGCTGAATGCGTTTACAACCATTTCAACTATCGTAGGGGTGCGAGTTCGACTCCCACTCCCGGGAGAAAAGGCTTTGAAGAGATTTACAAGGTATAATCGAAACAGCTGTCGCCTTGTCCGTCCTGATGTCACGTTGTTTAAATTTTTCCCAAATTATTAAATAAATTATAAAATTAAAAAATTGCTTCAAATAAATGTTTTCATACATTTAAAAAAAAAAAGCAATATGGGCAATCCCCGATTATTAAAAAATCATACAAACAGACAAAATTGGTTAATTCGTTGTAGTTCTATAAATAGAACGAAAACAACAACAAAAACCAAAGTTTCTTTGAAAACCGCCGTACCAAGCATAGCTTTAACACATAATTGCATACGAAGTATGCAATGTGTAAAAGATTAAAATATGCATAAAGAAGGCAATTGGGAAAGACTTCACAACAGGCATGACGTAGCTGAATGCGTTTACAACCATTTCAACTATCGTAGGGGTGCGAGTTCGACTCCCACTCCCGGGAGAAAAGGCTTTGAAGAGATTTACAAGGTATAATCGAAACAGCTGTCGCCTTGTCCGTCCTGATGTCACGTTGTTTAAATTTTTCCCAAATTATTAAATAAATTATAAAATTAAAAAATTGCTTCAAATAAATGTTTTCATACATTTAAAAAAAAAGCAATATGGGCAATCCCCGATTATTAAAAAATCATACAAACAGACAAAATTGGTTAATTCGTTGTAGTTCTATAAATAGAACGAAAACAACAACAAAAACCAAAGTTTCTTTGAAAACCGCCGTACCAAGCATAGCTTTAACACATAATTGCATACGAAGTATGCAATGTGTAAAAGATTAAAATATGCATAAAGAAGGCAATTGGGAAAGACTTCACAACAGGCATGACGTAGCTGAATGCGTTTACAACCATTTCAACTATCGTAGGGGTGCGAGTTCGACTCCCACTCCCGGGAGAAAAGGCTTTGAAGAGATTTACAAGGTATAATCGAAACAGCTGTCGCCTTGTCCGTCCTGATGTCACGTTGTTTAAATTTTTCCCAAATTATTAAATAAATTATAAAATTAAAAAATTGCTTCAAATAAATGTTTTCATACATTTAAAAAAAAAAAGCAATATGGGCAATCCCTGATTATTAAAAAATCATACAAACAGACAAAATTGGTTAATTCGTTGTAGTTCTATAAATAGAACGAAAACAACAACAAAAACCAAAGTTTCTTTGAAAACCGCCGTACCAAGCATAGCTTTAACACATAATTGCATACGAAGTATGCAATGTGTAAAAGATTAAAATATGCATAAAGAAGGCAATTGGGAAAGACTTCACAACAGGCATGACGTAGCTGAATGCGTTTACAACCATTTCAACTATCGTAGGGGTGCGAGTTCGACTCCCACTCCCGGGAGAAAAGGCTTTGAAGAGATTTACAAGGTATAATCGAAACAGCTGTCGCCTTGTCCGTCCTGATGTCACGTTGTTTAAATTTTTCCCAAATTATTAAATAAATTATAAAATTAAAAAATTGCTTCAAATAAATGTTTTCATACATTTAAAAAAAAAGCAATATGGGCAATCCCCGATTATTAAAAAATCATACAAACAGACAAAATTGGTTAATTCGTTGTAGTTCTATAAATAGAACGAAAACAACAACAAAAACCAAAGTTTCTTTGAAAACCGCCGTACCAAGCATAGCTTTAACACATAATTGCATACGAAGTATGCAATGTGTAAAAGATTAAAATATGCATAAAGAAGGCAATTGGGAAAGACTTCACAACAGGCATGACGTAGCTGAATGCGTTTACAACCATTTCAACTATCGTAGGGGTGCGAGTTCGACTCCCACTCCCGGGAGAAAAGGCTTTGAAGAGATTTACAAGGTATAATCGAAACAGCTGTCGCCTTGTCCGTCCTGATGTCACGTTGTTTAAATTTTTCCCAAATTATTAAATAAATTATAAAATTAAAAAATTGCTTCAAATAAATGTTTTCATACATTTAAAAAAAAAGCAATATGGGCAATCCCCGATTATTAAAAAATCATAAATTGTTTTTATTTATTTGAAAAAGATTTATTTGACAAAAAAAGTAAGTATTTACATTGGACCAAGTTTCCCATGGATGGATGTGACCATCGGCATGTATTTTGTAGTTTGTTGATATTACAATGTACAATCATATGTGTAAGTATGTACATACAAATAAAATGTTCAATAATGGAAAATCATGAGTTCCATATTAAGATAACCTTTAGTTAACAATCTGCCCCTAAGCGGGTGCCTGACAGGCCCGTTTTTCAAACGAGAAAAAAGAGGGCGGTACTACAAGCGCCCACCGACTCCTTTTTGTAGACGAGAAAAAGGGGGGCGAGGGTTGGGGGTTGGGTTGGGGGTTGGGGTTGGGGGTTGGTGGTTGGGGGGTTGGGGGTTGGGTTGGGCGGTACTACAGGTGTCCAACTGCTACTTTTTGCAGACGAGAAAAAAGGCGGGTGGGTGGGGGGATTGCGGAGCAGTCGCTCGATTAGAAATCTATGGGCCTCTTTAGCCTTCAAAAAAAGTTTATTAGAATATTGCAAAACCCTTCCAATAAGATAAAATATTTTGTATCTGTATTTCATGTTACTGTTCCTTGAGCGTACATGGCAATCCAAATAGACACAGAGGAATCTTATGCATCAGGTCAAAAACATATATCGCTCGCAATCAAATTGGGAAAGAATTCCGGAAAATATCGTCCCAGACAAACAGTTGGAGTGTTCATGTGAATCACGTATATTCCTACAACAATGATTTATTATAGTTGGTTGTGTGTACATAAAAGCTGGTACAGGGAGGATTGGAAACGCGTCCTTTACAACCGTCCGATAAAAGTGGCTCGCTCTGCTGAGCTGCTAGCATTTTGGGTTGACCGGAATAAATGCATTCCGACAGCATAAATAATAAAGCTGTGTAATCATACGTCTTGGAAAAGGGCAGGATTGAGAACACGTCCTTCCAACCTCTCAATGAGATGACTCCAAGACTCGCCCGTTGGGACCACCAGTTCCCGTGCTGATCGAAATCTCATGCATTCCGACACCCCAAACGCTAGAAATCCTATTATTATTAAAGTATATTTATAATTTGTAATAATCTAAGTTTTAGGCTTAAAACGCCGTAATAATAAATAAATAATAATAATAATAAAACGACTCGGGTTAAGTCTGGGACTCATCAGAAATATGAGGGGACATTTAAAAATTTGCGATTCTTTAAAAATATAGAGCCCCCTATTTAACGATCCTCATTTTTTTACTCAAAAGATGTCCAATTTATATGCATTGAGACAAGTAGCCCTTATCTAAATGTATGTATATGGATGGGTATGTCTGTGTCGGTATGTATTTTGCGGTTTGTTGATATACATATATATATATATATATAATTTATATGCCGTCATGTTTACGGCAAAGCTCTGCTAAAGGTAAAAAGCTCTAAGCTTTTTCTTATACACCACTAAGCTTTTTCCTATGCGCCACCTAGCGGAAGTTAGCCAGAGGTGAGATCAGCCAGAGGTGAGCTCAGCCAGAACACAAACCGAGAAAACGTATGCGCCACCTAGCGGAATTGTTGAATGATTTTGTGAGGTGGTAAAATTTCAGGTCAAGATAAATATAGACCTGTTTCATTCATTCGGTCAGACTCTCCCAGTCTGGGCCGAAAAAATGAACCGTCCCATTCCTAAGGCCAGACTGGTGACAGACTGCTCCAAAAGTAGAGAGTTTTTAGGGTGAGACATGCTTCGAGCTTTCCATACAAAATGTGATCCAGAAGCCTCACAAACCTACTACTTTGGAAGTTTTAGTTTTGGCAATTTTGTGCTGTGCTGCACAGCGCAGTTATTTTCCGAAAGAGAAATGTTGTGATCTTCTACCAGCTGTGTTTGGATTGCTAATTTTGTGGCGACGTATAACTCCTCAAGGTCGGCGTGCCCTCCATCTTCGGTATTCAATTTTTCTATATCAGTTTGGATGGAAAGTACCTGCTTGAAGTAGGGTTCAAGAATACCCATGCAACATTCATATTCGGCAGTTGAAAGAATTTTACCTCCGGTACGCAAACTAGCCTCAACAATGTTCTTAATGCGTGTAATATTTTTCTTAGTATTTGCGCGTGGTTGCTTTAGTTCATCCAAAGACATTTTGACGGCTATTAAATTTTAAAAAGTTAATAAGTAAATCAGAGTCGGCTGTATATGGGAAAAATTAAATGGTTTCGACAGTGGCAATGGTAACTATAAGCAAGGGTGGTCAATCAAGGTGCATACATACATACGTATGTGCGTGGAGATATGCGGTTTTTACTGCAAGCAAACAACAGAAGCGCCGATTCAACCTAGTTGTAGGGATTGTGACGTAGGCTGGCAATCAGCAATGTCCGAGATGAGTGAGGGTTGAAGCGACGGCAGCAGAGAAATGCGGTTTTTACTGCAATGCAAGAACAGCTGTAGAGCGATAATGACGTGGATTTGCAAGCGGCAATTTCTAATATGTGCTGTGTTGTAGCGACGGCGGCCACCGTGGTGTGATGGCAGCGTGCTCCGCCTACCATACCGAATGCCCTGGGTTTACACCCCGGGCAAAGCAACATCAAAATTTTAGAAATAAGGTTTTTCAATTAGAAGACAATTTTTCTAAGCGGGGTCGCCCCTCGGCAGTGTTTGGCAAGCACTCCGAGTGTATTTCTGCCATGATACGCTCTCATTGAAAACTCATCTGTCTTGCAGATGCCGTTCGGAGTCGGCATAAAACAAGTAGGTCCCGCCAATTTGTAAGAAAATTAAAAGGAGCGCGACGCAAATTGGAAGAGAAATTCGGCTTAAATCCTTCGGAGGTTATTGCGCCTTACATTTATTTTTATTTATTAATTTGTAGCGTTGACGATGTCCACGATGGTACGTCCAACGATGGCGATGAGCGGTCTAACGCTGAGCACCAGTGCCCAACTTGATGTGTTACTTACGAAATTCGAGCTCCACGTTGGGCGCCAAACCTGTATAAATGTCTATTATGCGAAATGATCCGAAATTATGGCGAAGCGGACACACTGTGGTCAGCTGTTAGACTAATTTTTATTTTACAAATTCACTTTCCTAAATACATAATTTTCAATAGTGAGCCCACACAAATTCTCTTATACAAAAACAATACAGTTGTTGCTGCATTCATAATTGCACTTTCCAGCATATAATAAGTATGTATGTGTATGTAAATATGATTTTAAACAATGCAAATGAGCTGACAAAGAGATTGAGAAATTAACAATAGTTGAGTGACTAGCGTTAGGCTACACCAATAACATGTACTAGCATAATTCCCAGCAAATATCGGTAATTCAGGTGGATGACCGCGATAGCCGTGGCCTTCAATTATAACTTAAAGAAAATAGAGTTTTAAATTGTGTGAGCTAACTGGAAATGCAGTGGTTCTTAATCGGTGACCTAACACTCTTTTTTGCAAAGATATAGCTTATTTTATTCGTCCACGACGCTTCTAAAAATCTTTTATATAAAAGTGGACGTGGTCCGATTGCATTCCTTATAGCAAAGGCAACCTCTCTGCCGAATTTTGTTACAATAGGTTTAACGATTTTTGATTTATGATTAGTAATATTTGTAAAATTGATTTCATCAGAAGTGGGCGGTGCCACGCCCATTTTAAAAACATTTTTCGAATTTTTATCAAGAGTCTCAATATCAGTCCACACGTAAAATTTTAACATTCTAGGTGTATTATTTACTAAATAATCAGGTTTTTTGTTTTCCAAAATGTTATATATATAACAAGTGGGCGTGTTTATCATCCGATTTCGCTCATTTTCAATACCAATCTATTCTGGGTCCAGATATGCTCGTGTACCAAATTTGGTGAAGATATTATAATATTTACTCAAGTTATCGTGTTAACGGACTGACGGACAGTCGGACGGACGGACGGACGGACGGACATGGCTCAATCAAATTTTTTTTCGATACTGATTATTTTGATATATGGAAATCTATATCTATCTCGATTCCTTTATACCTGATTATTTGTTTGTTTAGAAGTACATATACATATGTATGTAGTTAAGTTGACCATGCATGCATACACAGGGAGGCGTTGGCTGTATACAATTTTAGAACGTACCTGCTGCAAGTAAATGTAAGCAAGTTGCTCGAGGTCAGGTCAGAAATAAATTAATATCTTTTGAACCACAAAATTGTCCAACTTAAATAAAAATGGTTTTTAGACGAAAGTGTATCGCATATTAAATATATTTGGTGGAAAACATTTCGTGAGGAAAGACAATATGTAATAATTATTAAAAAAATTCATTTTTTATTCATTATTTTGATTTTATAAAGTTAAATATGGAGAAGAGAAGCTCGGCCTTATATCTTATCTCTTCGGTGGTTATCGCGCTTTACATTTTTTTATTTTAAATACTTTTTTTTAACGCAGTTATAAAGTAAATTTTGTTACCAAAGATATAGCATTTTGAATGTGGGCAAGTTTGCTTACCCATCGAATCTGAGCACATGCAGATCTCTGAAAAAATTTTGTTTCGAGGAAATCCTGATACAATCCGTGCGAGCAACTTAAAAAAAGTTTGAGCCGAATCAAAATTATGAAATATCAAAAGTTGTTCGATTTGTAAAATAATAACCCATATGTATGCATGTAGGTATACATACATACATCCATACATAAATGTTCTAGCGAACGCATTTTACTACCTTTATATTAAGTCGCTTTCACGTTTGTCCGTTTGTCAGCTAGACATTTGATACTTAGAACATATGTTAGATCAGGGGGGCATTACAATGCAAGTGAAAAAAATCCGCTAGGTGACGCACGGATCGAGATATACAGAAAATTAATTTTAAAATGGAAATTTTGCGATCGACTTTTAACTAACTTCTCGGTGATGCAGATACTAGAAACTTAGCAAATAGTTTGCGTGTCGATGGCACTACAATTCGTGGAAAACTAAATGCCGCCAGAGCATCTTGCGATCGATTTTGAAGTAACTTCCCGGTGAGCTAGAGACTTGAAACTTGGGCCGTGAGTCAGAACCCGGCGACAATGCAATATTTGATCAAACAAATTTCGCTAGGTGGCGCATGGATCGAGATATTAAGAAAATTAATTTTTGATTTGGGAATTTTCAATCCATTTTTAACTAATTTCCCGGTGACCTAGAGACTTGAAACTTGGCACAACGTTCGAGACTTGGTGACAGTACAACTTACAGAAAACAAAATTCCGCTAGGTGGCACTAAGTGAAATAACTACAAATCCTTGAAAAACGAGGGGAATCTTGCAATCGATTTTTGATTAACTTCCAGGTGAGCTGGGGATATGAAACTTGGGCCTTAAGTCAGAACCCGGTGACAATGCAATACTTTATCACAAAATACCGCTAGTTGGCCCATGGATCGAGACTTCAGGAAAATTAATTTGAATTTGGGAATCTTTCAATCCATTTTTAACTAACTTTCCGGTTACCCAGAGACTTGTAACTTAGCACATATTTCGAGACCCGGTGACAATACAATTTATAGAAAACAAAGTTCCGCTGGGCGGCGTTGTTGTTGTTGTAGCAGTGCTTCGCCGCATCCAATAGATGCGACCCATCACAAATTGTCATTAATATCCTCTAACGGGAGTCCAAGGAAACTTGCTGTTTCAACATGAACGTTGATGTGAATTATTGTTTGATCGGTAACGACCCGATAAAACCCATCCTAATAAAGTTTTTTGCAAAATTGGTAAATTGGTTCCGAGCTTGATTTGGCCGACTGACAAGAGGCTAAAGAAAGTTTCCGTACCCAACAACAAATCAGTTTTCCTTGGTACGTAAAATTCGTCGTCTGCGAGAGCAATATTACTTGGAATATTCGAGGAAGAAATATCTATTTTGTAGTGAACCGAGATGATAGGCTTCAACTTGTGCGCGCTGAAATCATGAACAATATACAAACGTGCTTTGAAAACTCTGCGAAGAGATACAACCTCAGAAGTAGGTCGCAAACGTTTGCAGTAGGTGAAAATGTTTATCGTAGAAACTTTGTTCTTAGCGATCGTTCAAAAAAATTCAATTCTAAATTTGCCCCAGTTTTTATTAAAGCCAAAGTTATTAATAAAAAGGGAAACAACATGTATCAATTGCAAGATAAAGAGAATGGTAGGATAGCTTGGTATCATGCGAAAGATATCAAGACTTGTCTAACCCAATGTTAATGTTTGTGCCAACTCTAGGCGAAAAGGGAGCGAAATGCTGAAAACAGAGTTGCTTTATATGGGCATAAATGGGTATCCACTTGGGCTTGCAGCCATTTTCCTTCGCTCTAAAAGTTCTTTTTGGATTTGGCGATCATCAGGAGCAGTTCATCTTAAGTATATTCCTGGAGATAAAGTATTTCTTTCAAAGTTTAAACTTAACTCAAGTAAAGTTTTGAAATAACTAAATTTAATATACATAAAGCTGATACGTTTCAATTATTGTGAATCAAATCAATATACCAATTGTACAACATACATATGCGAGGAGGCAGGTGGAGGATTTCGCTCTTGAGCCTATAATCCACCATACACATTTTCATCGGAAATAACATTCTTGCTCCAGAGGAGGAAGCCCGCAAGCATAATTTAGCTTATAAAAATACCTTTTATATACATATATATATTTGGGAAAACTCTTTAAGTGAAAGAACACTGAAGAATGCAGGCAGTTTGACGTTCCAAAAGCAAAAACAATTTCTTAATTTATTTAATAATTTGGGAAAAATTTAAACAACGTGACATCAGGACGGACAAGGCGACAGCTGTTTCGATTATACCTTGTAAATCTCTTCAAAGCAAGGTATAATCGAAACAGCTGTCGCCTTGTCCGTCCTGATGTCACGTTGTTTAAATTTTTCCCAAATTATTAAATAAATTATAAAATTAAAAAATTGCTTCAAATAAATGTTTTCATACATTTAAAAAAAAAAAAAAGCAATATGGGCAATCCCCGATTATTAAAAATCATAAAAACAATTTCTATCAAACAAAAAAAGGGGGGAAGAAAGAACTTTTTGCAAAATTTTGAGAGTCAGCCAACGACTCACTTAGTATTTCTTTACCACTTGTGAAAAGCAGTAGATTTCAGTTTTGTGCTGACTGTACAGCGTCTATCTAATTTAAACTATGAATTAATTAATAGTTAAATAATATTAAAAGTGAAGTGAGGAAGATATTAAGAAATAGTTACGTAAACCATCGTGGTTGAAAATGAGTTTGTAGAGGAAAGGAGTATTTGAATGAAAAAAAAAAATCTGTAAATAATTATTGTTAAGTATTCACAGAAAAAAGAAAAGAAAAAAAAAACCAGAAAAGAAGAGAGCTCAAACTAGAGTTATTACTGTGAGAAAAATTTTGTGTAATCAATGAAAAGAAAAATCAAAGTTCAAAGAAATTCCATAAATAAATTCAGTATTGTAATAAAGTCCGAGAGAGGAAAAAGTCAAACGAGAGGAAGTTAAGAATTCAATGTGCCCGGTTTTTTTTTGCTTTAACTAAACGTGCAGGAATAATTTAATCAACTTGATAAAATCAAAATAGGTGTTACTATCAAAAATAAAAACTCATCGAAATAAGCGAATTTCCACTTGCTTCAAATGGCATATCTACAGTGTGCGGAATCTACGAAGGCCTTCAACAGATCCAGTATCTCTGTAAGTATTAATCGTTGTTGTTGTGGTGATTTTATCATTTTTATATTTATTTAAACCTGCTATAATTTCGGATTTCGGTTGGCAATGTGTTTTTTTTTGCTCGACGATTTCTCCATAACTAATGTAAACTAATTAATCTTTCAATTGGATAATAATTAAACATAAATCTAGTTTTGCTTTTCATAGAATTTATTTGCTATCAGGCAATATATTTATATATTGAGAATAATAGAAATTTGCTACTCAGAAATTCATTTGCGATCAGAGGAATCTCTTTGACTTTTCTTCTACATACATACATACATACGAATCGAATCCCTCATTACATTTATTTCTCTCGCATGCGACAAATTAAATATATGTAGTCTTTCATTAAACTCTATGATTTTTTTTTGATTCTCTCTTGTTTTAACGAGTAGTTAAGGAATTTAATTTGGTCTGTATTTAAATGGAAATATATTATAAGTATAAGAAAAATGTAGGGAGATACATTTATGCTACGCGATAATTAAATAAAGAAATGAATTGTTATATAAGTCATATTTGGTCTGAAAATCAGTTGTTGTTTATTTATTTGGGACTTTTATGAGCATCAAAAAAAGTCATGGAGGGAGGGTATAGAGCGGCTAAGAGAACGCATGAGTATAGCCGCCAATCTTAGAGAGTTTTCTTTGTTTTTTTTTCTTCGAATACAAATATCTAAGTACGGTAATGTGTATCAGTGCGATAGTGTTTAACCCTAGTGTGCATACAAATTTTTCTGACTAAAACTCACTGGTCTTTTAGAGTGATGAGGATATCATAGCTACTTTTTATGAATCCACGACAACTGAAGCTACGGGACTAAGCCAGATGCACACGAGTAGTTATGATTAGCCTTCCCCTCATCAAAAATCATAGTAAAATCTTTAAAACCCCAAAAAGTAAGCTAGTAAGAAGAGTTCCATAACAGAAATGGCGCCCAACGTGGGGCCCCCGACGAAGGTAGTTTTCTTTAATTTTTTTTCGAAAGGGTTCCAAATTTTTGTCCCCTTACCTATTGCTTTTAGTTTTCTGACTTTGCAGTAGATTTTCCCTTTAGATGTGAGAATTTTAGTTTTGCGGTAAGCTAAATGCATAACGCGCTAACCAGGTCATAAAGGTTAAATATACACAAAGTATACATATATAATAGAAAAATTAAAATTAACTATTTTAAAACATTTTTGCTGGATATTTTCTTGATAGTCTAAATGATATTCTTGAATACCGCTAAAATATTTTAAATTTGTATTCAACTACATTGCCTAGTTTAAACCTAGTAGCTTTGGTTGAGAGTGGAATTCGTGGATGTTTTCCTACGGCCTTCTCTTCCAGATGAGCGAAAACATTTTCATATTCGTAATAGAAAGATAACCTCGAGATTTTCTTTAAACAACAATAACTGATGAGTAAGACCAGATAATATTCAAATCATTTAAGAGTTTTATCTTACAATTTTTTTTACATAAACGAAATGCTTCGTCATAGTAATGATAATTTTCCTCCACCATTGATGAATTCGAATACTTGTGCTATATGTAAGGATAATTTAGGTCCAAACGGTGACACAATTCGAACTACGTGTAATCACAAATTTCATCGCGGTTGTCTGCTAAACTGGTTGAAAAAGAATAACACATGCCCACTATGTCGGGCTGTATGTTCTAATAAAGATGTTCGCTCAACAACTGTTGTCACTCGTTCGCAGTCGAATGTCCACAACAACGCCGAAGACCCTGACCAGAGCTCTACTTCACAACAATTGCAAAGGCAGTTGGAAGCAACAGGTCAAGGTGGTTCTACGGCGCAACAGCCCCAACAACCTCAAACCCAGACTCCGAACCCAGATTTAACAAACAATGCTAATGATACCAGCAATTCCCTTTCTGAGGAGGATCGCATACGCACCTTAGTTAATGCTGTAATTTCAGCACGACAGGCCTCTATACTCGAAAACTTTGATACTCGGATAGCTAATATGTTAGATAGCCATTTTGATCAAACGGTGAACACTATTGTCGAACGACTTAGTCAAATAAATATCACTTCACGTGAACAAAGAAATGATGTACCTAACATAGAACCACAACCACAGCTTGACTGGCCACAAGATGCCCCCGACTTTAACTTACATAACGATGTTCGAGCGAACCCAAATATTAACATACAACCACCACCGTTTGTCCCATTAAACTCACGGCTTAGCAACGTGTCGACATTTATGAATTCAGGCAAGGTAGCTAGTCTCATTTCGAACTGGTCGATTAAGTTCGATGGAACATCGCGTCTGTCGGTAGAGAATTTTATGTATAGAATAGAGTCACAAGTGATTGACACCCTCGCAGGCAATTTTAATCTCTTCTGCGAACATGCACAAATCGTATTCGTTAACGATGCCAAAGATTGGTACTGGCGTTATCGACGCACAGTCGATCGAGTAACCTGGCCTAGCTTATGTCAAGCATTACGTACGAATTTTGCAGAACATCGAACAGACACAGATATAAGAGAGACTATGAGAATGCGTAGACAAGGAACGAACGAAAGTTTTGACGATTTTAGAAATGCCATTTTTAAAATCTCTGAAAACTTACACAACCCTATATCTGAAATTGAGTTGGTAGAAATTCTCCAACGAGGATTAAGACCACGTCTTCGACAGCAGCTGCTGTATGTTAACATCCCTTCGGTAGCGAAGTTGCGAGAATTGTGCTTAAAGCATGAGATTCTCCTGCAAGAAATATCAAAACAAAGCAATAATAGTTCTGGTATATCTTTGCCTAATAGAAATAATATGCATTCGAAACAAATTAATGAAATTGATGTTAAGAATGAAACAGTGATAGAGTCAGATATAGTCCCAGAAATAGATATTCTTTCCTCTCACAAGTTAGTGTGCTGGAATTGCAGGCAAGAAGGCCACAGATACTTCGATTGCCTGAAGGACCGAACAATATTCTGTTACGGCTGCGGAAGCATCGGCATATACAAACCCAATTGTTCAAAGTGCAATCCGGGAAACCCGAATGCGCGCGAGGGACAGAAAGCTGCTCCTCGCGGGAATTAAACGAACCTATACTTTGTAAGAAAAATACCCAGACTAGTGACCATAAGCCTGAGTTAAAACATTTATTGCCGTATGAAAAGCGATTAGAACATTATAACAAAAAACGAAAGGAGATTTTCGGTGATGCTGAGATAATCAATGTCCCTACGACAAAAACACGATCTTCTCTAAGAATGAATAGATTTTGGAAAAAAGTCAAAACCCAACAAATGTTCCTTAATAATCTTGTCTCGGCCAATAAGAAACAATCATTTGATCTACGACCCTATGCCGAAATCCAGATTTTTGGGGAAATGCAACTAGGATTGCTAGATAGCGGTGCACAAATATCCTGTATAGGCCATAAGCTTGCTGATAAGGTTTGCTCCGACAGGAAACTGGTCCTCAAACACCAACTTCCAGTCAGCACTGCTGATGGCAAAGAACAATTTGTTTTTGGTACATGCAAACTCAATGTAGTTTATAAAGGGAAATCAACTGAAATATAATTTTTTATTGTACCGAGTCTCAAACAAAACCTTATCCTTGGAATAGATTTTTGGTCAAAATTTCAAATAGCCCCTCATTTGATCAGTGAGATTACCTGCAGTGAGGATATTGGAGTGAAAAGGACAGATATGCACGAGTTATCATACGAGCAGCAGACTAAATTGAAGAATGTAAAAGATTTATTTCCTTCGTATGCTAAAGAAGGCTTAGGTAAAACAAATTTTATGGAGCATGTTATTGAATTAGAGCCAAACGTACGCCCTATCAAACAACGCTATTTTCCCATTTCTCCAGCTATAGAAAAACTTGTTCACTCTGAAATAGATGAAATGTTGAAGCTAGGAGTTATCGAGGAGTCACCAAACAGCCCTTGGTCAAGCCCAGTAGTGTTAGGAAGAAAAGGAGAAAAAGTTCGCTTATGCCTAGACTCACGCAAGGTTAATAGTTACACCATCAAAGATGCGTATCCTTTACCACATATTGAAGGCATACTAAGTCGTCTTCCAAAAGCCGAATTCATCTCCTCTCTAGATCTCAGACGAGCTTTCTGGCAGATTCCATTAGCGGAGAAATGTCGCGATTTTACCTGTTTTACAGTGCCCAATCGGCCAATGTATAGATATTGTGTTATGCCTTTCGGGTTATGCAATGCACCCCAAGCCCTTTGCAGACTCATGGACCGCGTCATACCTGCTTACCTAAAGGATAAAGTTTTCGTATACCTCGACGATTTGCTTATAGTATCAGAAAGCTTTGACAACCACCTTAAAACGTTAGCAGAAGTAGCGCTAAATTTCAGAACAGCAGGATTAACTATCAACATTGAAAAAAGCAAATTTTGCATGAAAGAGGTCAAATATCTTGGTTATATCGTGGGAAACGGTACTCTTCGGACTGATCCAGACAAAATATCCTCAGTAACGCATTATCCATCACCTACCACCATCAAACAGTTGCGAAGATTCCTTGGCATGGCTGGCTCGTATCGGCGATTTACTACACCTCTCACTGATTTACTCAAGAAAGCTAAAGTATTTAAGTGGAATGATTGTGCCCAAGAAGCGTTCGATAGACTTAAGCATTTGTTATCATCTGCTCCTATACTAGCTAACCCTAACTATGATAAACCATTTTTCATACAATGTGATGCATCTAAACTTGGCATTGGTGCTGTTTTAGGCCAAGTAAACGAAGAAGGGGTTGAAGTACCTGTGGCTTATTTTTCACAAAAGCTCAACAAGGCACAGGGAAATTATAGTGTAACCGAGCTGGAATGTCTTGCAGCCATTTTAAGCTTGCGCAAGTTTCGCGCGTATGTCGAGGGTCAAGACTTCACGATCATAACCGATCATGCAAGCTTACAATGGCTAATGAAGCAAACAGATTTGAGTGGTCGACTGGCGCGTTGGTCTCTGAAGCTACAGGGCTTCCGGTTCAAAATTCAGCACAGGCGTGGCTCGCAGAATGTGGTTCCGGACGCTTTGTCAAGGCAAAATTTCGAAGAGATCAGTAAAATAACCCTATTTCCGTCAATTGATCTCAACTCAGATGCCTTTAAATCGGAAGATTATGTAAAACTGAACACACAAATTGAGACAAATCAATCCAGTTTGCCAGATTTACAAGTAAAAGAAGGCAAAATATACAAACGTACTGAACGTCGCGATGGTAACGAAATGCGTGAATCATTCTGTTGGAAACTATGGATTCCCAAGGAGTTAGTCCAAACCACCATTGAAAATGCTCATTGCCCACCAAATAAATGCCATGGAGGTATCTCTAAAACTCTCGAAAGATTACGACTAAATTTTTATTGGCCTTCAATGATAAATGATGTACGAAACTTCATAGCGCGCTGCGACATTTGTCAGCAAAATAAATATCCAAACACTGTATTGCGACCGCCAATGACCGGTAATTTTAAAACCTCGCGGCCATGCCAAAGATTATATATCGATTTGATAGGACCTTATCCACGATCAAAAGCAGGCAATATTGGTGCCATTGTTATCCTCGATCATTTGACAAAGTTTCCATTTTTGAAAGCTGTCAAAAAGTTTACTTCATCAGTTATCTGTGATTACCTACAGGAACATATTTTTCCAATTTTCGGTACTCCCGAGTACATCTTGTCCGATAACGGAAGTCAATTTACATCTTCCCAATTTGAAAAGGTTCTTTCTGCTAGAGGAATAAAACATTTATTTACGGCACTTTATAGTCCACAAGCTAACGCTAGCGAGAGGGTCAATCGCTCAGTGATTGCTGGGATTCGTTCATACCTAAAGAAAGAACAAACTGAATGGGATAAGAACTTGCAGCTCATAGCTGAAGGATTGCGTTCATCTTTCCATCAGAGCATTGGCACTACGCCCTATTATTCCATGTTTGGCCAACAAATGGTTAACCATGCCGAAGAGTATCAGCTCCTCCGCACGCTCGAGTCTTTGGGGGGGGGGATGTTGTAGTGAACCGAGATGATAGGCTTCAACTTGTGCGCGCTGAAATCATGAACAATATACAAACGTGCTTTGAAAACTCTGCGAAGAGATACAACCTCAGAAGTAGGTCGCAAACGTTTGCAGTAGGTGAAAATGTTTATCGTAGAAACTTTGTTCTTAGCGATCGTTCAAAAAAATTCAATTCTAAATTTGCCCCAGTTTTTATTAAAGCCAAAGTTATTAATAAAAAGGGAAACAACATGTATCAATTGCAAGATAAAGAGAATGGTAGGATAGCTTGATATCATGCGAAAGATATCAAGACTTGTCTAACCCAATGTTAATGTTTGTGCCAACTCTAGGCGAAAAGGGGCGAAATGCTGAAAACAGAGTTGCTTTATATGGGCATAAATGGGTATCCACTTGGGCTTGTAGCCATTTTCCTTCGCTCTAAAAGTTCTTTTTGGATTTGGCGATCATCAGGAGCAGTTCATCTTAAGTATATTCCCGGAGATAAAGTATTTCTTTCAAAGTTTAAACTTAACTCAAGTAAAGTTTTGAAATAACTAAATTTAATATACATAAAGCTGATACGTTTCAATTATTGTGAATCAAATCAATATACCAATTGTACAACATACATATGCTAGGAGGCAGGTGGAGGATTTCGCTCTTGAGCCTATAATCCACCATACACATTTTCATCGGAAATAACATTCTTGCTCCAGAGGAGGAAGCCCGCAAGCATAATTTAGCTTATAAAAATACCTTTTATATACATATATATATTTGGGAAAACTCTTTAAGTGAAAGAACACTGAAGAATGCAGGCAGTTTGACGTTCCAAAAGCAAAAACAATTTCTATCAAACAAAAAAAGGGGGGAAGAAAGAACTTTTTGCAAAATTTTGAGAGTCAGCCAACGACTCACTTAGTATTTCTTTACCACTTGTGAAAAGCAGTAGATTTCAGTTTTGTGCTGACTGTACAGCGTCTATCTAATTTAAACTATGAATTAATTAATAGTTAAATAATATTAAAAGTGAAGTGAGGAAGATATTAAGAAATAGTTACGTAAACCATCGTGGTTGAAAATGAGTTTGTAGAGGAAAGGAGTATTTGAATGAAAAAAAAAAAATCTGTAAATAATTATTGTTAAGTATTCACAGAAAAAAGAAAAGAAAAAAAAAACCAGAAAAGAAGAGAGCTCAAACTAGAGTTATTACTGTGAGAAAAATTTTGTGTAATCAATGAAAAGAAAAATCAAAGTTCAAAGAAATTCCATAAATAAATTCAGTATTGTAATAAAGTCCGAGAGAGGAAAAAGTCAAACGAGAGGAAGTTAAGAATTCAATGTGCCCGGTTTTTTTTGCTTTAACTAAACGTGCAGGAATAATTTAATCAACTTGATAAAATCAAAATAGGTGTTACTATCAAAAATATAAACTCATCGAAATAAGCGAATTTCCACTTGCTTCAAATGGCATATCTACAGTGTGCGGAATCTACGAAGGCCTTCAACAGATCCAGTATCTCTGTAAGTATTAATCGTTGTTGTTGTGGTGATTTTATCATTTTTATATTTATTTAAACCTGCTATAATTTCGGATTTCGGTTGGCAATGTGTTTTTTTTTGCTCGACGATTTCTCCATAACTAATGTAAACTAATTAATCTTTCAATTGGATAATAATTAAACATAAATCTAGTTTTGCTTTTCATAGAATTTATTTTCTATCAGGCAATATATTTATATATTGAGAATAATAGAAATTTGCTACTCAGAAATTCATTTGCGATCAGAGGAATCTCTTTGTCTTTTCTTCTACATACATACATACATACGAATCGAATCCCTCATTACATTTATTTCTCTCGCATGCGACAAATTAAATATATGTAGTCTTTCATTAGACTCTATGATTTTTTTTTGATTCTCTCTTGTTTTAACGAGTGGTTAAGGAATTTAATTTGGTCTGTATTTAAATGGAAATATATTATAAGTATAAGAAAAATGTAGGGAGATACATTTATGCTACACGATAATTAAATAAAGAAATGAATTGTTAAATAAGTCATATTTGGTCTGAAAATCAGTTGTTGTTTATTTATTTGGGACTTTTATGAGCATCAAAAAAAGTCATGGAGGGAGGGTATAGAGCGGCTAAGAGAACGCATGAGTATAGCCGCCAATCTTAGAGAGTTTTCTTTGTTTTTTTTTCTTCGAATACAAATATCTAAGTACGGTAATGTAAATCAGTGCGATAGTGTTTAACCCTAGTGTGCATACAAATTTTTCTGACTAAAACTCACTGGTCTTTTAGAGTGATGAGGATATCATAGCTACTTTTTATGAATCCACGACAACTGAAGCTACGGGACTAAGCCAGATGCACACGAGTAGTTATGATTAGCCTTCCCCTCATCAAAAATCATAGTAAAATCTTTAAAACCCCAAAAAGTAAGCCAGTAAGAAGAGTTCCATAACAATTTGAGGGTCTGAGGGGTTGTGCAAAGTACGGAAGCTCGAATTCACTTTGTTGCGATTTGATATTAGTGGAGGTTTTGTATTTGATATTTGTTGAGGACTTACCGAAGCCGTGGATTTCAATATTTTTCTTAAATTTAGGTAGCGACAAGCTTTGAGCAAATTCTTCAGTAATGAAATTCACCTGAGAGCATGAGTCCAACAAGGCCTTGCCGAGTCTATAATTTGCAAGCGAATCACGAACTAGAATCTTGGCCGTTGCGAGGATGACTTGACCAGATGTCGAATTGTGCATGTGTGTGTGCCCAGCTGCTTCCTGTGATAATGGACTCTTAGTAGACCCGCGATGGAGTAAGCTATGGTGCTACTTTAAACAAACCTTGCATCTGTGGGATGAGGGGCATTATGACACTTGAAGTCCTTTAGCTAAGCAGTTGATGCAAAGTCCAATTTTCTTCACTTGTTCAAAACGTTGAGTAGCATTGAGTGATTTGAAACGATCGTAATTGTGGATTCTATGATGCGTATTAGAGCAAACGGCACACGGTATCTTTGAGCAGGTGAAAGAATGTCCGCTTTTTTTTTTTTTACCTTACTTGTGGTGGGTTTATTACTACCTGGAAAGACCGATGACCCGGCAGATGAAGTTTGCATCGATTCCAAAGATTGGAAATGTCTTTCCAACACCTTCACACAAGCATCCCATTTCGGCAGCGTCTTGAAATCGAAGGATTCTTTCCACTTTTTGTTTGTTTGCTCGTCCGATTTCTGCTATACCAAGTAAATAAGCATAGCGTGAGAAATATCTTTATCGTTACCAAGAGTGAGAAGTGACCCATAAATGGCAGATGCCTTATAGATAAGGCTTTCCATCTGTGAAGGATTTGGTTTCGGAAGAGATGTTTTCCAAAAAAATTAACGTCTTGTTATCGTATCTCTCCTATAATCGCTCTAAAGCTTTGGGGTAATTTTCGTTAGTTACCTGGAACGCATCGACGGTTTCTAAAGCCTGACCTTGGAGTGAATTCCGCAAGTGTTTAAATTTTTCAATATTTGAAAGGCTATACTCCTTATCAATTACCTGCTTGAAAGAAACGATGAAATTCTGGTATTCGGAATATTTACCACTAAACGTTGGAAAGTAGTATGTTTATGAGGCTTCTGGATCACATTTTGTATGGAAAGCTCGAAGCATGTCTCACCCTAAAAACTCTTTACTTTTGGAGCAGTCTGTCACCAGTCTGGCCTTAGGAATGGGGCAGTTCATTTTTTCGGTACAGTCTGGGCTGATTCTGACCGAAGGAATGAAATCAGGTCTATATTTATCTTGACCTGAAATTTTTATCACCTCACAAAATCATTCAAAAATTCCGCTAGGTGGCACATACGTTTTTTCGGTTTGTGTTCTGGCTGAGCTCACCTCTGGCTGATCTCAACTCTGGCTAACTTCCGCTAGGTGGCGCATAAGAAAAAGCTTAGTGGGGTATAAGAAAAAGCTTAGAGCTTTTTACCTTTAGCAGAGCTTTGCCGTAAACATGACGGCATATAAATTATATATATAATATATATATATATATATGTATATGAACAAACGCAAAATAAATACCGACACAGACATACCCATCCATATACATACATTTAGATAAGGGCTACTTGTCTCAATGCATATAAATTGGACATCTTTTCAGTAAAAAAAAAATGAGGATCGTTAAACGGGGGGGCCCTACATTTTTAAAGGACCGCAAATTTTTAAATGTTCCCTCATATTTCTGATGAGTCCTGGACTTCACCCGAGTCGGCTTAAAGAGTCCCATAGATTTCTAATCGAGCGACTGCTCCCCAATCCCCCCCACCCACCGCCTTTTTTCTCGTCTGCAAAAAGTAGCAGTTGGACACCTGTAGTAATCTTTTTGACAACATTTGTAAATGGGATATATTCATACATTTTATCATGGATGAGTATACAATAAGCAGCGGTGTTGGCAGTTACGACCTTGTGAAATTTTAGCTCAATCCGAATATAGATGGGACCGCTTTTTATAGATTCATTCTGATGTATAACATCTAAAACAATTATTGGAGCACAGTTTTGCAGTTTTTTGCTTTGTATTTTAATAAAACGTGCTCTCACATTGATTACAACCATCTGGGCTCCTTAAATATGACAGCATATAAATTATAAAATTTTTTTAATGTTTTATATCGGTAATAATACGAAATACAATTACAAATATCTTCTGTTTCCTTATATGAATTATCAGCAAAATTACAATCTTTCTTGTATAATCCATTGAATGAATATATAAATGGTTCTGATAGATATGATCTCAATTCATTTATCATAGAATAAAACAAGTAAGGAAGGCTAAGTTCGGGTGTAACCGAACATTACATACTCAGTTGAGAGCTGTGGAGACAAAGTAAGGGAAATCACCATGTTGTAAAAGGAACCTAGGGTAACCCTGGAATGTGTTTGTATGACATGTGTATCAAATGGAAGGTATTAAAGAGTATTTTAAGAGGAAGTCGGCCATAGATCTATAGATGGACGCCATTTAGAGATATCGCCATAAAGATGGACCAGGGGTGACTCTAGAATTTGTTTGTACGATATGAGTATCAAATGAAAGGTGTTAATGAGTATTTTAAGAGAGCGTGGGCCTTAGTTCTATATATGGACGCCTTTTCGAGATATCGCCATAAACGTGGACCAGGGGTGACTCTAGAATTTGTTTGTACTATATGGGTATCAAATGAAAGGTGTTAATGAGTATTTTAAAAGGGTGTGGGCCTAAGTTCTATAGGTGGATGCATTTCGGAATATCGATATAAAAGTGGACCTGGGTTGACTCTAGAATGCGTTTGTACAATATGGGTGTCAAACGAAAAGTGTAATAATTGTTTTAAAAGGGAGTGGGCCTTTGTTCTATGGGTGGACGCCTTTTCGGGATATCGCCATTAACGTGGACCAGGGGTAACTCTAGAATGCGTTTGTACAATATGGGTATCAAATGAAAGGTGCTAATGAGTATTTTAAAAGGGTGTGGGCCTTAGTTCTATAGGTGGACGCCTTTTCGAAATATCGCCATAAAGGTGGACCAGGGGTGACACTGGAATTTGTTTGTACGATATGGGTATCAAATGAAAGGTGTTAATGAGTATTTTAAAAGGGCGTGGGCCTTAGTTCTATAGGTGGACGACTTTTCGAGATATCGACATAAAGGTGGACCAGGGGTGAATCTAGAATTTGTTTAAACGATATGGGTATCAAATGAAAGGTATTAATTAGTATTTTAAAAGGGAGTGGGCCTTAGTACTATAGGTGGATGCCTTTTCGAGATATCGCCATAAAGGTGAGCCAGGGGTGACTCTAGAATTTTTTTGTACGATATGGTATCAAATGAAAGGTGTTAATAATTTTTTTAAAAAGGCGTGGGTCTTAGTTCTATATGTGGACACCTTTTCGAGATATCGCCATAAACGTGGACCAGGGGTGACTCTAGAATGTGCTTGTACGATATGGGAATCAAATTAAAGGTATTAATGAGGGTTTTAAAAGGGAGTCGCCCTTAGTTGTATATGTGAAGGCGTTTTCGAGATATCTACCGAAATGTGGACCAGGGTGATCCAGAACATCATCTGATTTCGCCCTGCAAAACTTTTTCATATTCTTCTACTTAATATGGTAGGTGCCACACCCATTTTACCAAGTTTTTTTCTAAAGTTATATTTTGCGTCAATAGACCAATACAATTACCATTTTCATTCCTTTTTTCGTATTTGGTATATAATTATGGCATTTTTTTTCATTTTTCGTAATTTTCGATATCGAAAAAGTGGGCGTGGTCATAGTCGGATTTCGGCCATTTTTTACACCAATACAAAGTGAGTTCAGATAAGTACGTGAACTGAGTTTAGTAAAGATATATTGATTTTTGCTCAAGTTATCGTGTTAACGGCCGAGCGGAAGGACGGACATGGCTCAATCGAATTTTTTTTCGATACTGATGATTTTGATATATGGAAGTCTATATCTATCTCGATTCCTTTATACCTGTACAACCAACCGTTATGCAATCAAAGTTAATATACTCTGTGAGCTCTGCTCAACTGAGTATAAAACAAGTAAGGAAGGCTAAGTTCGGGTGTAACCGAACATTATATACTCAGTTGAGAGCTGACGGTCGACTGTGTATAAAAACTGGGCGGGGCTTCAACCGATTTCACCCTTTTTCATAGAAAACAGTTATCGTCCTAGGAGCTAAGCCTCTACCAAATTTCACAAGGATTGGTTAATTTTTGTTCGACTTATGGCATTAAAAGCATCATAGACAAATTAAATTAAAAAGGGCGGAGCCACGCACATTTTGGAATTTTCTTTTATTTTTGTATTTTTTTGCACCATATCATTACTAGAGTTGAATGTTGGCATAATTTACTTATATGCTGTAAAGATATTAACTTTTCTTTTAAAATTTGAATTTAAAAAAAAAAATTTTTAAAAAGTGGGCGTGGTCGTTCTCCGATTTTGCTAATTTTTATTAAGCAGACATAAAGTAATAAGAGTAACGTTCCTGCCAAATTTCATCATGATATCTTCAACGACTGCCAAATTACACCTTGCAAAACTTCTAAATTACCTTCATTTAAAAGTGGGCAGTGCCACACCCATTGTCCAACATTTTACTAGTTTTCTATTCTGCGTCCTAAGCTCAACTCACCTACCAAGTTTCATCGCTTTACCCCTCTTTGGTAATGAATTATCGCAATTTTACGATTTTTCGAAATTTTCGATATCGAAAAAGTGGGCGTGGTTATTGTCCGATATCGTTCATTTTAAATAGCGATCTGAGATGAGTGCCCAGGAACCTACATACCAAATTTAATCAAGACACCTCAAAATTTACTCAAGTTATCGTGTTAACGGACAGACGGACGGACGGACATGGCTCAATCGAATTTTTTTTCGATACTGATGATTTTGATATATGGAAGTCTATATCTATCTCGATTCCTTTATACCTGTACAACCAACCGTTATGCAATCAAAGTTAATATACTCTGTGAGCTCTGCTCAACTGAGTATAAAACAAGTAAGGAAGGCTAAGTTCGGGTGTAACCGAACATTATATACTCAGTTGAGAGCTGTGGAGACAAAGTAAGGGAAAATCACCATGTTGTAAAAAGAACCTAGGGTAACCCTGGAATGTGTTTGTATGACACGTGTATCAAATGGAAGGTATTAAAGAGTATTTTAAGAGGAAGTGGGCTATAGTTCTATAGATGGACGCCATTCAGGGATATCGCCGTAAAGGTGGACCAGGCCTGACTCTAGAATTTGTTTGTACGATATGGGTATCAAATGAATTGTGTTAATGATAATTTTAAAAGGGAGTGAGCCTAAGTTCTATAGGTGGACGCCTTTTCGAGATATCGCCATAAAGGTGGACCAGGGGTGACTCTAGAATTTATTTTTTACGATATGGGTATAAAATGTAAGGTATTAATGAGTATTTTAAAAGGGCGTGAGCCTAAGTTCTGTAGATGGACGCCTTTTCGAGATATCGCCATAAAGATGGACCAGGGGTGACTATAGAATTTGTTTGTACGATATGAGTATCAAATGAAAGGTGTTAATGAGTATTTTAAGAGGGCGTGGGCCTTAGTTCTATATGTGGAGGCCTTTTCGAGATATCGCCATAAAGGTGGACCAGGGGTGACTCTAGAATTTGTTTGTACAATATGGGTATCAAATGAAAGGTGTTAATAAGTATTTTAAAAGGGCGTGGGCCTTAGTTCTATAGGTGGACGCCTTTTCGAGATATCGCCATAAAGGTGGATCAGGGGTGACTCTAGAATGCGTTTGTACGACATGGGTATCAAACGAAAGGTGTTAATGAGTATTTTAAAAGGGCGTGGGCCTTATTCTATATGTGGAGGCCTTTTCGAGATATCGCCATAAAGGTGTACCAGGGGTGACTCTAGAATTTATTTTTTACGATATGGGTATCAAATGAAAGGTATTAATGAGTATTTTAAAAGGGCGTGGGCCTAAGTTTTGTAGATGGACGCCTTTTCGAGATATCGCCATAAAGATGGACCAGGGGTGACTCTAGAATTTGTATGTACGATATGGGTATCAAATGAAAGGTGCTTATGAGTGTTTTAAAAGGGCGTGGGCCTTAGTTCTATAGGTGGACGCCTTTTCGAGATATCGCCATAAAGGTGGTCCAGGGGTGACTCTAGAATTTTTTTGTACGATATGGGTATCAAATGAAAGGTGTTAATGAGTATTTTAAAAAGGAGTGGGCCTTAGTTCTATATGTGGACGCCTTTTCGAGATATCGCCACAAACGTGGACCGGGGTGACTCTAGAATGTGTTTGTACGATATGGGTATCAAATTAAAGGTATTAATGAGGGTTTTAAAAGGGAGTGGCCCTTAGTTGTGTATGTGAAGGCGTTTTCGAGATATCGACCAAAATGTGGACCAGGGTGATCCAGAACATCATCTGTCGGGTACCGCTAATTTATTTATATATGTAATACCACGAACAGTATTCCTTCCAAGATTCCAAGGGCTTTTGATTTCGCCCTGCAAAATTTTTTCATTCTCTTCTACTTAATATGGTAGGTGTCACACCCATTTTACCAAGTTTTTTTCTAAAGTTATATTTTGCGCAATAGGCCAATAAAATTACCATGTTTCATCCCTTTTTTCGTATTTGGTACATAATTATGGCATTTTTTTAATTTTTCGTAATTTTCGATATCGAAAAAGTGGGCGTGGTCATAGTCCGATTTCGGTAATTTTTTACACCAATACAAAGTGAGTTCAGATAAGTACGTGAACTGAGTTTAGTAAAGATATATCGATTTTTGCTCAAGTTATCGTGTTAACGGCCGAGCGGAAGGACAGACGGTCGACTGTGTATAAAAACTGGGCGTGGCTTCAACCGATTTCGCCCTTTTTCACAGAAAACAGTTATCGTCCCAGAATCTAAGCCTCTACCAAATTTCACAAGGATTGGTAAATTTTTGTTCGACTTATGGCACTAAAAGTATCCTAGACAAATTAAATGAAAAAGGGCGGAGCCACGCCCATTTTGAAATTTGCTTTTATTTTTGTATTTTGTTGCAACATATCATTACTGAAGTTGAATGTTGACATAATTTACTTATATACTGTAAAGATATTAACTTTTTTTTTTTAAATTTGAATTTAAAAAATTTTTTTTTAAAAAGTGGGCGCGGTCGTTCTCCGCTTTTGCTAATTTTTATTAAGCAGACATAAAGTAATAAGAGTAACGTTCCTGCCAAATTTCATCATGATATCTTGAACGACTGCCAAATTACAGCTTGAAAAACTTCTAAATTACCTTCTTTTAAAAGTGGGCGGTGCCACGCCCATTGTCCAAAATTTTACTAGTTTTCTATTCTGCCTCATAAGTTCAACTCACTTACCAAGTTTCATCGCTTAATCCGTATTTGGTAATGAATTATCGCCCTTTTTCGATTTTTCGAAATTTTCGATATCGAAAAAGTGGGCGTGGTTATTGTCCGATATCGTTCATTTTAAATAGCGATCTGAGATAAGTGCCCAGGAAGCCACATACCAAATTTCAACAAGATACCTCAAAATTTACTCAAGTTATCGTGTTAACGGACAGACGGACGGAAGGACGGGCGGAAATGGCTCAATCGAATTTTTTTTCGACACTGATGATTTTGATATATGGAAGTCTATATCTATCTCGATTCCTTTATGCCTGTACAACCAACCGTTATCCAATCAAAGTTAATATACTCTATGAGCTCTACTCAACTGAGTATAAATATTCGATGATCGTCATCAATTAAGTCACCATATTTTGATAAAAACGTTTCTAAATATTGCGGGAAAGACATTTTCTTCTTTTTTGTTGTGCCACCTGTTTGATACTGAATTACAAATTATGTCGCTCTACTAGTAATGTGAAACTGTACGATATAACGATCAACAAACTACAAAATACATATCGATGGATACATCTATCCATGGGAAACTTGTTCCAAGGTATATATATATATACATACATTTAGCAAGATAAGAGCTACTTGTCACAATGTATATAAATTGAACATCTTTTCGGTAAAAAATGTAGTAAATTGTTTAAAGCTGTTCAGTACTACTCTATATTTCACGGATAATCATTTTATAAGGATTTTCAACTGTGTTAAGCCAGGCTCACTTCTAATAAACAGTAATGAACTTTACTACTTATACATCGGCACATCTCTAACACCGCTGCTGATTATAGACATATTCCACATTATGAATCAAGCTCTTAAGGATTTAAAATCAATTTCAAAGGAAAAATTTCAAAAACCAATACTGAAGGCTATTGATGCACCAATTAATAAAAAATTAAAAATAGTAAAAGCCTTAAGAGTGAGGACAAAGTTTGGGGAGAAGCTAATGATAGAACTGCATGACAATGTTCTTTTTCTTCCGAATTCCTACAACTCCTTAGAAGATTCAACTATTGAAACAATAAATAAGAATACATTTTATATAGAACTGATTAAACCTGGTGAAAAATTTAACTCACCATTATTTGAATTTCATACAGAATAAAAAAATTTTGAATTATTATATTTAATAGTATTTTACTGTAATATATTTAAGAATAAAATAAACAATTTATATTTCATATATATTATTTTTATTAAATAAAAATTTTAAACATAATTGACCACATATTACTGTGTTGTATTTTTGTTTCTGATCATAATTGTAATGTATTGGTGGCTTCAGATAATTAATCAGTTCAATCGGTGGCTGCAAATTTCCAAAACTATCAAAATATTCTTTATAATTTTTGTTTATATAGTATGCTACCCAATGAGTCCCAGGACCATTAGCATCGTCTAAATTAAGAATTCCACATTCTTGAGCATTCGGTTTATTCGGTAGGGAATTTCGCATAAAAATTCCTCTGAAATGTTTAAGATGTTTGCAATATTTCATTAAATCTATGTCTGTTAGCGGTCTTTTGGATAGGCTTTTTATTCGTTTTTTGGATAGGGTCGTAAAATTAAACCATATCCCCTTCTATACGGTTTGAGGAATAGTCCCTTCCCCATAGCGATTGATTCCATATATCTATTATGACGGCTAGACTCAGCCAATTGCTCCTTTCCATTCCTGATCATTCAAAACTTTTGCTATAGCTGATCCACCAGATGCTATACCACCAAGTGCACCCAACGCTGTTAAAATTGGAAGTAGTGGTAAAATTCCACCAATTTTTGTGACTGGAATTATTATCGGTATATTAATTTCTTTATTTTTAAAGCTGAACTCTATAGCATTCTTAGAAATGTTATAGGCCTCATTAAATGACTGCGGCTTCTTTTTGTTAAGTATGTTGATACCTTTTTTAACTGCCATCAAAACATTTTTATTTGATGATACTTTACGAGTTTTCATCTTTTTCCGTTTTTTACATTTAGATGAATTTCTTTTCTTATTTGTTATACCTATTCCCAATTTGAGTTTTGCTTTCATTGCATTTGTAACGAACCAAGCGTTTGCTCGTTCTTTGAAATCACTATCCTTAGATGTTACACGTTGCCAGGCTTTCTCAGATAAAACTTTATCAGCTTGATGTCTCTTATTTATATCTTTCGATTGGGAATATGCAATATCATGTTCTCTACAGGCTTCATCTAAAGGATTTATACCCTTATCTCCTCTTTCTATCCGTTGTCGGAGTTTCGTTCCAGGACCACAAAATTGATATCCAGGTAAATGAAGCTCAATAGGTAAAGAATTAATCAAACTATTTACAAAACCCTGGCCAGCCTTTTTACGTATTCGTCGCATTAAGTGTTTGTTTTCTTCTTCTTCTTCTCAATAATAATGAGAGTGAGTGTGGGCGAGTTATAATTAAATGGTGATTTTATTATAAAAGCGATTGTTTATATTGTTATAAATCTAGTAAACAAAATGAAAGTTGTTAAACAACGTCTCCAACTTAAGGTTAATAATGCCGACAATTGTATAAATGTTAAAAATGTTGGCAGACATAGTCCCCTTTTACTAAATTCCATACGAGCGCTGATTGTGGGACCGTCAAGTTGTGGAAAAACTAATGTTATGCTCAGTTTAATTGAAAGCCCAAACGGGCTTAATTTCCGAAATATATACATTTATTCAAAATCATTATATCAACCAAAATATATCTATCTAAAAAGGGTTATTGAGCCGATAAAAGGAATAAATCTTTATACATTTAGTGAAAATGTTGATGTCATCAAACCCGCTGAAGCTAAACCAGACTAAATTTTTATATTCGATGATGTAATATGTGGAAAACAAAGTACAATACGAGATTATAAGATTATAAGATCATAAGAACGTTGATTCTTTCTATTTATGTCAAACTTATACAAAAATTCCTAAACACTTAATTCGTGATAATGCAAACATGATTATTGTGTTCAAACAAGATGAAATGAATCTTAAGCATATCTATAATGATCATGTTGTCGGAGATATGTCATACAAAAAATTTTTAAAAATTTGTATAGAGTCTTGGAGAAATGAATACGGGTTTGTTGTTATAAGTAAAGATGATCCAATAAATAAAGGTCGATATCGAAAGGGTTTCGATAATTTTATACAACTATAAAATATCTATAAAAGACATATACCACATCAGATTCTTATCAAATACACAGCTGATAGGTAACAGATTTACCAGATTCTTATCACATACACAGCTGATAGGTAACAGATTTACCAAAATCATGTCAAATAATCATATGACTGTATTAGCAAATCTTGTTAAGATCAGGAAAGTATTGTAACGAATTTACTTGCAAATCCTCTTATTTGCCCTTTTGCTAGGTTCGTATCGCTAAACTGTTGAATAAATAACTCCAATATTGAATAATGGAAAAATGGCCTTTATTAAAGTACTTCACAATAATACTTATACTTTGCTACTCGCTGGCTTAATAACCAAACTGATTGATAACTCAAATTAAACTCTACTACTGGCCGCCAGATCGCGTGCTTAATCAATAACTGATTGAGTGCTCAACTCAAACTGAATTACAGCGCTTCTACATCTGTCGCCTTTTATACTCTTTGGTTTCCTCGTTCGCATCTTCTAGACGCTTCCAGAATCTACTAGTCCAGTAGCTCTCAAACTTCTCAGCTGTAACTACAATTGCACAATTTTATAGTTTTTCTCAGGCATGCTTAACGAACGAAACGATATCATTTCGTTACGATAATCAACGCTAATAAACGAAACGAAGTGACTTCGAAACGAAATGATATCGTTTCGTTCGTTAAGCATGCCTGGTTTTTCTCATTGCATACTTTTAGGAGTATCTCAGATATATGCATGTATTTGTGCATTGACTCTCCGCTGCTCGTATACGTACATGGTACATATATGTAGACGCAGTTATTGTTTCGTTTATGTAGATACATAATGATTGAATTATTGATGTGCATTCACGTCACTGCTTAGCATCGCTTAGAGACGGCAGCACTCCTTAGTTTTGCTAATATTCGTGACAGTATTAAAAGAAAAACTTAAAATAATGAAATTGGGAGAATTGGATAGAATCAACTTGTTGCAGGATACATTTAAACTCATTTCGAAACCATTAAATGAATAAGTTGATAATTTGAAAAACTCTAGTAATAAAAACAATGTTACCAATTATAAAGGTGATGATGATGATGATGAAATTTGGCAGGTAGACAGTGCAAAAGAAAGTAAAGACATAGAATTTGATACATTGCCAACCGTTGAAAATTATGTGAATGATAATGATCTTGATAGTAAAACAAACATTTATTCGAACGATGCAGATTTAGAATATTCTACAAATAGTTCTCGGCGGCCACCGTGGTGTGATGGTAGCGTGCTCCGCCTATCACACCGTATGCCCTGGGTTCAACTCCCGGGCAAAGCAACATCAAAATTTTAGAAATAAGATTTTTCAATTAGAAGAAAATTTTTCTAAGCGGGGTCGCCCCTCGGCAGTGTCTGGCAAGCGCTCCGATTGTATTTCTGCCATGAAAAGCTCTCAGTGAAAACTCATCTGCCTTGCAGATGCCGTTCGGAGTCGGCATAAAACATGTAGGTCCCGTCCGGCCAATTTGTAGGGAAAAATCAAGAGGAGCACGACGCAAATTGGAAGAGAAGCTCGGCCTTAGATCTCTTCGGAGGTTATCGCGCCTTACATTTATTTTTTATTTAGTTCTCGGAAAGAAAATGTTGAGAGGCAAGCGACGAAGAAACCTACAAAAAAGAAGCGAAAGCCTATTGATATTATTAATGAGCAATGATTTAATAAAAAATAAAAACCAGATAATTTTGTTAGCGTTAAACGAAAAATAAATTTTATGAACGACTGCGAAAGACCAGCTTCGTATATTCCAAGTAAACCTCATGATGATGAATTAATAAAAAGAGCTGCACAAAGCAATGTAATGAAAACTGAATCAGATATCGATAGAAAACCTGAAAAGCTAAAATCTGGTGATATCATTAATGAGCAATGTTTTTATAAAAAAAATTAGATAATGTGAACGACCAGCCGCGCATATTCCCAGCAAACTAAATGATGAACAATTACTAAACAAGGCTGTAGAAAGTCAAAATCAAGCTGAAACTTTGAATGATAATACTACTCTAACTGAACATGACATTTTGAGAAGAATCGAAGAAGATCGTAATATGCGGGAAAGACATAAATCTGTAAAACATCAGAGTAAAAATCAACTAAATGAAGATTATAAACGGGTTAAGCTTACTCATAAATACAATCCTGAATAATAGTATTGAAAATGATGTATCGATTCTTGATGAATTAATAGATCGGCGAATAAAAAGTGAATGTGTGGAGGAATTAAGTAATATATACAACTATTTATCTATTATTGAGGATTATTTTATGCGTTTCGTTGTGTTGAAAGAACATCCCAGGGAAAAAGATGTAGAAGTGCTAAAAATAAAGTTCCCTACTATAAAAGCATTAACAAAATGAATAACAAAAGAGCTATTGTAGAAGAATTACATAAACAAGCTAGAAAAAATTTTAAACGAAGACGTGTTATTATTAAAGGAATCGATGATTTATGGCAAGCTGACTTGGTGGTAATGACTCAGTATTCAAATAGTAATAATCATTATCAGTATCTATTAACTGTAATCGATACATTTTCCAAAAAAGCATGGGCTGAAGCAATTAAAGATAAAACTAAAGACAATGTCACAAATGCAATGGCTAAGATTTTAAATTCAAGTAACCGAATACCGAAAAACCTGCAAAAAGATGATGGAAAAGAATTTTACAATACTAACTTTAAGAGATTATTACAAACAAAAAATATAAATCATTATTCAACATTAAAAGCATCTATAATAGAGCGATTCAATAGAACATTAAAAGGAATGGTGTGGAAAGAACTTAGTTTTCGGGAATCTTATAAATGGATTGATATATATAAAAATTTAGTCAATGATTATAATACTACTACTCACAGGACCATCAAAATGACTCCAAATGAGGTAAATTCCTCGAATGAACAACATTTATTGGACACTAAATACAACAATTTAAAAGTTTTTCATAGACCAAAATGTAAAGTTAATGATGAGGTTAGAATAAGTAAATATAAACATGTATTTGAAAAAGGGTATACACCAAATTGGACAACAGAAGTTTTTAAAATAAAGTCAATTTAAAAACAAACACTACAACATATATACTTGAAGACTATCAAGGTAATGCTATTGTAACGAATTTACTTGCAATTCCCCTTATTTGTAATCTTCTGCTGAGTTCGAATCACTAAATTGTTGAATAAATAACTCCAATATTTAATAATGCAAAATGGCCTTTATAAAAGTACTTCACAATAACACTCCAACTTTGCAACGAATAGCTTGCTTAATAACCAAACTGATTGATAGCTCAAATGAAACTCCACTATTCAAAATAATACTGCTCTTGCTCGCTAGATAGCGTCTTAGTCGAAACTGCTTGACAACTCAAATAAAACTGAATTCCAGCGCCTCTACAATTGCCGCCTTTTATACTCTTGGATTTCAACGTTCGCATCTTTTAGGCGCTTCCAGAATCTACTAGTCCAGCAGCTCTTAAACTTCTCAGCTGTAACTACAATTGCACAATTTTATAGTTTTTCTCATTGCATACTTTCAGGAGTATCTCAGATATATGCATGTATTTGTGCATTGACTCTCCGCTGCTCGTATACGTACATGGTACATATGTGTAGACGCAATTATTGTTTCGTTTATGTAGATACATAGTGATTGATCTATGGATGTGAATTCACGTCACTGCTTAGCATCGGCTTAGAGACAGCAGCACCCCTTAGTTTTGCTAATATTCGTAACACTGCCCTCCACCTAAGTCTGATCGTCCCGATCAGACAAATCTCTCGATCTAAACGCCTCTAGCATCGGAAAATGTACCACTCTTCTACTTCGTGATTTCCCAATTGCTTGTATGCGGTAGACGACATCACTGATCGTCTTCACAACTCTGTACGGGCCTTCCCAACTGCACCGATATTTGCATGGAACACCTTTCCGCCGATGAGGGTTGTATAGCAGTACCAGATCTCCCTCCCGAAAACCTTCCTAATTATTTTCCTTATCGTACCTGTATTTCATCTTACTACTCATTATCCTGGATCGTTCTCTCGCACTCTGTTGCTTGGCCAATGAAGAACTACTTCGCAGAGCTTGATCTTGACGGATTGACTTTGCATCATCAGTATCGTATTGACGTTTCACAACAGTAGTACGCGCTGGCTTGAAACCACCCTTGCATTCTTTCTGGAAAATTCTTTCAGTCATTTTAGTGCGTCCATTAGGGTTTGTCAATGCCAGTGTTTTTCTCGCAGGTACTTCTGAAATCGCTTTATTTGGCCCATTCGATCCATCAACCTTTGCCCGATCTACTTTCCTTGACTTTCGTGGTCTCTGTCGAATCTCCTCCACCAGCACTCGCTTACTGCTGAACCCTTTTTCCAAACTGAAGTTAAGTGGCACATCTTGGTTCTCATAATGCATCACCCTTCTCTGCATATCGATCTTGATGTCATGGTCAACCAAGAAATCCACACCCAATATAACCTCATCAACAATCTCCGCCACAACGAATTTGTGTAAAACCATGACCTTCCCAATTAAGACTTCACAGATCACTTCTCCCCGGACTTGGTTATACTCGCCAGTGACCGTACGCAACCTCGCTCCAGGTAACGGTTTTACTCTCCTGTTGACCAAGTCAGATCGGATCAAGGAATGAGATGCGCCCGTATCTACAGTCAGTACACGCTCCTTGCCATCCACATTCCCTCTGACGGTAAGACTGCTTGATTTCCTTCCAATTTGCGACACAGATATCGCAGGACATTCAATAGCCGGGGCAAGTTTTCGTTCTTTACATCCGACACGCTCTTGCTCATTTCCTCCAGCTTTGCGTTTACGGCCACCCCCATTGTTGGAACTATTAGGACCAAGATCGCAATGACGTGCAATGTGACCGGACTTCCCGCATTTGAAGTATTTGATAACTTTTTCACTCCGCTTTTGCGATCCTTTCAGCGCCTCCAATATTGCGTCTACCCACTCTGCCTTTCTACTTCCACACGGCGTGCTTTGAAAACTGGCTTACACAGAAGCGACGCTGTTTCCTGAATCAGAGCTTGTGACACCGTTTCTGCGAATGTTGGCTTTGGGTTTGCGTATGTAGCTCGCTTTGTTTCGACGTCCCGTATGCCATTTATAAAGCTCTGAATCTTTACCCTTTCAGTGTACTCCACGGGTGCGTCCGCATTCGCTAAATGTGCTAGCCTTTCAATATCCGACGCAAACTCTTGTAATGTTTCACCAGGCCTCTGGAAGCGGTTCAGCAACTCCATTTGGTATATCTGTTTTCTATGCTCGCTTCCATAACGTCGTTATACAGCAGCCATCAATGCTTCATAATTGTTCCGCTCTCCTTCGGGAATCGTCTGTAGGATTTCCGCTGCTGGCCCCTTCAATGCGACGAACAGTGCAGCAGCTTTATCTTCCGCATTCCAGTTGTTCACTGCTGCGGTCTTCTCAAACTGTAGCTTGAAGACCTGGAAAGGAACAGAACCGTCAAAGGATGGAGTTTTTACCTTTGGATTGCTTGCTGAAACAGCTGGGCGATTTAATTGCAACTCTTGTATACGACCTCTCAAAGCATCCACCTCGGCTTCGATTTTTTCCTCAAACTGCGTTATTTTCTCGTCCATATGCGCTTCGAGTTTTGATGATATACGCGCCTCTTGCGCTTCGAGTTGTACTGTTATGCGTGCCTCTTGTTCTTTCAGTTGTATTTCCATCTTTGATGTAATCTGCCGACATTTCTGACATGCGCGTTTCCTGTGCCTCAATCTTCGATGTTATTCGTGTCTCTTGGGATTCCATCTGTGATGACATATACGTTTTCTGTTGTTCCAATTGTGATGTTACTTGCGACGCCATTTCAGAAATGCGTACCTCCTGTGATTCTAGTTGGGATGATATTTGCGACAACATTGATGTTACTGTCGATGTTTGAGCAGCTATTGCAGCCAATATCATGTTCAAGTCTATGCTCGTAACTGTCTGCGATGTTTCGTTTTTCTCTTCAATTTTTGTTGTTGTCTCGTCTCCATCAGGATAAAAGACATACTCGTCCACATCAATTCCTTCTGCTTCCATTGCCTATCGTAGCCGTGCCTGAAGTTCGAGTTTAACGCCGCTTGTATTCAATCCACGGCTCTCCAACTCCTTCTTCAGTTGCTGGATCTTCAATTCACTGAACTTTGCCATGTCCTTGTTGTCCTCCAGAATTTATTCAACAATTCCTCTTCTGACACCAATTGTAACAAATTTACTTGCAATTCCCCTTATTTGCAATCTTCTGCTGAGTTCGAATCACTAAATTGTTGAATAAATATCTCCAATATTTAATAATGCAAAATGGCCTTTATTAAAGTACTTCACAATAACACTCCAACATGTCGATTACATTAACAGTAAGTGGTAATTCATCCATACTGATTGCAAATTATTTCCCTCCCATAGAACTCAAACAAGATTATGTCTGTGGGCTAATCAGTTTTGACTCATATCATACAATTCCAAATGTGGACAAAGGAAAAAATTTGTTTCACATTGGATCGAATGTTATTGAGATACCTGTTGGAACATATGAAATGGATGATATAGTTGAGACAATTACTAAAATATATCAAATCAAAGGTATATTGATATAAGCTCTAACCGTAATACATTTCGAACTGAAATTATGAGCTTTAAGGAAGAAGACTTCGTTTATTTGGGAACCAGCATCAACATTAGCAACAACATCAGCACTGAAATCCAGCGAAGAATCAATCTTGCCAATAAATGCTACTTTGGACTAGGTAGGCAATTGAAAAGTAAAGTCCTCTCTCGGCGAACGAAAATCCTACTCTACAAGTCACTTATCGTACCCATCCTGCTATATGGGGCAGAAGCATGGACCATGACAACAGCAGATGAAGCGGCTTTGGGAGTGTTCGAGAGAAAAGTTCTTCGAAAGATTTATGGACCTCTACGCGTTGGCGATGGCGAGTACCGAAGAAGATTTAATGATGAGCTGTACGAGCTATACGCAGACATCAACATAGTCCAGCGAGTTAAAACGCAGCGGCTGCGCTGGCTAGGCCATGTTATGCGAATGAAAGATGATGCTCCGGCCAAGAAAGTGTTTCTATCGGAACCCGCCTATGGAAGCAGAGGTAGAGGGCGGCCCCCACTCCGTTGGAAGGACCAGGTGGAAAACGATTTAAACTCCCTCGGTGTGACCAATTGGCGCCGGTTAGCGGAGCGAAGGAGCGACTGGCGCGCCTTGTTGGACGGCCATAACCGTTTAGACGGTTAAGCGCCAATTAAGTAAGTAAGTAAGTAAGGAAGAAGTAAATTTTGATAAAGAACGCTCAATTGGTCCATTACTAGGTTTCAGTAGAAGAGTACTGAAGCCGGGGGATGTTCATTACTCCGACAATCCAGTGGATATAACCAAAATAAACACGATATCTGTTGAATGTAATATCATCAACGGAACATATATAAATGAAATATCTGTGCATACAATTCATCAGTTTTCGCTTAGAGTTAGTCCAGGATATAGAATCTCAGAAATACCTGCTAATGTTATATATTTGCTGGTTGATACACGTCAAATAAGCACTCTAGTTCTTAGAGTTGTTGATCAAACTGGTAGCTTGGTTAATTTTCGTGGAGAGAACATATCAATAAGACTGCATTTAAAACCTATCTAAAAAATGATAATTTTTAATAAAAAGCCACCACATACAGATTTTTTGAATATTTTTCAATCAGCCTCAAAAGTATTGGCTACAAAAACAAAAAATCTACACTCTAAAGAAGTAAAATCTCCTGTCACCCCAGCGAATGAGGAGTTCCTAATAAGTCTAGGATTTAGTTTACAAAATGAGTGATATAATAAACGTTTTGTCCAAACCCATATTTGATAATAAAAAATAAATAAAAATGGATTACCATAGCTAGATACCATATCTGCAATATTTTCAAAACAACGATGAAATTCGGATCCCTATACAAAATCAAGACCTATATGTGTTACCTAGTGAGAGTATTTTATACATTGAGGGATTCATATCAAATAGTAATTCGCAAGTTTCAAAAACTGCCCACCTGCTTGATAATTGTATGACGTATTTATTCGAGGAGGTTTGATATGAAATTAATGGAATTGATCGCACTAGAAAGTTGGGTATTGCAACAGCAATGAAAAATTATGTATCACTTAACGAATTTGAGAGTAAAAATCTAAAAAATGCAGGGTGGTGTCCATTTGAAAATACTAGCCTAAAGACTGGACATTTTAATTTTTGTATACCGTTGAAAAAACTGCTTGAATTCGCTGAAGATTTTGACAAAATTATTGTTAATTGTAAACATGAATTAATCTTAATACGTGCCAAAGAAGATGATGCGACGTCAACTACACCATCGGAAAAGCTGTTATTAAAACTTTTAAATATTACATAGAAAGTGCCACATGTTGAACTTTCAGACTCGTATCGGTTAACTATGTTGAGAACAATTAATAGCAAACAACCACTAAACATTTCGTTTAGAAGTTGGGATGTTTATCATAACCCGTCTCTACAGGAAAGCACTAATATCTTATGGAATGTCAAACTGGTTGGTGAACATGAAAGACCTCGCTATATTATTTTAGGATTTCAAAATGAAAATAAATATACACATTGTGACTTATTGGATGTTAAAGTTCGCCTCAACTCCACTACATATCCATATGATGATCTTAATATTAAATTTGATCGAAATCGGTATGCTCTATTATATGACATGTATTTAAAATTTCAACAAAGTTACTATGGACGCACTCCCCAACCGCTTTTATCGCCTGATCAATTTATTCAACATGCTCCAATAATTGTTTTAGATGTTACACATCAGAATGAATCTATAAAAAGCGGTCCCATCGATATTCGGATTGAGCTAAAATTTATATTTATATTTATATTTATTCAATACTGTCTATGAAAGAACATTTCTTACAGACTAATAACAATGGTGTAGGTTACAAAATGAAACATACCTACTTAAAATAAGAGAGTAAAATATTCAAAAAAAGCTTGTTTTCCCAAGGAAAAATCAAGGGAACACTCTGAGATAGAATATTAAATTCGCGCATAGATCTTGCAAGAGGAGAATTACTGGCAAATTTAGTTTTGACTTTTTTCCAGTAAAAAGGATAGGTGACGCGAAGATTTCGCCTTGGAATATTAAAAGTAATCTTTTCCAGAAGATAAGGACAATCTATCGTACCATGAATAACATTAAACATGAAAGTCAAAGATAAGATTGACCTACGGGTTTCGAGAGATTGTAGGTCAAGTAGCATAATACGGGATGCATAGGGTGGAATGGGAGTATCAAATTTGAGGGACCGTAAAGCGAAATTAATGAACACCTTTTGAATACGTTCTATTCTTTTTATTGATATCTGGTTATACGGCCTCCAGACAAAAACTGCATATTCAAGGTTTGAGCGAACAAAAGTTATATACAACATTTTAAGGGTATAAGGGTCTGAAAACTTGGTGCAGTTCCGACGAATAAAGCCTAGAACAGAGTAGGCCTTCGCAATGATGAAATCAACATGTTTGTTAAAAGACAGTTTCGGGTCAAAAAAAACTCCTAGGTCCTTTACTTCGACAACATTCTGAAGGACAGTATTAGAAATGTGGTAGGACGTACTTCGAAAATGCAAAATTTTAGCAAATGTCATTTTAAAACATTTCTTTATGTTTAAAGGGAGACGAAAACGAAGACACCATGAATGAATAGCGTTGATATCGCATTGAAGCTTTGCTTCATCAGCGGCATCTTGGACTTTGGCGAATATTTTGAGGTCATCGGCATAAAGTAAAAAATTTCAGAAGGAAAAGCAGCTAATAATGTCATTGATGAACAGAACAAATAGTAGAGGGCCTAAGACGCTCCCTTGCGGTACCCCAGAAGAGGCAATTAAAGGTTGTGAGAACACACCATCAATGGTAACAACACAACGTCTATCAGTGAGATACGATTTTATCCACTCCAAAAAGATGGAATGGAAGCCCATAAATGCTAGTTTTTTAAGTAGTACTATATGAGAAACTTTATCAAAGGCTTTTGAAAAGTCTGTAAATACACAGTCAACCTGGAATCCAGCCGAAAAGGCAGTATTGCAGTAGTCGGTGAACACAGCTAAGTTCGTGGCTGTGGACCGCCCTGGTACAAAGCCATGCTGATTATGACAAATAAGCGACTTGGTTGCAAAGAACAATTTGTCTTTTACGATGCACTCAAAAAGTTTTGAAACGGAAGAGAGCTTCGAGATGGGTCTATAGTTCCGAACATCATTCTTTTTACCAGATTTCAAAATCGGAACTATGTGTGCTACTTTCCAATCATTAATGAAAGTACCTGATGAAAGAAATAAGTTAAACATTATTTTAAGAGGTTCGATGAGAGCTGGGTATTTCTTTAGCAAAATCGCCGATAGGCCATCAACGTCGGTCTCAGACGAAGGCTTCAGTGAAGTCAGACCCATCTCTATGTCCTCAACAGACAATACAAGAGAACCAAAATTTAGGTAAGAGCTAAAGTTCGAAGAAAAGTTTGCAGAAGAAGAATTCTCATCAGTAGAAAAGTTTGACTTAAAAAAATCAGCAAACAGATTAGCTACCTCATTGGGCCCTTCAGCAGATTTATCGTCAAGAAAAACTGACGTGGGAATAAAAGAACGAGACCGTCTGGATTTGATAAAGGTCCAGAAATAGTTCAGATTACTTTTAATGCTGCGCTCAGCACAGTGAATGTAATTCTTGTATAGAAACTTATCTAACCGGTTAAATTTGCCAGCAAAGTACTTATATTTATTATAAAAATAAATATGTCTGAAATTTTTTGTGAAACTTATTTCTCAGATTTTTAAGCTTTTTTAAATCTTTAGTGTACCACGGAATTTTATGTGGCCGCTTCTTTTTAACTCCTATATTTTCTAAACAAAAGTCATGCAAAAAATTTTTAAAATTAGAAAAGCAATTATTAACATTTGAATATGAAAAAAGAGCAGTCCAATTGACTTCTTGTAATAAATTATTTAAAACAGTAAAATCACAATTATTGTATTGGAAAGCGATCACACCACTAGTATTTTGACTAGTAGAAATGTATTCATAACAATCAATACTTATATTTAAAGGTACATGATGCTTGTCACATTGACTTAAAGGGAGCAAGCATTCCGAAATATTGTAATTAATATTATCGCTGACAAAAATGAGATCTAAAATTTTGTTTAGTTTATTAAAAAACAAATTGATTTGCTTAAGATTAAGACTTAGCATACAATCAATAAAGTATGTCTCGTGAGAGGCAGTTACATTGGATGGCGAAAGAAATGAAAGACAAGAACTTTCAGACCAGTGGACATTACTTAAATTGAAGTCTCCTAAAATGCACAAATTATCATCAATTACATTGTTTTCTGCCAGAGACATAATGTTATCTGCATGCATTTTGTAAAGTTCATGATCACAATTCGGAGGGATGTAAGAGGCCACAATATAGAAGGATCTGGAAGAGTCTTTCAGACAGACACACGCCTGATCAAGTACAGAGTCGTCGTTATTAAGCGTAATTAAATTACTGCGATACTTTCGTTGAACAGCGATAAGAACGCCTCCGCCCCTGCGAGAGCCAGTTTTGGAAGGATCTCTGTCCTTGCGAAAGACTTCGTATATGTTGAGGTCGAAAAATTCGCCATCAAAAAAGTCTGAATTTAGCCAAGTTTCGACTATAACAAAAATATCAAAGTCCATATGCGCACTAAACGAGTTAACAATATTCGCTTTCGTTCTCAAACCGGATGCGTTTTGAAAATAAATTTTAAGATTAGAAGTGATAGTGGATGACGTAGGCAATTTATTTCCGATGTAGGACTCCATTAGGTTTTTGGTGCTGTCACTCCACGTTTCTGGAAAAAAGGTTTGATTTTAACATTTTTAGGCCACGCTGATGCATTAAGGACCTTGTCGCTGTATTTTGCAGGTAGACCAAATTTAAAATTAAACCACTTTCGAGATGAGTTATCGCCAGTTTTCTTAACCAACTTGAAACACAGGAGTTCCCCAGCTGCGATGCCAATATGTTGAGAGACGTACTTAATAATATCATCACTAGTAACAGACGAGGTGAATGACGATAAATGGAACCAAGAGTTACGAACGGCTACGTTGAGATCGGTGTCATTATTAGTGCCTAACACAACAGCTGACTTTTTGTGTTTGTTATTTTTCACTGTCCCTGTATTTGAGCTAATTGCTTTCTTGCTTGCATTTGCAGTATTACTCAAATCGGGAAAAGGCAATGAGTTTTTAACACACCGCATATCAGCGAGCGCAGTGTCTGAATTTGTTCTAATGCGAATATTAGTGGTAGGCAAACTTGATGACAAATTGCCAGCAGCATCAGCAACAACAGTAGTACTCTTCTCACTGTCACTAACAACAAGTAATGAGTGCTTCCAGCTCTTTGCAGTTTCTTATGCTTGCTGAGAATGGGTGCGCTTAGGCTTATTAGAGTTGGGAGGACGTTCATTACCCTTTGCTTTAGAGCGCGTAGCTCTATCATTTGCACTTTTCACAACAGAAGCAGGAGTAAGATTGGTGTTACAAACACTATTAACACCCACAAGAACGGACTTAATTTGACTCAAAGATGAGAATGCTTTTTCGAGAGTAGATATATGTGTTGGAATGTTTGTAATTACACAAATATCACATCTGTATAATATATTTAAATTCGGTTTTAATAGTTTTATGCAATGCGAGTTTAATTTCGAGCATTTTGAATGCACCTTTTGGCAACAAATATTACAAGAGATACTGTCACTCTCCAAGAAATGATTGTCACAAATTATGCACTTAGACATTGCAGAAATATAAAGATAAAAATAATAATATGCGATCGAATGAAAAACACGTCTGCACGCACCGACAATGAAAACCTTTTATCACAAGGTCGTATCTGCCAACACCGCTGCTTATTGTATACTCATCGATGATAAAATGTATGAATATATTGCATTTACAAATGTTGTCAAAAAGATTATTTAGAACAAGTAAGGAAGGCTAAGTTCGGGTGTATCCGACCACTACATACTCAGTTGAGAGCTATGGAGACAAAATAAGGGAAAAACACCATGTAGGAAAATGAACCGAGGGTAACCCTGGAATGTATTGTTTGTACGATATGGGTATCAAATGAAAGGTGTTAATGAATATTTTAAAAGGGCGTGGGCCTTAGTTCTCTAGGTGGACGCCTTTTCGAGATATCGCCATAAAGGTGGACCAGGGGTGACTCTAGAATTTGTTTGTACGATATGGATATGAAAAGAAAGGTCTTAATGAGTTTTTAAAAGGGCGTAGGCCTCAGTTCTATAGGTGGACGCCTTTTAGAGATATCGCCATAAAGGTGGACTAGGGGTGACTCTAGAATTTGTTTGTACGATATGAGTATCAAATGAAAGGTGTTAATGAGTATTTTAAAAGGGAGTGGGCCTTAATTCTATAGGCGGACGGCTTTTCGAGATATCGCCATAAAGGTGGATCAGGGGTGACTCTAGAATTTGTTTGTACGATATGGGTATCAAATGAAAGGTGCTAATGAGTATTTTAAAAGGGAGCGGGCCTTAGTTCTATAGGTGGACGCCTTTTAGAGATATCGCCATAAAGGTGGACCAGGGGTGACTCTAGAATTTGTTTGTATGACATGGGTATCAAATGAAAGGTGTTAATGAGTATTTTAAAAGGGAGTGGGCCTTAGCTCTATAGGTGGACGCATTTTCGAGATATCGCCATAAAGGTGGACCAGGGGTGACTCTAGAATTTGTTTGTACGATATGGGTATCAAATGAAAGGTGTTAATGAGTATTTTAAAAGGGAGTGGGTCTTAATTCTATAGGCGGACGGCTTTTCGAGATATCGCCATAAAGGTGGACCAGGAGTGACTCTAGAATTTGTTTGTACGATATGGGTATCAAATGAAAGGTGCTAATGAGTATTTTAAAAGGGAGTGGGCCTTAGTTCTATAGGTGGACGCCTTTTCGAGATATCGCCATAAAGGTGGACCAGGGGTGACTCTAGAATTTGTTTGTACGATATGGGTATCAAATGAAAGTGTTAATGAGTATTTTAAAAAGGAGTGGGCCTTAATTCTATAGGCGGACGGCTTTTCGAGATATCGCCATAAAGGTGGAACAGGGGTGACTATAGAATTTGTTTGTACGATATGGGTATCAAATGAAAGGTGCTAATGAGTATTTTAAAAGGGAGTGGGCCTTAGTTCTATAGGTGGACGCATTTTCGAGATATCGCCATAAAGGTGGACCAGGGGTGACTCTAGAATTTGTTTGTATGACATGGGTATCAAATGAAAGGTGTTAATGAGTATTTTAAAAGGGAGTGGGCCTTAGCTCTATAGGTGGACGCCTTTTCGGGATATCGTTATAAAGGTGGACCAGGGGTCACTCTAGAAAGCGTTTGTACAGTATTGGTGTCAAACGAAAGTTGTGAATGAGTGTTTTAAAAGGGAGTGGGCCTTGGTTCTATGGGTGGACGCCTTTTCGAGATATTGCCATAAAGGTGGACCAGGGGTGATTCTAGAATTTGTTTGTACGATATGGGTATCAAATGAAAGGTGTTAATGAGTATTTTAAAAGGGAGTGGGCCTTAGTTCTATGGGTGGACGCCTTTTCGAGATATCGCCATAAAGGTGGACCAGGGGTGACTCTAGAATTTGTTTGTACGATATGGGTATCAAATAAAAGGTGTTAATGAGTATTTTAAAAGGGAGTGGGCCTTAGTTTTATAGGTGGACGCCTTTTCGGGATATCGCCATAAAGGTGGACCAGGGATGACTCTAGAATGCGTTTATACGATATGGGTATCAAATGAAAGGTGTTAATGAGTATTTTAAAAGGGAGTGGGCCTTAGTTCTATGGGTGGACGGCTTTTCGAAATATCGATATAAAGGTTGGCCAGGGGTGACTCTAGAATTTGTGTGTACGATATGGGTATCAAATGAAAGGTGTTAATGATTATTTTAAAAGGGAGTGGGCCTTAGTTCTATAGGTGGACGCCTTTCCGAAATGAAAGGTGTTGATGAGTATTTTAAAAGGGATGGGGCCTTAGTTCTATAGGTGGACGCCTTTTCGGGATATCGTTATAAAGGTGGACCAGGGTTGACTCTAGAATGCCTTTGTACATTATGAGTATCAAACGAAAGGTGATAATGAGTATTTTAAAAGGGAGTGGACCTTAGTTCTATATTTCGATATATCGCCATAAAGGGGGACCAGGGGTGACTCTATAATGTGTTTGTACAATATGGGTGTCAAATTAAAGGTATTAATATGAATTTTAAAAGGGAGTTGTGGTAGTTGTATATGTGAAGGCGTTTTCGAGATTTCGACCAAAATGTGGACCAGGGTGACCCAGAACATAATCTGTCGGGTACCGCTAATTTATTTATATATGTCATACCACGAACAGTATTCCTGCCATGATTCTAAGGGCTTTCGATTTCGCCCTGCAGAACTTTTTCATTTTCTTCTACTTAATGCGGTAGGTGTCACCCATTTTACAAAGTTGTTTTCTAAAGTTATATTTTGCGTCAATAAACCAATGCAATTACCATGTTTCATCCCTTTTTTCGTATTTGGTATAGAATTATGGCATTTTTTTCATTTTTCGTATTTTTCGAAATCGAAAAAGTGGGCGTGGTCATAGTCGGATTTCGGCCATTTTTTATACGAATACAAAGTGTGTTCAGATAATTATGTGAACTGAGTTTAGTAAAGATATATCGATTTTTGCCTACCAAATTTCACAAGGATTGGTAAATATTTGTTCGACTTATGGCATTAAAAGTATCCTAGACAAATCAAATGAAAAAGGGCGGAGCCACGCCCATTTTGAAATTTTCTTCTGTTTTTGTATTTTGTTGCACCATATCATTACTGGAGTTGAATGTTGACATAATTTACTTATATACTGTAAAGATATTAAATTTTTTGTAAAAATTTCCCTTTAAACATTTTTTTTTTAAAGTGGGCGTGGTCGTTCTCCGATTTTGCAAATTTTTATGAAGCATACATATAGTAATACAGGTAATGTTCCTGCCAAATTTCATCATGATATCTTCAACGACTGCCAAATTACAGCTTGCAAAACTTCTAAATTACCTTCTTTTAAAAGTGGGCGGAGCCACGCCCATTGTCCAAAATTTTACTTATTTTCTATTCTGCGACCTGGCCTTACTCTAGAATTTGTTTGTACGATATGGGTATCAAATGAAATGTGTTAATGATAATTATAAAAGGGAGTGGGCCTAAGTTCTATAGGTGGACGCCTTTTCGAGATATCGCCATAAAGGTGGACCAGGGGTGACTCTAGAATTTGTTTGTACGATATGGGTATCAAATGAAAGGTGTTAATGAGTATTTTAAAAAGGAGTGGGCCTTAATTCTATAGGCGGACGGCTTTTCGAGATATCGCCATAAAGGTGGACGAGGGGTGACTCTAGAATTTGTTTGTACGATACGGGTATCAAATGAAAGGTATTAATGAGTATTTTAAAAGGGCGTGGGCCTAAGTTTATAGATGGACGCCTTTTCGAGATATCGCCATAAAGATGGACCAGGGGTGACTCTAGAATTTGTTTGTACGATATGAGTATCAAATGAAAGGTGTTAATGAGTATTTTAAAAGGGCGTGGGCCTTAGTTCTATAGGTGGACGCATTTTCGAGATATCGCCATAAAGGTGGACCAGGGGTGACTCTAGAATTTGTTTGTATGACATGGGTATGAAATGAAAGGTGTTAATGAGTATTTTAAAAGGGAGTGGGCCTTAGCTCTATAGGTGGACGCCTTTTCGGGATATCGTTATAAAAGTGGACCAGTGGTCACTGTAGAATGCGTTTGTACAATATTGGTGTCAAACGAAATTTGTTAATGAGTGTTTTAAAAGGGAGTGGGCCTTAGTTCTATGGGTGGACGCCTTTTCGAGATATTGCCATAAAGGTGGACCAGGGGTGATTCTAGAATCTGTTTGTACGATATGGGTATCAAATGAAAGGTGTTAATGAGTATTTTAAAAGGGAGTGGGCCTTAGTTCTATGGGTGGACGCCTTTTCGAGATATCGTCATAAAGGTGGACCAGTAGTGGAATTCACTAACTTATAACGATGCGATTTGTCGAGATTTTAATTAACGATTTTGTCGCTGGCCTTATCGATTGTACATTCACTAACTTAGTTTTAACGACTTGCAATAAATGACATTTAAAATAGTAGAAAGGTGGCAGCACAGCTTAACGAAACCTAAAAAATGCGAAAAGCACAAAAGGAATGCCAAAAATAAACAAATTCCCTATACTAACTGCTTTTAAAAGTTATTATTGTGCAAGTTTTGAGATACAGTTTGCGTTATAAACAAAAGGTAAGTAAATGCGGAATTAATTTCATATTTCTCGACATAACAAATTTCTCATATTAAAATAGAATGGCGTCATCAATTAATACCAATCAAAGGAGAAGCCGTACCACAGCCGAGCAGTTAAGTCGAATGGTGGACTTTTTAATGGAAACTCCGGGATTAGCGGGTTATTGATATTGTTTGATATTGATATTGTTAAGTTTGACGATACCGAATCGAAGTTTTTACTACCAAAGTAGCTATTTTTTAAAATAATTTCCAAAAGAAATCGATCTATGTAAACGAATAAATGAATTTTTTACATTCAAATAAATGTATTATGTATAAAATTGAGCTGTGTTAAAACCTCATAAGTATTTATTTTAATTTTAAAGGACACGAAGTTCGTTTCTATTGAAATGATATTGTTAAGTTTGACTGTTCGGTATGATGGAAGTTTTCGCTACCAAAGTAGACCAAATATAAAATAAAATGCCAAAATGTTTGCTTTACATTCCTGGAGATTTTTTTATTTATAAGTTTGTTAAGTCTGTACTTAAGTATAGTAATTAGCAATAAGTCGGTCTTGAACACGTTTCGCTATTGAAGAGGGTGCGCCTTGTTTAACATTGCTATCACTTGGGCTTTGATCTAAGTATTCAGTGTCAGGCTCGTGTATGGGTTCACTTAATCGGATGTTATGCAACACTGCGCATGCGTTAACTATTCTACCAGTAAATCCTGGATGATAAAAAAGAGTCCTTTGCTGTGATAGGCATCGCCATGTTCCTTTGAGAACACCAAAAAGTCTCTCGACTGGGTTCCGAGCTTTACACAATGCCTCATTGTACCGAAATTTTGGGCTCCCCTCTGGTTGGTTAGGTAAAGGAGTCATCAGACAGGGTTCTAAAGGGTATCCAGAGTCACCTGCAAGTAGTTTTGTGTGCGATTTTATTTTCTGGGAAATTTCAGTGCATTAAACACACTTACCTATCAAAAACATGTTGCGGCTACCATTTTCAAAATTTCTCTGCATCACTCTCCGTACTGCAGAGGAGCTCCAGATAAATGCATCGTGCCGTGCTCCTGGAAATTTAGCATTGACATTCAATATCTTTAGGTTGGGGTCACAAATCTGTATATAAAAATATATTATAATCAAAAAAGTACAATACATTTCTTTGAATTATTGCTTTTACCATTTGTACATTTATTGAATGGTATGCATGGTGATTTACATATGCCTCTTCATGATTTCTGGGGCTCATGATCGACACATGAGTGCAATCAATAGCCCCAATAGTACCTCCCACAAATGGTGCAGGTGACGCAGAAAAAATTTCTTTCGCAGCTTGCCGCTCTATTTGAGTCATTGGAAACTTTACTTTATCGAAAAACAAAGAATGGTTGATAGCATTTGTTACGCGATGTATACAGCGGCTTACAGACGACTGGCTCATTGATATGCCCCATTGTTCTCCAACGGGCCGTTGATAACAACCAGTTGCGAATAAGCGTAAAGCAGTTAGAACCTGAAATTTTTATAATAGTGTTCAATTGAAAATTATATGAAATTCCATGATTTACCTGTTTCTCTGTTGATATCGTAGTTATTCTTGTACCCCTTAATTGACCATCAAGTTGAGAAATAATATCATGAGCCAAGTCTGGGGTTAGTCGGTACAGCTTTCGAAACTCCGTTGCATTCAGGTGGAATGGGTTATCTACTTCTCTAAGAAGGCGTCTGTCCACTGGCGATGGCCTCAGTAACTCTTCATCTTGTGATAAAACGTATGCCAAGCACTCAAATGCCATTTGATTTATAAATAAAGCAGCTTTTGGTGTTTGAAGGTATTTAAGTAAAGCTCAGATTTTCTTTTTTAACTAAAATTGTCAGAAATGTAAATTTCGTGATTTTTAACGCAGCCAATTCACTTGCCGTTTATTTAACAACACAGCTGATCGTCGATTAACGAATATCGATACAAAATAGTTACTGAATAACGAAATCGTTATAGTTATCGATTCGCAAATAAAGCGATGGCAAATATCGTTAAAAAAGTTAGTGAATCCCACTACAGGGGTGACTCTAGAATTTGTTTGTACGATATGAGTATCAAATGAAAGGTGTTAATGAGTATTTTAAAAGGGCGTGGGCCTTAGTTCTATAGGTGGACGCATTTTCGAGATATCGCCATAAAGGTGGACCAGGGGTGACTCTAGAATTTGTTTGTATGACATGGGTATGAAATGAAAGGTGCTAATGAGTATTTTAAAAGGGAGTGGGCCTTAGCTCTATAGGTGGACGCCTTTTCGAAATGAAAGGTGTTAATGAGTATTTTAAAAGAGAGTGGGCCTAAGTTCTATAGGTGGACGCCTTTTCAGGATATCGCCATAAAGGTGGACCAGGGTTGACTCTAGAATGCGTTTATACGATATGGGTATCAAATAAAAGGTGTTAATGAGTATTTTAAAAGGGAGTGGGCCTTAGTTTTATAGGTGGACGCCTTTTCGGGATATCGCCATAAAGGTGGACCAGGGATGACTCTAGAATGCGTTTATACGATATGGGTATCAAATGAAAGGTGTTAATGAGTATTTTAAAAGGGAGTGGGCCTTAGTTCTATGGGTGGACGGCTTTTCGAAATATCGATATAAAGGTTGGCCAGGGGTGACTCTAGAATTTGTTTGTACGATATGGGTATCAAATGAAAGGTGTTAATGATTATTTTAAAAGGGAGTGGGCCTTAGTTCTATAGGTGGACGCCTTTTCGAAATGAAAGGTGTTGATGAGTATTTTAAAAGGGATGGGGCCTTAGTTCTATAGGTGGACGCCTTTTCGGGATATCGTTATAAAGGTGGACCAGGGTTGACTCTAGAATGCGTTTGTACATTATGAGTATCAAACGAAAGGTGATAATGAGTATTTTAAAAGGAAGTGGACCTTAGTTCTATATTTCGATATATCGCCATAAAGGGGGACCAGGGGTGACTCTATAATGTGTTTGTACAATATGGGTGTCAAATTAAAGGTATTAATAAGAATTTTAAAAGGGAGCTGTGGTAGTTGTATATGTGAAGGCGTTTTCGAGATTTCGACCAAAATGTGGACCAGGGTGACCCAGAACATAATCTGTCGGGTACCGCTAATTTATTTATATATGTCATACCACGAACAGTATTCCTGCCATGATTCTAAGGGCTTTCGATTTCGCCCTGCAGAACTTTTTCATTTTCTTCTACTTAATGCGGTAGGTGTCACCCATTTTACAAAGTTGTTTTCTAAAGTTATATTTTGCGTCAATAAACCAATGCAATTACCATGTTTCATCCCTTTTTTCGTATTTGGTATAGAATTATGGCATTTTTTTCATTTTTCGTATTTTTCGAAATCGAAAAAGTGGGCGTGGTCATAGTCGGATTTCGGCCATTTTTTATACGAATACAAAGTGTGTTCAGATAATTATGTGAACTGAGTTTAGTAAAGATATATCGATTTTTGCCTACCAAATTTCACAAGGATTGGTAAATATTTGTTCGACTTATGGCATTAAAAGTATCCTAGACAAATCAAATGAAAAAGGGCGGAGCCACGCCCATTTTGAAATTTTCTTCTGTTTTTGTATTTTGTTGCACCATATCATTACTGGAGTTGAATGTTGACATAATTTACTTATATACTGTAAAGATATTAAATTTTTTGTAAAAATTTCCCTTTAAACATTTTTTTTTTAAAGTGGGCGTGGTCGTTCTCCGATTTTGCTAATTTTTATGAAGCATACATATAGTAATACAGGTAATGTTCCTGTCAAATTTCATCATGATATCTTCAACGACTGCCAAATTACAGCTTGCAAAACTTCTAAATTACCTTCTTTTAAATGTGGGCGGTGCCACGCCCATTGTCCAAAATTTTACTTATTTTCTATTCTGCGACCAGGCCTTACTCTAGAATTTGTTTGTACGATATGGGTATCAAATGAAATGTGTTAATGATAATTATAAAAGGGAGTGGGCCTAAGTTCTATAGGTGGACGCCTTTTCGAGATATCGCCATAAAGGTGGACCAGGGGTGACTCTAGAATTTGTTTGTACGATATGGGTATCAAATGAAAGGTGTTAATGAGTATTTTAAAAAGGAGTGGGCCTTAATTCTATAGGCGGACGGCTTTTGGAGATATCGCCATAAAGGTGGACGAGGGGTGACTCTAGAATTTGTTTGTACGATACGGGTATCAAATGAAAGGTATTAATGAGTATTTTAAAAGGGCGTGGGCCTAAGTTTTATAGATGGACGCCTTTTCGAGATATCGCCATAAAGAAGGACCAGGGGTGACTCTAGAATTTGTTTGTACGATATGAGTATCAAATGAAAGGTGTTAATGAGTATTTTAAAAGGGCGTGGGCCTTAGTTCTATAGGTGGACGCATTTTCGAGATATCGCCATAAAGGTGGACCAGGGGTGACTCTAGAATTTGTTTGTATGACATGGGTATGAAATGAAAGGTGCTAATGAGTATTTTAAAAGGGAGTGGGCCTTAGCTCTATAGGTGGACGCCTTTTCGGGATATCGTTATAAAAGTGGACCAGTGGTCACTCTAGAATGCGTTTGTACAATATTGGTGTCAAACGAAATTTGTTAATGAGTGTTTTAAAAGGGAGTGGGCCTTAGTTCTATGGGTGGACGCCTTTTCGGGATATCGCCATAAAGGTGGACCAGGGTTGACTCTAGAATGCGTTTATACGATATGGGTATCAAATGAAAGGTGTTAATGATTATTTTAAAAGGGAATGGGCCTTAGTTCTATAGGTGGACGCCTTTTCGAAATGAAAGGTGTTAATGAGTATTTTAAAAGAGAGTGGGCCTTAGTTCTATAGGTGGACGCCTTTTCGGGATATCGCCATAAAGGTGGACCAGGGTTGACTCTAGAATGCGTTTATACGATATGGGTATCAAATAAAAGGTGTTAATGAGTATTTTAAAAGAGAGTGGGCCTTAGTTCTATAGGTGGACGCCTTTTCGGGATATCGTTATAAAGGTGGACCAGGGTTGACTCTAGAATGCGTTTGTACATTATGAGTATCAAACGAAAGGTGATAATGAGTATTTTAAAAGGGAGTGAACCTTAGTTCTATATTTCGATATATCGCCATAAAGGAGGACCAGGGGTGACTCTATAATGTGTTTGTACAATATGGGTGTCAAATTAAAGGTATTAATAAGAATTTTAAAAGGGAGTTGTGGTAGTTGTATATGTGAAGGCGTTTTCGAGATTTCGACCAAAATGTGGACCAGGGTGACCCAGAACATAATCTGTCGGGTACCGGTAATTTATTTATATATGTCATACCACGAACAGTATTCCTGCCATGATTCTAAGGGCTTTCGATTTCGCCCTGCAGAACTTTTTCATTTTCTTCTACTTAATATGGTAGGTGTCACCCATTTTACAGTGTTTTTTTCTAAAGTTATATTTTGCGTCAATAAACCAATGCAATTACCATGTTTCATCCCTTTTTTCGTATTTGGTATAGAATTATGGCATTTTTTTCATTTTTCGTATTTTTCGAAATCGAAAAAGTGGGCGTGGTCATAGTCGGATTTCGGCCATTTTTTATACGAATACAAAGTGTGTTCAGATAATTATGTGAACTGAGTTTAGTAAAGATATATCGATTTTTGCCTACCAAATTTCACAAGGATTGGTAAATATTTGTTCGACTTATGGCATTAAATGTATCCTAGACAAATCAAATGAAAAAGGGCGGAGCCACGCCCATTTTGAAATTTTCTTTTGTTTTTGTATTTTGTTGCACCATATCATTACTGGAGTTGAATGTTGACATAATTTACTTATATACTGTAAAGATATTAAATTTTTTGTAAAAATTTTGCTAATTATTACTAAGCATACATATAGTAATACAGGTAACGTTCCTGCCAAATTTCATCATGATATCTGCAACGACTGCCAAATTACAGCTTGCAAAACTTCTAAAATACCTTATTTTAAAAGTGGGCGGTGCCACGCCCATTGTCCAAAATGTTACTTATTTTCTATTCTGCGTCATAAGTTCAACCCATGTACCAAGTTTCATCGCTTTATCCGCCTTTGGTAATGAATTATCGCACTTTTTCGATTTTTCGAAATTTTCGATATCGAAAAAGTGGGCGTGGTTATAGTCCGATATCGTTCATTTTAAATAGCGATCTGAGATGAGTGCCCAGGAACCTACATACCAAATTTCGTCAAGATACCTCAAAATTTACTCAAGTTATCGTGTTAACGGACGGACGGACGGACATGGCTAAATCAAATTTTTTTTCGATACTGATGATTTTGATATATGGAAGTCTTTATCTATCTCGATTCCTTTATACCTGTACAACCAACCGTTATCCAATCAAAGTTAATATACTCTGTGAGCTCTGCTCAACTGAGTATAAAAATAGTAGTTATTTTATGAAACTACACACACAAGTATATTACGCATTGCTAACCACACCAAAGTATGGAGGAAAATATAAATAAAAAATTTTCAAATTTTAAATAACATGTAAGGAAGGCTAATTTCGGGTATAACCGAACATTACATACTCAGTTGAGAGCTTTGGAGACAAAGTAAGGGAAAATCACCATGTTGTAAAAAGAACTTAGGGTAACCCTGGAATGTGTTTGTATGACATGTGTACCAAATGGAAGGTATTAAAGAGTATTTTAAGAGGAAGTGGGCCATAGTTCTATAGATGGACGCCATTTAGGGATTTCGCCATAAAGGTGGACCAGACCTGACTCTAGAATTTGTTTGTACGATATGGGTATCAAATGAAATGTGTTAATGATAATTATAAAAGGGAGTGGGCCTAAGTTCTATAGGTGGACGCCTTTTCGAGATATCGCCATAAAGGTGGACCAGGGGTGACTCTAGAATTTATTTTGTACGATACGGGTATCAAATGGAAGGTATTAATGAGTATTTTAAAAGGGCGTGGGCCTAAGTTCTATAGATGGACGCCTTTTCGAGATATCGCCATAAAGATGGACCAGGGGTGACTCTAGAATTTGTTTGTACGATATGAGTATCAAATGAAAGGTGTTAATGAGTATTTTAAAAGGGCGTGGGCCTTAGTTCTATAGGTGGACACCTTTTCGAGATATCGCCATAAAGGTGGACCAGGGGTGACTCTAGAATTTGTTTGTACGATATGGGTATCAAATGAAAGGTGTTAATGAGTATTTTTGAAAGGGAGTGGGCCTTAGTTCTATAGGTGGACGCCTTTTCGGAATATTGTTATAAAAGTCGACCAGGGTTGACACTAGAATGCGTTTGTACAATATGGATATCAAACGAAAGGTGTTAATGAGTATTTTAAAACGGCGTGGGCTTTAGTTCTATAGGTGGACGCCTTTTCGGAATATCGTTATAAAAGTGGACCAGGGGTGACTCTAGAATGCGTTTGTACAATATGGGTATCAAATGAAAGGTGCTAATGAGTATTTTAAAAGGCCTTGGGCCTTAGTTCTATAGGTGGACGCCTTTTTGAAATATCGCCATAAAGGTGGACTCTAGAATTTATTTGTACGATATGGGTATCAAATGAAAGGTTTTAATGAGTATTTTAAAAGGGAGTGGGTCTTAGTTCTATAGGTGGCCGCCTTTACGGAATATCGTTATAAAAGTGGACCAGGGGTGACTCTAGAATGCGTTTGTACAATATGGGTATCAAATGAAAGGTGTTAATGAGTATTTTAAAAGGAAGTGGGCCTTAGTTCTATAGGTGGACGCCTTTTCGGAATATCGTTATGAAAGTGGACCAGGGGTGACTCTAGAATGCGTTTGTACAATATGTGTATCAAATGAAAGGTGTTAATGAGTATTTTAAAAAGGAGTGGGCCTTAGTTCTATGTGTGGACGCCTTTCCGAGATATCGCCATAAACGTGGACCAGGGGTGACTGGGCTCTGCTCAACTGAGTATAAAAATTGTTTTTATTTATTTGAAAAAGATTTATTTGACAAAAAAAGTAAGTATTTACATTGGAACAAGTTTCACATGGATGGATGTGACCATCGGCATGTATTTTGTAGTTTGTTGATGTTCCCATGTACAATCATATGTGTAAGTATGTACATACAAATAAAATGTACAATAATGGAAAATCATGAGTTCCATATTAAGATAACCTTTAGTTAACAATCTGTCCCTGATCGGGTGCCTGACAGGCCCGTTTTAAGCGCCAAATACACGACACGAACATTTCCGCGAACATTCCGGTTATGTCATGTTTCTGCGACCTTTTCTGTCGTGTATGGTGGTGTTTGCCAGTTCGCGCAAATGTTCGCCAAAAATCAAAATATTTTAATTTTTGGCGAACATTTGCGCGAACTGTTCGTGCGTTCATAATCGTAGTAATTTCTGAACGGAACAGACGTGCGCGGAAAAGTAAAATGGACAATAAAAAATTTCTGAGTGAATTTATTGAAATGTATAAATCTTTGCCATCATTGTGGCAAGTAAAAAGCAAAGATTATTGTAATAGAATTAAAAAGAATAATGATTATGCGACTTTAATCGAAAAATTAAAAGAAGTAAATCCTGATGCCACAAAGGATACAGTTATAAAAAAAATAATTCTTTGCACCAAATTGGGGGTTGGGGAATTGGGGTTCGGGGTTGGGGTTGGGCGGTACTACAGGTGTCCAACTGCTACTTTTTGCAGACGATAAAAAAGGCGGGTGGGTGGGGAAATTGGGGAGCAGTCGCGATTAGAAATTTATGGGACTCTTTAAAACTACTCGTGCGAAGTCTAGGACTCATCATAAATATGAGGGGACATTTAAAAATTTGCGGTCCTTTAAAAATGTAGGGCCACCCATTTAACGATCCTCATTTTTTTTTACTCAAAACATGTCCAATTTATATGCATTGAGACAAGTAGCCCTTATCTAAATGTATGTATATGGATGGATATGTCTGTGTCGGTATGTATTTTGCGGTTTGTTGATATACATATATAATATAATTTATATGCCGTCATGTTTACGGCAAAGCTCTGCTAAAGGTAAAAAGCTCTAAGCTTTTTCTTATACACTACTAAGCTTTTTCTTATGCGCCACCTAGCGGAAGTTAGCCAGAGATCAGCCAGAGGTGAGCTCAGCCAGAACACAAACCGAAAAAACGTATGCGCCACCTAGCGGGATTGTTGAATGATTTTGGGAGGTGGTAAAAATTTCAGGTCAAGATAAATATAGACCTGGTTTCATTCCTTCGGTCAGACTCACCCAGACTGACCGAAAATATTGAACTGCCCCATTCCTAAGGCCAGACTGGTGACAGACTGGTCCAAAAGTAGAAAGTTTTTAGGGTGAGACATGCTTCGAGCTTTCCATACAAAATGTGATCCAGACGCCTCATAAACATACTATTTTGGAAGTTTTAGTTTTGGCAATTCTGTGCTCTGCTGCACAGCGCAGTTATTTTCCGAAAGAGTAATGTTGCGATCTTCTACCAGCTGTGTTTGGATTGCTAATTTTGTGGCGACGTATAACTCCTCAGGGTCGGCGTGCCCTCCATCTTCGGTATCCAATTTTTCTATATCAGTTTGGATGGAAAGTACCTGCTTGAAGTAGGATTCAAGAATACCCAAGCAATATTTATATTCGGCAATTGAAAGAATTTTACCTCCGGTACGCAAACTAGCCTCAACAATGTTCTTAATGCGTGTAATATTATTCTTAGTATTTGCGCGTTGTTGATTTAGTTCATCCAAAGACATTTTGACGGCTATTAAATTTTAAAAAGTTAATAAGTAAATCAGAGTCGGCTGTATATGGGAACAATTAAAGGGTTTCGACAGTGGCAATGTTAACTATAAGCAAGGGTGGTCAAACAAGGTGCATACATACATACTTACGTGCGTGGAGATATGCGGTTTTTACTGCTAGCAAACAACAGAAGCGCCGATCCAACCTATTTGTAGCGATTGTGACGTAGACTGGCAAGCAGCAATGTCCGAGATGAGTGAGGGTTGAAGCGACGGCAGCAGAGAAATGCGGTGTTTACTGCAATGCAAGAACAGCTGTAGAGCGATAATGACGTGGATTTGCAAGCGGCATTTTCCAATATGTGCTGTGTTGTAGCGACGGCGGCCACCGTGGTGTGATGGTAGCGTGCTCCGCCTACCATACCGAATGCCCTGGGTTCACACCCCGGGCAAAGCAACATCAAAATTTTAGAAATAAGGGTTTTCAATTAGAAGAAAATTTTTCTAAGCGGGGTCGCACCTCGGCAGTGTTTGGCAAGCACTCCGAGTGTATTTCTGCCATGAAAAGCTCTCAGTGAAAACTCATCTGCCTTGCAGATGCCATCCGGAGTCGGCATAAAACAAGTAGGTCCCGTCCCGCCAAATTGTAAGAAAATTAAAAGGAGCACGACGCAAATTGGAAGTGAAGCTCGGCCTAAAATCTCTTCGGAGGTTATTGCGCCTTACATTTATTTTTATTTATTAATTTGTAGCATTGACGATGTCCACGATGGTACGTCCAACGATGGCGACTAGTGCCCAACTTGATGTGTTACTTACGAAATTCGAGCCCCACGTTGGGCGCCAAACCTGTAGGGTTAAAAGAGTTTTTCTAACAATGTATAAATGTCTATTATGCGAAATGATCCGAAATTATGGCGAAGGGAACACACGGTGGTCAGCTGTTAGACTAACTTTTATTTTACAAATTCACTTTCCTAAATACATAATTTTCAATAGTGAGCCCACACAAATTCTCTTATACAAAAAAATATACAGTTGTTGCAGCATTCATAATTGCACTTTCCAGCATATAATAAGTATGTATGTGTATGTACATATGATTTTAAGCAATGCAAATGAGCTGACAAAGAGATTGAGAAATTATTAATAGTTGAGTAACTAGCGTTAGGCTACACCAATAACATGTACTAGCATAATTGCCAGCAAATATCGGTAATTCAGGTGGATGACCGCGATAGCTGTGGCCTTCAATTATAACTTAAAGAAAATAGAGTTTTAAATTGTGTGAGCTAACTGGCAATGCAGTGGTTCTTAATCGGTGACCCAGCACTCTTTTTTGCAAAGATATAGCTTATTTTATTCGTCCACGACCCTTCTAAAAATCTTTTATATAAAAGTGGACGTGGTTCTTAACCGATTGCATTCCTTATAGTAAAGGCAACCTCATCACAAGTGGGAGGTGCCACGCCCATTTTAAAAAATGTTTTCGAATTTTTATCAAGAGTCTCAATATCAGTCCACACGTAAAATTTCAACATTCTAGGTGTATTATTTACTAAATAATCAGGTTTTTTGTGTTTTCCAAAATGTTATATATACAACAAGTGGGCGTGGTTATCATCCGATTTCGCTCATTTTCAACACCAATCTATTCTGGGTCCAGATATGCTCGTGTACCAAATTTGGTGAAGATATTATAATATTTACTCAAGTTATCGTGTTAACGGACTGACGGACATGGCTCAATCAAATTTTTTTTCGATACTGATGATTTTGATATATGGAAATCTATATCTATCTCGATTCCTTTATACCTGTACAAACAACCGTTATCCAATCATGTGTGCAAAGCACGCTGAGTATAAAACAAGTAAGGAAAGCTAAGTTCGGGTGTAACCGAACATTACATACTCAGTTGACAGCTATGGAGACAAAATAAGGGAAAATCACCATGTAGGAAAATGAACATAGGGTAACCCTGGAATGTGGTAGTATGACATGTGTATCAAATGGAAGGTATTAAAGAGTATTTTAAGAGAGAGTAGGCTATAGTTCTATGGATAGACGCCATTTAGGGATATCGCCATAAAGGTGGACGAGGGCTGACTCTAGAATTTGTTTGTAAGATATAGGCATCAAATGAAAGGTGTTAATGAGTATTTTAAAAGGGAGTGTGCCTTAGTTGTATATGTGAACGCGTTTTCGAGAAATAGCCATAAAGGTGGACCAGGGTGACTCTAGAATGTGTTTGTATGATATGGGCATCAAATGAAAGGTGTTAATGAGTATTTTAAAAGGGAGTGATCCTTAGTTCCATAGGTGGACGCCTTTTCGAGATATCGCCATAAAGGTGGGCCAGGGGTGACTATAGAATGTGCTTGTACGATATCGGTATCAAATGAAAGGTGTTAATGAGTATTTTAAAAGGGTATGGGCCTTAGTTCTATCGGTGAACGCCTTTTCGAGATATCGCCATAAAGGTGGAACAGGGGTGACTCTAGAATGTGTTTGTACGATATGGGCATCAAATGAAAGGTGTTTATGAGTATTTTAAAAGGGAATGGGCTTTAGTTCTATAGGTGAACGTCTTTTCGAGATATCGCCATAAAGGTGGACCAGGGGTGACTCTAGAATATGTTTGTACGATATGGGTATCAAATGAAAGGTGTTAATGAGTATTTTAAAAGGGAGTGATCCTTAGTCCCATAGGTGGACGCCGTTTCGAGATATCGCCATAAAGGTGGACCAGGGGTGACTCTAGAATGTGTTTGTACGATATGGGAATCAAATGAAAGGTGTTAATGAGTATTTTAAAAGCGAGTGGGCCTTCGGTGTATAGGTGGACGCCTTTTCGAGATATCGCCATAAAGGTGGAACAAGGGTAACTCTAGAATGTTTGTACGATATGGGTATCAAACGAAAGGTGTTACTGAGCACTTTAAGAGGGAGTGTGCCTTAGGTCTCTAGGTGGACGCCTTTTCGAGATATCGCCATCAAGGTGGGCCAGGGGTGACTCTAGAATGTGTTTGTACGATATGGGTATCAAATGAAAGGTGATAATGAGTATTTTAAAAGGGAGTGATCCTCAGTTCTATAGGTGGACGCCTTTTTGGGATATCGCCATAAAGGTGGGCCAGGGGTGACTATAGAATGTGCTTGTACGATATCGGTATCAAATGAAAGGTGATAATGAGTATTTTAAAAGGGAGTGATCCTCAGTTCTATAGGTGGACGCCTTTTCGAGATATCGCCATAAAGGTGGAACAAGGGTAACTCTAGAATGTTTGTACGATATGGGTATCAAACGAAAGGTGTTACTGAGCATTTTAAAAGGGGTGTGCCTTAGGTCTCTAGGTGGACGCCTTTTCGATATATCGCCATTAAGGTGGGCCAGGGTTGACTCTAGAATGTGTTTGTACGATATGGGTATCAAATTAAAGGTATTAATGAGGGCTTTAAAAGCGAGTGGCCCTTAGATGTATATGTGAAGGCGTTTGCGCGATATCGACCAAAATGTGGACCAGGGTGATCCAGAAAATCTTCTGTCGGGTACTGCTACTTTATTTATATATGTAATACCACGTACAGTATTCCTTCCAAGATTCCAAGGGCTGTTGATTTCGCCCTGCAGAACTTTTTCATTTTCTTCAACTTAATATGGTAGGTGTCACACCCATTTTACAAAGTTTTTTCTAAAGTTATAGTCGGATTTCGGCCATTTTTTCAAAATGCCGCCAGGTGGCAGACGAATCGCGATAAGCGAAAATCCCTGAAACTCAACGCAGAGCATCTTGCGATCGATTTTGAAGTAACTTCCCGGTGAGCTAGAGACTTGAAACTTGGGCCGTGAGTCAGAACCCGGCGACAATGCAATATTTGATCAAACAAATTTCGCTAGGTGGCGCATGGATCGAGATATTGAGAAAATTAATTTTTGATTTGGGAATTTTCAATCCATTTTTAACTAATTTCCCGGTAGAGACTTGAAACTTGGCACAACGTTCGAGACTTGGTGACAATACAACTTACAGAAAACAAAATTCTGCTAGGTGGCACTAAGTGAAATAACTACAAATCCTTGAAAAACTAGGGGAATCTTACAATCGATTTTTGATTAACTTCCAGGTGAGCTGGAGATATTAAACTTGGGCCTTAAGTCAGAACCCGGTGACAATGCAACATTTTATCACAAAATACCGCTAGTTGGCCCATGGATCGAGACTTTAGGTAAATTAATTTGAATTTGGGGATCCTTCAATCCATTTTTAACTAACTTTCCGGTTACCCAGAGACTTGTAACTTAGCACATAGTTCGAGACCCGGTGACAATACAATTTATAGAAATCAAAGTTCCGCTAGACGGCGTGCTGTTGTTTTTGTTGTAGCAGTGCTTCGCCGCATCCAATAGGTGCGACCCATCACAAATTGTCATCAATATCCTCTAACGGGAGTCCAAGGAAACTTGCTGTTTCATCAGGGGTGGACAATAATGTGAGGGTATTAGAGGCGTTGGTTCCACATTACAACTAAAAGATGGTCGGTGTCATGTGGGACCACGTTACCAGCAGGACATACATTTTGTATGTCGGGGTTGTTTCTGGATAGGTAAGAGTTTAACCTGTCACTGAGGACCTGCTTGTATTTTTTTGTTTCATGCGGCTGAGTTCTCAGGTGCCGTATTCCTCATAATGCTTGCGGAGATGACGCCTTAAGCCACTGGGCGGTGTTGGCTCATCAATCAGATGTCTGTTGGGATGCCCAGGTTTCTGGGTATTCAACAGGAACTGTTTGGTTAGCATCTCATTTCTCTCCCTGATGGGGAGTACTCTCGCCTCGTTATGTAGATGGTGTTCTGGGGACATAAGAAGACAACCCGTGGCGAATCTGAGAGCAGTATTTTGGCAGGCCTGTAGCTTCTTCCAGTGAGTAGTTTTTAGGCTTGGCGACCATATAGGGGACGCGTAGCATTCAATCGGCTGGCCAGTTGCTTTGTAAGTGGTAAAAAGCGTTTCTTTGTCTTTTCCCCAAGTATTGCCAGCAAGATATTTGAGGATTTTATTACGGCTCTGGATTTTCGGTACAATTGCGGCTGCATGCTCACCAAAATGTAGATCCTAATCAAACGTCACACCCAAGTTTTTGGATTGTTGGACAGTCGGCAGCGTAGTGCCATCAACGTGGATGTTCAAAATGGTGGAAATTTGGGACGTCCATGTTGTAAATAAGGTCGCGGAGGATTTAGTAGGTGATAATGCCAGGTTTCGCGAGGCGAAAAAACTGGAGAGATCAGGAGGTAGCCGTTTATTCTGTTGCAAAACTCATCGATCTGTGGGTCTGGGTCTGTGGCCATTATTGTGCAGTCATCGGCGTAAGAAACGATAGTAACTCCTTCTGTTGGCGAAGGTAGCTTTGATATGTAAAAGTTAAACAAAAGTGGGGATAGACACCACCCTGTGGCACTCCTTGATTAATTCTTCTTGGTTTTGATGTTTCGTTTCTGAATTGCACCGATGCCTGCCGACCACCCAGATAATTTGCGGTCCACCTTTTAAGACATGGGGGAAGGGTAGACCCTTCCAGGTCTTGCAGTAACGTGCCATGGTTGACCGTATCCAAAGCTTTTGATAAGTCTAGCGCAACGAGTACTGTTATGTGGTGGGGGTTTTGATTTCAACCGCAATTTATCTGAGTGCTAATGGCGTTTAGCGCGGTGGTGGTGCTATGGAGATTCCTAAAGCCATGGTGATGACAGGCTAGCTGCAATTTGAAGTAGTGGAGCAAAATGGCTTCAAGCGTCTTGGCTACTGGCGATAGGAGAGATATCGGATAAGCTACAACTTACCAAAAAATAGTTTTGAATCAATACTATTTCACTAATCAAGTTTTATTTTAAGAGGAAATGGGGAGACATTTTTTTAAACGGCCGGTGCCACGTGTTATGTAGAAAAGTAATTTATATGAAAAGAAATGTACAATTGAAACTCACGCTGAGTATATAATGTTCGGTTACACCCGAACTTAGACACCTTTACTTGTTTAAATAAAAGTTTGGGTAAAAAAATTTTGGGCAAATTTACTTATTTTCTTTCATTGTAGTAAATGCTGCAAATGACACAATTGAATGGAGACCTGACACTCAACCACAACCAATACCACCACAGCATGCAAATCAATACAAAACAAATCAGCAAACAAACCAAACTCGAATTCTTATCCAGAATTTTAAATATGCACAAAAAACACATTGATAAACGAGTAGTGGAGTTGAATTTGAATAAGCAAGTATTTAATAAGATGTAAAAATATAATAAATAACAGCATAAAATGGCATATAAAAAGAAGAAATCGAAATCAAATTTGAAAAGAGAAAAAAAAACTAAGTGAAGGATGAAAAAAAGTAATCACCACCACATTATTGTTGTCAACGCTGCTATTAACCAATTCATACATATATTTTTTGTGGGCAACTTTATTTACATAATAATTTATTTTAAAGTACACTTGAGTGTGTCCTTTTCTGTCCAAGATTTCTCTTGATACATAGCTTTTCTGTATCAAAGAATGCAAAGGTTTGTATGTACGTATCCTGAAAAAAAACAAGAAACCACTTTCTTGTTGCCACATCGTTAATACGAGAAGAAAATTTAACTGTGAACTCCAAAGTGTGCCCGCCTTCGCAAATGCGAATAATTTTGTTGTATATTTTTATTTTGTTTTCTTAGAGTGCAAATAAAATTTTGCCATTTAAATGCTTCAATTTCATAAGCCGTTGGGACTTTTTAAACACTCGACGTGGGATTGTGTAATCACAATAATACCCTGGTTCTCGAATCAAGAAGGGTCACTACTCAAAATTAGACAGACTTTATGTGAATGCCTCTGTATAGCACAAAACAAATAAAATCTTTGCAAAGACATGATTGAGAAACGTTTCATAGTTGAATATGATAACCACTGAGAAATTAATGTATGTGTTGATATTTCGTGAAGGATTAGTTTATCGATTTATGCAGAAACATCGCTGTAAAACTGTTTTGAGATGTGCCTTTCTATACTCAGCTGAGCAGAGCTCATAGAGTATAATAACTTTGATTGGATAACGGTTGGTTGTACAGGTATAAAGGAATCGAGATAGATATAGACTCCCATATATCAAAATCATCAGTATCGAAAAAAAATTTGATTGAGCCATGTCCGTCCGCCCGTTAACATGATAACTTGGAGTAAATGTTGAGGTATATTGATGAAATTTGGTATGTAGGTTCCTGGGAACTCATCTCAGACCGCTATTTAAAATCAACGAAAGAGGACTATAACCACGCCCAGTTTTTCGATATCGAAAATTTCGAAAAACACAAAAAGTGCGATAATTCATTACCAAAGACGGATAAAGCGATGAAACTTGGTAGGTGAATTGAACTTATGACGCAGAATAGAAAATTAGTAAAATTTTAGACAATGGGCTTGGCATCGCCCACTTTTAAAAGAAGGTAATTTAAAAGTTTTGCAAGCTATATTTTTGGCAGTCGTTGAAGGTATCATGATGGTATTTGGCAGGAACGTTACTCCTATTACTATATGTATGCTTAATAAAAATTAGCAAAATCGGAGAAAGACCGCGCCCACTTAACAAAAAAAAAAAACAATTTTTTAAAGTCTAATTTTAACAAATAATTTAATATCTTTACAGTATATAAGTCAATTATGTCAACATTCAACACCAGTAATGATATGGTGTAACAAAATACAAAAATTAAAGAAGATTTCAAAATGGGCGTGGCTCCGCCCTTTTTCATTTAATTTGTCTAGGATACTTTTAATGACATATGTCGAACAAAACATTACCAATCCTTGTGAAATTTGGTAGAGGCTTAGATTCTAGGACGGTAACTGCTTTCTGTGAAAAAGGGCGAAATCGGTTGAAGCCACGCCCAGTTTTTATACACAGTCGACGGCCTGTCCTTCCGCTCGGCCGTTAACACGATAACTTGAGCAAAAATCGATATATCTTTACTAAACTCAGTTCACGTACTTATCTGAACTCACTTTGTATTGGTATAAAAAATGAAATCCGACTATGACCACGACCACTTTTTCGATTTCGAAAATTACGAAAAATTAAAAAAATGCCATAATTCTATACCTAATACGAAAAAGGGATGAAACATGGTAATTGGATTGGTTTATTGACGCAAAATATAACTTTAGAAAAAAACTTTGTAAAATGGGTGTGACACCTACCATATTAAGTAGAGGAAAATGAAAAAGTTTTGCAGGGCGAAATCAAAAGCCCTTGGAATCATGGCAGGAATACTGTTCATGGTATTACATATATAAATAAATTAGCGGTACCCGACAGATGATGTTCTGGGTCACCCTGGTCCACATTTTGGTCGATATCTCGAAAACGCCTTCACATATACAACTACCACCATTCCCTTTTAAAACCCTCATTAGTACCTTTTATTTGATACCCATATCATACAAACTCATTATAGGGTCACCCGTGGTCCACCTTTATGGCGATATCTGGAAAAGGCGTCCACCTATAGAGCTGAGGCCTACTCCCTTTTAAAATACTCATTATCACCTTTTGTTTGATACCCATATCCTACAAACAAATTCTAGAGTCACTCCTGGTCCACCTTTATGACGATATCTCGAAAAGGCGTCCACCTATAGAACTATGTCCCACTCCCTCTTAAAATACTCTTTAATACCTTCCATTTTATACACATGTCATACAAACACATTCCAGGGCTACCCTAGGTTCATTTTCCTACATGGTGATTTTCCCTTATTTTTCCTCCATAGCTCTCAGCTGAGTATGTAATGTTCGGTTACACCCGAACTTTGCCTTCCTTACTTGTTTGTTTTGTCTGCGATAAGTATAAAATTTTAAAACGCAGGTGCATATTTGAATTTGAGGAAACTGGGGTACCTTTGGCACCTTTTTTTGTGAAACCTTACCTAAGTATTAGGGCTGAGACATGCATCCGGATTTTTCAATTATCCGGATAAACGGGATATTCCAATAACCGGATAGCTAAGCAAAAAATCCGGCTATCCGGATTCATAATTGGAAAATCCGGATATCCGCTGTTCGTCTATCCGGATACGTAAACGGATATCCGGATATCCGTATGTCCGGATACTGGAATATAAAAGTTGAATATCTGCATATCAGAATTGAACGAAACAAAAATCGAAAAATTATTCACAAAATATGTTTTTAGATTATTAAATTAACGTCAAAAATTAAAAAGCTACAATTTTGCAAACAAGTGAAAATAAAACAGTGCCATTTGTTTATATTGTAACGAATTTACTGAAATTCCTCTTATTTGCAACCTTCTACTAACGTTCGAATCACTAAACTGTTGAATAAAAAACTCCACTATTCAATAATGCAAAATTGCCTTTATTCAAGTACTTCACAATACTGCTACTTCTCGACAGATCGAGTTAAATCAAACTCATTTCTGATTGCTCAGATTGCGCTCTTTTATACTCTTCGATTTCCTCGTTCCATACTTCTAGGCATTTCCAGAATTTAATTAGTTACCAGCTATAAAATTATAACTACAGATGCACGTGTATAGCTTCTCATATGCGCGTGTATATGTGAGTGATACTTGCACAAATTATTGCCTACTTTTTGGAGTATCTCAGTTATATGCATGTGTTTGTGCGTTGCTCTCCGCTGCTTGTATGGAAATATGTGTAGACGTAATGATTAATTTGACTATGTGCATAAAGGTCACTGCTCAGTATCGGCTTAGAGATGATAGTATCCCTTAAAAAAATAAAAATAAATGTAAGGCGCGATAACCTCCGAAGAGTTCTAAGGCCGAGCGTCGTGCTCCTCTTGATTTTCCCTACAAATTGGCCCGACGGGGCCTACATGTTTTATGCCGACTCCGAACGGCATCTGCAAGGCAGATGAGTTTTCACTGAGAGCTTTTCATGGCAGAAATACACCCGGAGCGCTTGCCAAACACTGCCGAGGGGCGAACCCGCTTAAAAAAATTTTCCTCTCATTGAAAAACCTTATTTCTAAAATTTTGATGTTGCTTTGCCCGGGGTGTGAACCCAGGGCATACGGTGTGGTAGGTGGAGCACGCTACCATCACGCCACGGTGGCCGCGATAGTATCCCGTAGTGTTGCTAATATTCGTCACACTGACCTCCAGCTAAGTCTGATAGTCCCGATCAGACAAATTTCCTGATCTAAACGCCGCTAGCATCTCCAAATATACCACTCTTCTATTTCGTGGGTTCTCAATGCTTTGTATGCGGTAGATGGTATCACTGATCTTCTTCACAACTTTGTACGGGCCTTCCCAACTGCACCAAAATTTGGATGGAACACCTTTCCGCCGGTGAGGGTTGTATAACAGTACCAAATATCCCCCCAAGAAACCATCCGAATTATTGTTCTCATCGCACCTGCGTTTCATCTTACTACTCATTATCCTGGATCGTTCCCTCGCACTCTGTTGTTTGGCCAATGAAATACAAACTGAAATTAAGTGGCACATCCTTGTTTTTATAGCGCATAGTCTTTCTCTGAATATCGATCCTAATGTCATGGTCAAATAAGAAGTCCACTCCTATTATGACTTCATCAACGATCTCCTACACAACGTATTTGTGTAGAACGATGAACTTCCTAATTAAGAATTCACAGATCACTTCTCCCAGGACTTGGTTATACTACGCAACCTAATTAGATCGAATTAACGAATAAGATGCGCCCGGATTTACAGTCAGTACACGTTCTTTGCCATCCATATTCCCTCTGACGGTAAGACTGCTTGATTTCCTCCCAATTTGCGACACAGATATCACAGGACATTCAATAGCTGGAGCTAGCTCTCGATCTCTACATCTTACTCGCTCTTCCTCGTCCCTTTCAGCTTTGTTATTAAGACCACCCATGCTGTTACAACCACTAGGATCAAGATCGCAATGACGTGCAATGTACCCTGGCTTTCCACATTTGATAACTCTCTCACTTCGCTTTTGCGATCCTTTCAGCGACTCCAATATTGCGTCACCCACTCTGGCCGTACTACCTCCACACGGCGTGCTTTGAACGCTGGCTTACACAGAAGCGATGCTGTTTCCTGAATCAGAGCATGTGATACCGTTTCTGTGAATGTAGGTTTTGGGTTTCCGTATGTCGCTCTCTACGTTTCGATATCCTGTATTCCATTAATAGAGCTCTGGATTTTTACCCATTCGGTATATTCCACGGGTGCGTCCGCATGCGCTAAATTTGCCAGCCTTTCAACATCCGAAGCAAACTCTTGCAAAGTCTCATTAGATTTTTGGTAACGGTTTTGCAATTCTATTTGATATATCTGTTTCCTGTGTTCGCTTCCGTACCGTCGTTCTACAGCAGCCATCAATACGTCATAACTGTTCAGTTCGTACTCTGGAATAGTCTGTAAGATTTCGGCAGCTGGTCCTTTCAATGCTACGAAAAGTGCAGCAACTTTATCTTCAGCATTCCAGTTGTTCACTGTTGCGGTCTTCTCAAATTGTAGCTTAAAGACCTGGAAAGGAACAGAACCGTCAAAGTATGGTGTTTTTACCTTTGGACTATTCGTTGAAACTGCTGGGCGATTTAGTTGCAACTGCTCGATACGTCCTCTCAAAGCATCCACCTCGCCTCGAGTTTTTCCTCAAACTGTAAAATTTGTGTATCTTGCGCCTCCAACTTCGAGAAAATACGTCCTTCTTGCTCTTCCAGTTGAGCAGAGATCTGCTATGATATCTGTGCTGAAATTTGCGCCGACATTTCGGATATTCGTGTCTCTTGTGCTTCAATCTTCGCTGTTATACGGTTCTCCTACGATTCCAGCTGAGATGACATTTGCGACGACATTTCGGATATATGTGTCTCCTGTGATTCCATCTTGGATGCCGTATATGTCTTCTGTTCTGCCAGTTGAGATGACATTTGTCTTTCCTGGGCTTCAATCTTGGATTTTATACGGTTCTCCTGGGATTCTAGTTGTTTTTCCATCTTGGATGCTACCGTCGACGTTTGTGCAGATATTGCAGCTAAAATCATGTTCAAGTCTGTGTCGAAACTCTCTGCGATGTTTCGTTTTTCTCTCCAATTTTTGTTGTTGTCTCGTCCCCATCAGGATAACATACATACTCGTCCACATCAATTCCTTGCGACTCCATTACCTCTCGTAGCCGTGCTTGAAGTTCGATCTTATTGCCGGTTGTATTCAATCCAGGGTTCTCCAACTCCTTTTGCAGTTGCTGGATATTTAATTCACTCAATTATGCCATGTCCAAGTTGTATTCGCAATCTTCGGAATTTATTCAACAATTCCTCTTCTGACACCAATTGTAACGAATTTACTGAAATTCCTCTTATTTGCAACCTTCTACTAACGTTCGAATCAGTAAACTGTTGAATAAATAACTCCACTATTAAATAATGCAAAATGGCCTTTATTCAAGTACTTCACAATACTACTAATTCTCGACAGATAGCGTGCTTAAATGAAACTCATTTCTGGTTGCTCAGATTGCGCTCTTTTATACTCATCGATTTCCTCATTCCATACTTCTAGGCGTTTCCATAATTTACTTAGTTACCAGCTATAAAATTATGACTACAGATGCACGTGTATAGCTTCTCATATGCGCGTGTGTATATGTGAGTGATACTTGCACAAATTATTGCCTACTTTTGGGAGTATCTCAGATATATGCATGTGTTTGTGCGTTGTTCCCCGCTGCTTGTATGGACATATGTGTAGACATAATGATTAATTTGTTTATGTGCATACAAGTCACTGCTCAGTATCGGCTTAGAGATGATAGTATCCTTTAGCGTTGCTAATATTCGTCACAATATTGTGAAAAACGCTGTTAATTGATTTAAATGCCCCACGAATTTATTGTTATTGTTATTAATTCGGATATCCGTTTCACAAACGAATATTAATCGTATATCCACGCCGTCCGGATTTTATCCGTGTCAACGGATATCCGTATGGATATCCGGATATTCGAATATGCGGATAGTCCCAGCCCTACTAAGTATCGAAAAACAAAATGATTTTCCTCTAGGCGATTATGGGGCTTTTAAATTTTTCACATTTTTTTCCATAAAAGGTCGCAGCACATTTTGATTTAACATTATTTGAGAAAACCTATTTTATTCAAGGTTCGAATAGAGCTCAAGACCAGAACAATAATTTTTTTCTAATGATAATTAATGTTATTTTTAATTTTTCTAAATTTGAAAAATTGTATTTTGTTTTTGGAAATACAATTTTACAAATTTAGAAAAATTAAAAATAACAATAATTATCTAATAATTTGGGAAAAATTTAAACAACGTGACATCAGGACGGATGTCACGTTGTTTAAATTTTTCCCAAATTATTAAATAAATTATAAAATTAAAAAATTGCTTCAAATAAATGTTTTCATACATTTAAAAAAAAAAAGCAATATGGGCAATCCCCGATTACTAAAAAAACAATAATTATCATTAGAAAAAAATTATTGTTCTGGCCTTGAGCTCGATTCGAACCATGAATGATTTATCAATAGGCCGATAAAAACAGAAACAATTGTTAAGAAAACCTATTTTAGTAAAAGTACTCCCTCGAAGGGGCACTCTTGAATTTTAGCCGAGGTACATGTGACAAATTTATTTTAACAGCTTTGTATAGTTCATGGTGGAATAACCAGGTGAAGTAAGCAGTCAATTGTCTAGCTATAAATTCTTCTTTGTTTTGTCATTCGACTATGCTGTCACCAATGCTGTCCCTGAAAAGGTGTTTTTTTACATTTTCCAGGAGTAAAATATGCTACCTAGAGTACTTTTTCATATTTATTTTTGTTGTTGTTGTATTAGGTGAATATCGAAGGACCCTTCATCTTCTGGAACTAGGACGACTGCCTCGTGACCCTTCTATCACGTGACATTCATTGCTAAATAAAAGCTTGGTAACACATTAATGTATCATGAATTTAACTGTCAGGGGTTTTTGGAGTACCTTTTTATCAATTTTTTATCATGTTAGAAGGGCATATGTTTTACTTCAAACTTCCAACGGCAAGTCAACAAAGCAGTTGGAACTTTGTACCGTTTTTTTAAGGATGGGAACACATTTGAGAGCACTACGATCACTCTCAAGGATGTCTGCAAAACTTTTCATCATTATGAGACGAGTAGTTGAACCCAAAACACATTTAAGTGACGCAAAAGGCAGCAACTCCATCTAAATAACTCCAGTACATATGTATATACTATGAAAATATCAGGGTTCAGTCATTTGAAATAAAACAAATCAAAAAAACAATTTTTTGTTGTTATGTCGGCCTACTGACTTGTAAGATCGCGGGTTCGAGCTCAGGGGCCAACAATAACTATTTTATCTTATTATTGTTATGATACATTTTTTCTTAAATGAAAAATTTGTTTAAATGAGATTAGAAAAAGGAAAAAATTTAGACAACTGTCAAAGCTCGTTGTATAGGTCAATTTCGAAAATTTCTTAATTCCTTCATCGGCAAGTTAAGGGCCGCTGCTATAACCAATTAGCTATAACAGCGGTTGTTTGATTGTCTTTATTATTTCTACATCTATCATGTTTCTTGCCAATTGCGGCGCCTAAACGTTGCCAATGAAGGAATTTAGTAGTTCCCGAAATGGATCTATACTTACGTTAGTCTTCTTCGATTGGGCATGCCAGAAAGCACCTTCCTCGTTGCTTTTGCAGACGACGTGGCAGCTGTGATAACAGCACCAAGCTGCGAGCTGGTCCAGCTAAAATAAAACCAAGTCTTGCGAAATGTAAATATGGATGGCTGACCACGGTCTCCAGCTAGCAACAGCAAATACGGAGATCGTCATCCTCACAAAGAGACGTATTCTCACTACCAGGAATATGACGAGGTACCACCTTTAAAAATAAGTCAAGGTATACATGTAAACGACAACGAGAATAACAAGTAATAACTGTATGAAGGCTGCCAAGTACATGACAGCGAACGTTCTTGTCGTCGTTCACATTTTATAAATGCAGCTTTAGTGTTTTGTGCAAACAACCAAATACAGAAGAAAACCCCTGCTGTTTAGAGTATTTTAACATTGGAATTAGGTCATATAGTTCGCCGGGCATTTATCGATATTAGACTTTGTCGGTTCTTTGTGGATGGGGCTAAGGGCTTGTTTATACCTATGTATCTGGTTGAAGAGGTAGAATTCTTGTGTGTCGAATTTTTTTAAAATTCTTGCGAATGTAACCCTGGGATCCCCTGCGCGTCAGGGGTTTAGATTATACCCGCGGCATAAGAGACGGGGATAAATGGATCTAACAAGAAACAAGAAAGAAAAAAGCAATTGGAGTTTAATGAAACAAGGTGCTATCTATTATTTTTATTATTGAATACGCAAGAAAGAAAAAAAGGAATTGGAGTTTAATGAAACAAGGTGCTATCTATTATTTTTATTATTGAATACGCAATTACATATCGTTGCGCTAACTTACAAAGGCACTAATCAAGATTTTTTACAAGTAGTGTTTACGCATATTGGTATGATGTGTTAAAATACACCATTACTAAAATTTTGCAAGGTTATAGTGCCATTAACAACAAAGTTGTGCCACCTTTAAAATATCATAAAAACTAGCAATGAATGTGAATACAACAGATTATTCGCTCTTCCTGTAGAATTTTTTATTTGTTGGTAAGGACCTTTGTTAACTAAGGTTACGATATGTAGTAGCATACAAATATGTGTACCAGTGTATGTATTTGTAAAGGAACATAAATAGCACTAACAAATATATCAATATTTTGAATTAAAAATAAGTTGAAAAAAATTTGTAAAGGAAGTGGGCGTAAACTCTTTTCCTCATTGTTAGTATATTCCTAACAGAAATAGCAACAAAACCAAACAATGCTACAATGTGAACGCAAAGTGTTGCCAACACCAAAGGCATAGCAAAGTAACTCTTGTTGAAGGCTGGTCCCGGCAACCTATCATTAACTTGTCACCAACACAACAAGCGCTTTATAACGCCCAATATTACTCGCCACTTTTGACTAAAATATCTATGTATATATATACATATACGGAGGCACATATTTAAGGTGCAAATAAGGTACCACAAACAATAGTCAATTTAAAAATGTCACACGATGCCATGAGGTGACCAAGCGAAATCAACTACATAAAGTGTGCACACATTATGTATGTGTGGAAAAGATTTCAAACAATTATTAGGATAAGCAGATATTGTAAGTACATAAGTGTGTAGGTACGTAGTAACACAGCAGAGGAACCCTAACCTATTCATCGAATATTGTGGTTATTAACTGGAATATAGGAGTCTAAAATCATCCGAATTTTTATTGATTGTAGCAGGTTTTGGTATCCTCCAGAAATCGCACTAGTTCCCAACTATCGCGGAACTATTTCATTAAGAGGCGGTTTTAGCTCTAACTCTGTCCACTCACAGTGCTTTCAACTGACAATTTTAAGATTGTTATGTCCTACAAAATGGCAATGGTCCCCCTTTGCAAACCCCTTGAATGCGTTCCTAGCTGGTTCCGTCGTCGCTGGTTCTGAAATCGTCGCTGCCTTTAAGTAATTATAATTATAAATAAAACAAGTAAAGAAGGCTAAGTTCGGTTGTAACCGAACATTACATACTCAGCTGAGAGCTTTGGAGACAAAATAAGGGAAAATCACCATTTAGCAAAATGAACATAGGGTAACCCTGGAATGTGTTTGTATGACATGGGTTTCAAATGGAAGGTATTAAAGAGTATTTTAAAAGGGAATGGGCCATAGTTCAATAGGTGGACGCCATTTCGGGATATCGTCATAAAGGTGGACCAGAGGTGACTCTAGAATGTGTTTGTACGATATGGGTATCAAATTAAAGGCGTTAATAAGTATTTTAAAAGGGAGTGGGCCTTATTTCTATAGGTGGGCGCCTTTTCGAGATATCGCCATAAAGGTGGACCAGGGGTGACTCTAGAATGTGTTTGTACGATATGGGTATCAAATGAAAGGTGTTAGTAAGTATTTTAAAAGGGAGTGGGCCTTAGTTCTATAGGTGGACGCCTTTTCGAGAGGTGGACGCCTTTTGGAGATATCGCCATAAGGGTGGACCAGGGGTGACTCTAGAATGCTAATTTATTTATATATGTAATACCACGAACAATATTCCTGCCATGATTCCAAGGGCTTCTGATTTCGCCCTGCAGAACTTTTTCACTTTATTCTACTTAATATGGTAGGTGCCACACCCATTTTACAAAGTTTTTTCTAAAGGTATATTTTGCGTCAATAAAGCAATCCAATTACCATGTTTCATCTCTTTTTTCATATTTGGTATAGAAATATGGCATTTTTTTATTTTTCGTAATTTTCGATATCGAAAAAGTGAGCGTGGTCATAGTCGGATTTCGGCCATTTTTTATACCAAATATAAAGGGAAGGACATACGGTCGACTGTGTATAAAAACTGTGCGTGGCTTCAACCGATTTCGCCCATTTTCACAGAAAACAGTTATCGTCATAGAATCTATGCCCCTACCGAATTCCACGAGGATTGGTAAATTTTTGTTCGACTTATGGCATTAAAAGTACTCTAGACGAATTAAACAAAAAATGTAAGAAAATGATTTTTAAGTATTCTTTTCTTTATATATTATGGTAATCTACGATTAAAATAACCAGGATTAATGACTGACACAGTAAACATGTCATTTAAATCGTAGATTACCATAATATATAAAGAAAAGAATACTTAAAAATCATTTCCTTACATATTATTTTGTTATATAAATAAAATTGATAAAACAATTTTATTTTTGAGATTTTTTTTTCAATTAAATAAAAAAAATATAAAAAAAAATCGGCCCAATCCGGGAATTAGTGGGGGTGATTGCAGATTTGATTGAAGTTTTTTTATGAGAAAAAAAAACAGCGAAATTCGAAAAATCTCGAAAAACTGAAAAATTAAAAACAAAAAATTTTAAAATTTTTTTTGTATTTTTTCCGAAAAGTACATTTAAAAACAAATTTAAAAAAAAAGATCCCAAACGGTCAATTTTTGAAAAGGTTATAGCATTTTGAAAACAAAAACGGTGTTTTTTTTTTAAATTCATAACTTTTTTTTGAGTTGGATAAAAAAATTTGAAAAAATTCTGAAAAACGTCTTTCGTAAGCTAGAAAAAGAAGACAATATTTCAGCCAATTCTAAAGGAGTCGAGTTCATAATTGGTCGAAATGGGATGGAATACCCCATATACATTAGTTTCGTTTAATACCGTTCGCTAATTTCAGTACAAAATTGAAGAATTTTGGAATAGGCTGCAGAGGATCGAAACTTTAAACATACATTAGAACCTGATGATATTTTAACATGAGGAGAATCCAAGTTCGCTAAATGGCGTAAGGATCGTGATATTTAATTTTGGAATTTTTCGAGCATGCTTAAGTAATCTCCCGGTGAACTAGAGACTTAAAACTTTGAACATAGCTTGCAGGCCTTCGGCAGTGATTTGGCAAGCACTCCGAGAGTATTTCCCGATTTCGAGTCCCCCACTTTTGCAAAATAGAACTTTTCCATATGAATGTAGGGTTTGGCCAAAAAATCTTCATAGCTTCTGATAGAATTATAGGAAAAATATCATATTGGGCTTACTTTAAAAGTATTTTACATTTTAGAAACTGTATTAATATCTATAGTGTTTTTGAATTTTAGTAGAAATATCAGGATTAAATTATGAGAAATAGCCTAAAATGAACTTTTAACTACTATATTATTATGTCTAACAAATCTCTTATGGAAAATTTCTTTTCTTTACAGCTTTTTGCATTTACATAAATTTAAAATGGATGAACCAAACCCTTCTACATCATCTGATTCCACTTTATCACATATACTTGAACACTATATTATTGCATTTGGTTTATCAAGTGAATTAAATAATCTGAATTTACCGTCTCGCCGTGACATTTTAAGATTTAATTTTTTTTAAGTGATCGTGCCAAAATTCAAAGTAAAATGTTTTCGCATAAAAATTTAACTCCTCATGTAATTGATAAATTGGTTGAAATTTGGAATAAATTGAATATTTAACTAATTGATAGACGTAGTATTCTAAGAAAACTAAATGTTTTAATTGAACACAAGTAAGGAAGGTTAAGTTCGGGTGTAACCGAACATTACATACCCAGTTGAGAGCTATGGTGACAACATAAGGGAAAATCACCATGTAGGAAAATGAACAGAGGGTAACCCTGAAATGTGTTTGTATGACATGAGTATCAAATGAAAGTTATTAAAGAGTATTTTATGGTGGACGCCATTTAGGGATATCGCCATAAAGGTGGACCAGGGCTGACTAGAACTTGTTTGTACGATATGGGTATCAAATGAAAGATGTTAATAATAATTTTAAAAGGGAGTGATCCTTAGTTCCATAGGTGGACGCCGTTGCGAGATATCGCCATAAAGGTGAACCTTTGTTCTATAGGTGGACGTCTTTTCGAGATATCGCCATAAATGTGGATCAGGGTTGACTCTAGACTTTGTTTGTACGATATGGGTATCAAACGAAAGGTGTTAATGAGTATTTTAAAAGGGAGTGATCCTTAGTTCCATAGCTGAACGCCGCTGCGAGTTATCGCCATAGAAGTGGACCAGGGGTGACCCTAGAATTTGTTTGTAGGATATGGGTATCAAATGAAAGGGGTTAATGAGTATTTTAAAAGGGAGTGGGCATTAGTTCTATAGGTGGATGCCTTTTTGAGATATCGACATAAAGGTGGACCAGGGGTGACTCTAGAATGTGTTTGTAAAATATGGGTATTTAATTAAAGGTATTAATGCGGGTTTTAAAAGGGAGTGGTGGTAGTTGTATAGGTGGTCGCCTTTTCGAGATATCGCCATAGAAGTGGACCAGGGGTGACTCTAGAATGCGTTTGTACAATAAGGGTATCAAACGAAAGGTTTTAATGAGTATTTTAAAAGGGAGTGGGCCTTACTTCTATAGGTGGTCGCCTTTTCGAGATATCGCCATAAAGGTGGACCAGGGGTGACTCTAGAATATGTTTGTACGATATGGGTATCAAATGAAAGGTATTAATGAGGGTTTTAAAAGGGAGTGGTGGTAGTTGTATATGTGAAGGCGTTTTTCAGATATTGACCAAAATGCGCACCAGGGTGACCCAGAACATCATCTGTTGGACACCGCTAATTTATTTATATATGTAACACCATAAACAGTATTCCTGCCAATATTTCAAAGGTTTTTTATTTCGCTCTGCAGAACTTTTTCATTTTCTTCTGCTTAATATGGTAGGTGTCAAACCCATTTTACAAAGTTTTTTTCTAAAGTTATATTTTGCGTCAATAAACCAATCCAATTACCATGTTTCATCCCTTTTTTCGTATTTGGTATAGAATTATGGCATTTTTTAATTTTCCGTAATTTTCGATATCGAAAAAGTGGGCGTGGTCATAGTCTGATTTCGGCCATTTTTTATACCAATACAAAGTGAGTTCGGATAAGGACGTGAACTGAGTTTAGTAAAGATATATCGATTTTGCTCAAGTTATCGTGTTAACGGCTGAACGGAAGGACAGACGGTCGATTGTGTATAAAAAAAGGGCGTGTCTTCAACCGATTTCGCCCTTTTTCACTGAAATAAGTTATCGTCATAGAATCTAAGCCCCTACCAAATTTCACAAGGATTTGTTCGACTTATGGCATTAAAAGTATCCTAGACAAATTAAATGAAAAAGGGCGGAGCCACGCCCATTTTGAAATTTTCTTTTATTTTTGTATTTTGTTGCACCATATCATCACTGGAGTTGAATATTGACATAATTTACTTATATACTGTAAATATATTAACTTTTTTTTTTTTAATTTGACTTAAAAAAAATTTTTTTTAAAAGTCGGCGGGGTCGTTCTCCTATTTTTTCTAATTTTTATTAAGCATACATATAGTAATAGGAGTACCGTTCCTGCCAAATTTCATCATGATATTTTCAACGACTGCCAAATTACAGCTTGCAAAACTTCTAAATTACCTTCTTTTAAAAGTGGGCGGTGCCACGCCCATTGTACAAAATTTTAATAATTTTCTATTCTTCGTCATAAGCTCAACTCACCTACCAAGTTTCATCGCTTTATCCGTCTGTGGTAATGAATTATCGCACATTTTCAGTTTTTCAAAATATTTGATATCGAAAAAGGGGGCGTGGTTATAGTCCGATATCGTTCATTTTAAATAGAAATCTGAGATGAGTGCTCAGGAATCTACATACCAAATTTCATCAAGATACCTCAGATTTACTCAAGTTATCGTGTTAACGGACGGACGGACGGACGGACATGGTTCAATCAAATTTTTTTCTATACCGATGATTTTGATATATGGAAGTCTATATCTATCTCGATTCCTTTACACCTTTACAACCAACCGTTATCCAATCAAAGTTAATATACTCTGTGAGCTCTGCTCAACTGAGTATAAAAATCACGAAAGCATTAAACACAGAAAAAAAGTTTAGGAATTTACAGCATTCGTACAATCAACAAATGAATTATTTTGCATTGGAAAATGTAAATGTAAGTTAAAAATAAGTAAAGGTGTTTAAGTTCCGGTGTAACCGAACATTATATACTCAGCGTGAGCTTCAGTTGTACATTTCATTGAAAAGTAAAATGTCTCCCCATTTCCTCTTACAGCAAAACTTGATAAGTGAAATATTATTGATTCAAAACCTTTTTTTTTGTTTTGTTTGCTAAGTTATAGCTTATTATTTTAGTCTACGACCCTTTTAAAAATGTTTTATATAAAAGTGAGCGTGGTCTTTAACCGATCCCGTCCAATTTTACTAGAAATATTTCCTGCTCTAGGAAAAATATGTGTACACAATTTCATTACGATCCGGTAATTTTTCTTCGAGTTATGGCTCCCGAACCATAGAAAATTGCTTATTCATAAAAGGGGCGGTACCACATCCATTTTAAAAAATTTTAGTGTTTCCAATTTAATGTTATAATTCAATTTAGAAAGTAAAATTCTATTGATACAAAGCTCTTTTTCGCTAAGATATAGCTTATTATTTTCGCCTACGACCCTTTTAAAAACCTTTTATATAAAAGTCGGCGTGGTCTTTAACCGATCTCGTCCATTTTTTCTAGAAATAATTTTCTACAGGGAAAATTTGTGTACCACATTTTATTACGATCCGTTTATTTTTCTTCGAGTTATGGCTCCCGAAACCCAGAAAATTGCTTAGTCATAAAAGGGACGGTGCCACGCCCATTTTTTTAAATTTGAAAATGTTCCTATTAGTGTTATAAATCCACTTGGGGAATGAAATACCATTGATATAAAGCTCTTTTTAGCAAAGATATAGCTTATTTTTTTCGTCCACGACCCTTTTAAAAATATTTTATATAAAAGTGGGCGTGGTCCTTAACCGATTTCGTTAATTTTTCTTCAAAGCATTGATAGAAAATTCACAATACTTGAATATATGGATGACATTGTAGAAGAAACACCTACAACAATACCAACAATTCCAACAGTTAGTGATGATCCAATATACGAACCACTTGGAACAGATATGGAAACAGGTGAAGCACAAATTGCAAATGAAGCAGTTGCAGAAGTATCTGTTACAATGAAACGAGGACATTATACTCAACGATACGATGCTATAAATTTTGCTGTGATGTGTGACAGATTCGGTGTTTCAGCTAGAGTTGATTCATGTTTAGCAACAGCCCTTTTCGAAGATATAAATTTTCGAGATGTTCGTGGTGAAATTTTCATAATGGATAAATCTAAAGTTGCAAGAGAAAAAATTAAAGCTAGAGATGAAGTGCTTCGTAAACGATCATAGATTCCAACATATCTGCATTTTCTTTCGATGGCAGAAAAAATGATTCATTAACTAGAGAGAAAATTAATTAGAAATTTCATACAAATATGGTAAAAGAACCCCATTTAGTTGTTCTAAAAGAGCCTAATACTGAATTACTTGGATATGTTAATTTGGGTGAAGAAGAAAATGCAAAACACAAATTAAAAAAATTAAATGAATTCTTCAATGCAAAAAACTGTCAATAAGTCAATTAATTTGCATATGCAGCGATGGAGAACCAGCTAATACTGGAATAGAAAATGGTGTTATAAGACTTTATGAAAAGCATTTAAATATACCATTGCACTGGTTTATATGTTTCCTTCATTTCAATGAATTAACATTTGGCCATTTATTCAGCATTAGATAAGAGTCACGAGTGGACCAACAGCAGCAAGTGGAAAAATATACAGACATTCAAGACTGTGAAAATATTCAGGTATGCATTTGTTAAAATTATTTTATAATATTTTTTCAATCAAATTAAAATAGGAGAATTATTCTAATTTTATTGATTTAAATAATTTATTTTTCAGGTTTTAAGTGATTTTGAACCAATAGCATTGGAAAATATGCCTTGTATGATCAGTGATGAACAAGAACGAGAATTATCTCCAGATGTTAAATATTTATACCAAATGGCCAAAGCAATTTCAAGTGGTGCTATTTCAGTTGATTTAGCTAACATAAAACCAGGACCAGTTGTACATTCTCGATGGCTAGCCAAAGCAACCAGGGTATTACGTCTATATACAACAACTAATACACCATCGGAAAATTTGAAAACTCTAGCAGTTTATATTATTAGAATTTGTGTGTCAATGTATTTCAATGTAAAATACTATAATTCTTTTGTATACGGCAGTGTACTTTTATCAAAGTTTATTCGTTGGGCACGATACCTACCGCTTAATTTAATTAATATTGTAGATGGTGTAATCCAAAATAATTCATATTACGCTCATCCAGAAAACATTTTATTAACGATGTTATTTGATGGTAGAACAGCCATACGTGATATAGCTATCAAAAAAATGTTATACTATCGAGAAAAAATACTTGATCCAACTAAACTCAGAGTTTACAAAAAATATAATATCAATTTTAATGCTTCAGATTATACTGATATGATTGATCTGAATGACGATAATTTACTATCTGAACCGGCATTCACAACAAATTTTCCATACGATCACTTGGTACAAGTCTTAGGGAACGTACCCAAATTACGTGACCCCTTTAGGGGGGGAGGGGGTTTCTTTAAGTTTTACACCTGGTCACTGGGGGGAGAAATCTAGAAAATCTGGCTTTTTTTTTTGTGGAATTTATTTCGCGTCAAAAATTTCCATGAAAAATCATCAGAAAAACGTGAACGGTAATGCAGTGGACGACGTGTCTCGCGTGCGACCTCTGCATGTCCTCTCCAGGAGACCAAAAGAGATCTTATGTATCGTGGAGCAAAGCGCGGAGTGGATAGGCATCGAGGCTGTCGACCAGGAAAAAATAATCACGTCTGAGGAAACTCCTGATGCTACTGCTCCCATAATCTACGATGTATCCCAGTGGCTTGATGCTGGAAGCGTATTCTTTATAAAGTTTAATTAGATGAAAAGAAATAAAAAGGAAAAAGACTTTATGAATTAAGTTGTTGTTCGAATATGTTTTTAAATACATTTTTTCTTCTTAATATTATTAACTTGTAATTATATGTATGGACGCACGCTTCGCGTAACGCGGCTAAACAAATGGAGCTGTGCAACATACTAGTCGTCTGCTAACCAGCTTGATGGCTCGGTTACAGGGTATGTAAATATCTGGTCAGGACACTATCCTACTCAAATGTTAACGCGGTGTTGTGATTGATACACCGTCGTCTTTAACATGGGTACGAACCCATCAATACATACAAATTCAAAAAGGGGTTGCCTTGTCGGGTGAATGGTGCAACAGCAGTAAGGCCAAGGCATATCATTATCGCCGCTGTGGTTCCATTGTTCAACCGCATTTTGGGCGACAAAACAGTCAAAACTGCAATTTTATTTCTTTTCACACCAATAAACAATGTATAACAATCACGCACATATCCATACTCACATGTATACATGTTAAGTTCCTTCTAAACGAAAATTCATTCTCATGTTTTGATATTTTAGGTTTTAATAAAATTAACCCTATATACATACATACATATGTATGTACATTAATATCTTGCATTGGAAGGGTTCATTTTCCATTGTGTATAGTTATTAGCATTAAACGAGTTAAAGGATTCCCGGCCTCACTTTAGTGTGCACCTTTGTCTTGTTGCTGAGAACTTTACTACTTTTTGCCAAAAGCTTACAACTACAATAGAATATATTATTGTTGCTTCACACTCTTTTCAAAACTATTGACACTATGGCGATTTTTATTCAATTACAATTTTCATATTTGTTTGGCGGAGGAAGGTGTTAGTTTTCAACAGATCTACAGGGGTACTTAAACAGCAGGGGCTTAAGTGATTAATTCAAAACCAATTAAAATCAAACAGAGACTTTTTTTTAGAACTGGTATAGGTTTAGGTACTAATATAGCAACAGCTACCTATTATACAGAGCTGAATTTAATAAGCTCATTGGATTTTTGTATCGGGTTACATTCCCAACGTTGAAAGCAATGTTTACTGTAGCCCATAAATTTGTTGGATCTAGCTTAAATCAAAGAATTGCTCAGGTTCTTTTTGCTGATTTTTTTCTTCACTTTTACGGAAACAAAAATATACCTTGTTTATACTAAGCCAATAAGCGTATGATTGACCACAGATTTCCTCGAGCGTTTATCCTTACATAAATTTATCGGTATCGAAGCAACCATCCTCAAATAGATAAACAAGTATTTTTTATTAAACATCTTAAATTACAAAGTTTATGCAATCAATTTTGCTTCTCCTTTATTTTACGAAACCTAATGGCGTTTTCTTTTCTGGAAAAAATTGTACCCCCATGTAGCACTCTTAAATTCTAACTTTTGAACGAGATCACTTGGTGCTATGCAAAATGGCTCTATTTGTAGGTAATGAGACCTCTGTTCTTATTCAGTGGGAAATATTATGTGAAGGGAACACACAAACCAACAAGTGAACCATGACGCAATAAAAACAGACAGCTGATCTCATTAGTACAACAACAACAACTTTACGGCCCTCATAATCCGGTCATAAATTTTAATGTAGTAGGAAGGTAAACTTTTTGGAACTCTTTTGTTACTTTTTTAGTACTTCATCAATGTAATGTGCGGAAAATAGTCAACAGAGCAATAAGAAGAAAAAGTAGAGAAAGTTGTAGGGAAGGTGGAGAAGTGAAAAGACCAAGAGAAGAGTTAGAAAAAAAGTAAGAATAATAAGATGTGTAGCTAAATGGTTAGGCAGTGTGCCTTAAGCAACCTTTGTACTGATGTTTAAGGCTTAATAGCCTGGCAAAGTTGACATAGTCATAACCATATTTTTACTAACCGTATCTATTGGCATCAGTTATTGGTGTCTTCAACTAAAAATGGTGAAATTTTCATAAAAATGAAGAAAACGCAAAAAATTACAAACATATTCCACCAATAATAAGTCTAGACAAAACGTATCCAAAACAATAAATAAAATATACAAAATGTTGATAAAGTCACCAACTCTAATGTTTATAGGTTATGGATATGGCGATTTGGTATGGTTAAGGCCATTGTGAATGAAACTAAGTGTGATATCTTCTACACAGACGTCAAAATTCCAAAGTGATTGGATCACCTGATTTGTAACTGACTATCTCTGTCTCATTCTGTATCTCTTTCTATCACCCGCTGAAGATATGCGCCGCCATATTGAACACCCTGTCAAAACGCTAAAAAGTAGCCATATTGAACATCCTGTCAGGCAGTTGACAGATAAGATATCACACTTAGTTTCACTCACAATGGTAAGGCTAGGGCGTTATGGTATAGCACCATTGACGAATTACATTTATTTCCATAAGGTTGGTTGAATCAGCTGTTTTATATGGATATGGATACGTCAACTTTGCTAGGGCTTTTAGCAACCTGGGAAATCTATCCGCGCAGCTATGGCATATGTCTGAAAACTTCTATCTTCTCTTCCAAATTAATAAATAATTTTTCAATTATAGAAAAAATAACCGGAGTAAATTTGCTGTGTTAAACGATATATGTATAAGCATTTTCAGTATTAAATATATTAAAATTTTTCTCAGATAATATTTTATAGGCGTTCAGGGCAAATGTTAGTAAATAATTTATCTGTGACGGTAAATTGTAAATGTTGACACAAAAATAAAAGAAAAAACTTTTTGTCAATTTTTTTCAACTTGGAACATACATACATATATGTAATATTCCTATATTGCTTGTAGAAAATGCTCGCAATGAGTTTTGAATTCGAAATCAAACAAAGACAGCCTACAAAATTTTTGTGATTGTAGCAGCATAACAAGCCAACCTAATATAAACGCACGCAAGTCATTTTCTGTCAAAAATGTCTCATGCACATACAACTTGTATGAGAGCAATCGAAATTGAATTTGCTGCTTGAAAACCTAACTCGATTTCCAATTTTTGTTCTGCGTGACATTTAAAGTCCCGACACATAAGCACTTTTTCATATAGATGAGTTTAACACAAGCTTATGCATTATGAGTAGATTGCACGTATTTTTATGGAGAACGGTAGAAAGAGCAACACTGCCGCCTGATATTGAAAAGTAGCCAACTCCCACATTTTATTACAAGCAAAGTATAAGGATAATTTGACATTTGCTTTGGCTAAGGGTGTTGGCACACTTTGCAAGTGAAATTATTTTTCCCACTCGTTGGTAAATTTTATAACATTTTTCGCAAGTAAAAACGCCAATATAAGAAATGAATACGACACGAAATATGTTAGCAAGTATTTTTGTTGTATAGGGAGAATGTATCTTCGCGAAATTTTGTATGTGGATGGGCAAGGCGAAATAAACTTCAATTGCCAAGTCTGAAGTTCCTTCATATTTACAAAATCTTGGTTGATTGTGGAGATGTTATTGGAATGCATAAGCTTGTGTTAAATGCATCTATATGAAAAATGTCATTGTGCCGCGGCTTTAGATTTGACGTTTGCACACATGCTTACAAGCCAACCTAATATAAACACACGCAAGTCATTTTCTGTCAAAAATGTGTCATGCACATACAATTTGTATGAGAGCAACCGAAATTGAATTTGCTGCGTGAAAACCTAACTCGATTTCCAATTTTTGTTCTGCGTGACATTTAGATTTGACGTTTACACACATGCTTTACATTGTCGCAACGCATGCTTATTTGGGTTGTTGCGTGCGCTAAAAAAACGCAGTGCGGTTTTATTAGGTTGGCTTGTTACATTGTCGCAACGCATGCTAATTTCCGTTTGGGCGAAAAACGCCGGTTGCTTGCGCGCGCTAAAAAAACGCAGTGCGGTTTTATTAGGTTGGCTTTAAGTGTGACAAGAAAATTTTTAAATTTAGGTACATTCATTTACTGAATACAAAAACAAAAACATTTAAACAGCAATATATCGGCACTCTGATGTTTGCGAGTGTACCTCCGTTCGAGTTATCTTCTACCCACGTAAAATGTGATTCCTTACATGAGAGTGGCGGTAGCACTAAAGACGGTGTAGGTTTCACTTTTCGTAAGCCACCCACATACGTTTCAGGCTGTGAAGACGGCGGGCCCTGTTCCTCTAATAAATTCGTTTGCAAGTTCTTCGTAGAGTTTTCTAATATGTCGATCAAGACAGAATCAGCAACTTCCAAGTCATCCTCCTCATCATCATTATCGATCGTTAAAACCCTTTTACCACTGCTCATCACTAACTCACAAGGTGCTTTCAATTGACCAACATATATATCCTCTGGCTTACCTACGTCGTCTTCATCACCATCGTCTTCTCCACTGATTGCACCATTTTCGTTGTCCGGAGGGAAGATATATACAGCTATAGGCGAATCTTCTTCATCGCTATCACAAAAGTCATTTAGATAGTCAATAACCTCTTGTGTATTTAAACGACTGAAAGTTTGGAAAGAATTCACCACGAATTACAAAGTTTTCAATTCATTTGAACGAAAATTACGTTACATAAAATGAGACTTTAATCTAGCCCAGCGTGACCATATGGTCACACCAGGAAAAAATACCGTTAATCGTCAACAAGAACATTTTATTTTTTTACCAAATATAACTGTCATATATTTTCACTTTATTATTATTCAATTTGAAGCTTAACTTCTATTAAAAGCAACACACTTCAAAAAATATTAGCGTACTTACCTTTCGTGGCTTTTAAAATTCGCATTTTTTGCCATCTTTTTTTCTTACAACTTTTTCACACCTGCTCACTTCTAAACAAAGACACTTTATGAAAAATTTAAAACGCAGTTCCCTTCGCGCATGTGTAATTAAATGGAAAAAGCTAGTTCAAAGGAAATTATTTGAGTGAGCTCTGATTTTTTTTTCGAAATTCAACTACTACTTCTTGCGTGGCCATATGGTCACGCTGGGGTTATCTGAGTTAAACTCCCACTGAAAACCCCATAAGTCTAATAAGTTATCCCTCTATCATTTTACAGGATATTCAATATTGAGGTTTGACAATGTGTTCAATATGGCTGAAACTGTCGAATGAGCCGAATAAAGGCCTTGGTGAAAAAATAACGAGAAAAGTCTGGGTTGCCGTTGTTGGTTTGGCCACAATCGGCAATCAGAGTTTAGTGCACTGCCAAGAAAAGGTAAACAGGGTTTATGGTTGCACAAAAGTGTTGGTGTGTTGCACAATTCATTAGTTGTAATTCGTGGCGGACTTTCTTCACACGGAATTGTTGTGTTATGTGTATTTCATATCATTTAGAATCTAAATTTTAGATTATAAGAGACAGAAAATTGAAGAAATACAATTGCAAGCGAAACTCTCCTTTTAAATAGAAAATTTATTTTATTTTAAGTCAAAATATTGTTTAAAATTCTTTTAAAAGAGAAATTCAAATGGAAAACCAAAAAACATTGCATTTGGAAATTTTGAAAATGAAAATTAAATATAGAAACAAGTAAGAACGGGACTGTCTTCGGCTGTGCCGAAGACTTCATACCTTTCATGAATGGGGCTGAACAATAATCTTATCCCGTTCGTAATCTCCCAATAATCGGATGTATAAGATAATAAATATATAGTGAACAGATCTGCATACCTTAACGATTTTTAAGATAAATATAAAATAAAAAACAGGTAGGTACTTTGTGTGAGGATGCAAAGTTTCTGGTTTTTTGTGGTCTGCGTGTAAAAACTATGACTACGAATCACGTATTTCAACAATATATGACGTAAACGTAACTATTTGATGAAATTTGATGAATTTTGAAGCTTATAGCCGTAAAAAGGGGGCAAAAATTAGAGTTTATATGGGGTATATAATATATATACCACCGATCTCTATGATTTTTTCAGACAACAATATATGCTATATACGTAAGCATATGGTGAAATTTGAAGCGTCTAGCTGTTAAAAAGGGGCAGAAATTGCGTAAAGTTTCTTAACTGAACAATCGGTTGTATGAGATATATACTATATATACCATCGATCTCAATGATTTTTTCAGACAACAATATAATCTATACACGTAAGCATTTGGTGAAAGTTGAAGCTTATAGCTGTTAAAACGGGGAAGAAATTGCGCAAAGTTTCTTATCTGAACAATCGGTTGTATGGGATATATACTATATATACCACCGGTATCTATGATTTTCTCAGACAACAATATATGCTATACACGTAAGCATTTAGTGAAATTTGAACATTTCTAAACGATTTTTAAGATAAATATAAAATAACAAATAGGTAGGTAATCTGTGTGAGGATGCAAAGCTTCACGTTTTTTGTGGTCTGCATGTAAAAACTATGACTACGAATCACGTATTTCAAAAATATATGACGTAAACGTAACTATTTGATGAAATTTGATGAATTTTGAAGCTTCTAGCCGTAAAAAAGGGGCAAAAATGACAGTTTGTATGAAGTGTATAATATACATACCACCGATCTCTATAATTTTTTCAGACAACAATATATGCTATATCCGTAAGCATTTTGTGAAATTTGAAGCTTCTAGCTGTTAAAACGGGGAAGAAATTGCGCAAAGTTTCTTATCTGAACAATCGGTGGTATGAGATATATACTATATATACCAGCGATCTCTATGATTTTTTCAGACAACAATATATGCTATATGCGTAAGCATTTGGTGAAATTTGAAGCTTCTAGCTGTTAAAATGGGGTAGAAATTGCGAAAAGTTTCTTATCTGAACAATCGGTTGTATGAGATATATACTATATATACAACCGATCTCTATGTTTTTTCAGACAACAATATATGCTATATACGTAAGCAATCGGTGAAATTTGAAGCTTATAGCTGTTAAAATGGGGTAGAAATTGCGAAAAGTTTCTTATCTGAACAATCGGTTGTATGAGATATATACTATATATACAACCGATCTCTATGATTTTTTCAGACAACAATATATGCTATATACGTAAGTATTCGGTGAGATTTGAAGCTTCTAGCTGTTAAAATGGGGCTAAAATTTGCCAAAAATATATATATATATACTATATATATATACTATATATACCACCATATATATACTATATATACCACCGATCCCTATGATTTTTTCAGACAACAATATATGCTATATGCGTAAGCATTTGGTGAAATTTGAAGCTTCTAGCTCTTAAAATGGGGCAGTAATTACGAAAGGTTCCTTATCTGAACAATCGTTTGTGGGGGATATATACTATATATACGACCGATCTCATCAATTTTTTCAGGCAACAATATGTGCAATATGCGAAAGTATATGGTGAAGTTTGAAGCTTCAATCTGTTAAATTGGGTAAGATATTACAAAAATCCTCTTTTTCTGAAAAATCGGTGGTATGGAGGATATATGCTATAGTGGTCCGATCCGGTCGGTTCCGACAAATGTCTAATCGGACACCCAAATACACCCGCTCACCAAATTTTATCAAGATATCTCAAAAATTGAGGGACTAGTTTGCATACAAACAGACAGACGGACAGACGGACATGGCTAAATCAACTCAGCTCTTCAACCTGATTATTTCGGTATACTTAATGGTGGGTCTATCTATTTTCCTTTAAGGACTTACAATTTTCGGTTTCGTGACGAAATTCATATACGATTTCATTTTCATGAAAGGTATAAAAACAGGTAGGTACTTTGTGTGAGGATGCAAAGTTTCTGGTTTTTTGTGGTCTGCGTGTAAAAACTATGACTACGAATCACGTATTTCAACAATATATGACGTAAACGTAACTATTTGATGAAATTTGATGAATTTTGAAGCTTCTAGCCGTAAAAAGGGGGCAAAAATTAGAGTTTATATGGGGTATATAATATATATACCACCGATCTCTATGATTTTTTCAGACAACAATATATGCTATATACGTAAGCATATGGTGAAATTTGAAGCGTCTAGCTGTTAAAAAGGGGCAAAAGTTGCGCAAAGTTTCTTAACTGAACAATCGGTTGTATGAGATATATACTATATATACCATCAATCTCAATGATTTTTTCAGACAACAATATATGCTATACGCGTAAGCATTTGGTGAAATTTGAAGCTTCTAGCTGTTAAAATGGGGAAGAAATTGCGCAAATTTTCTTATCTAAACAATCGGTTGTATGGGATATATACTATATATACCACCGGTATCTATGATTTTCTCAGACAACAATATATGCTATACACGTAAGCATTTAGTGAAATTTGAACATATCTAAACGATTTTTAAAATAAATATAAAATAAAAAATAGGTAGGTAATCTGTGTGAGGATGCAAAGCTTCACGTTTTTTGTGGTCTGCATGTAAAAACTATGACTACGAATCACGTATTTCAAAAATATATGGGGCAAAAATGACAGTTTATATGAAGTATATAATATATATACCACCGATCTCTATGATTTTTTCAGACAACAATATATGCTATATATGTAAGCATATGGTGAAATTTGAAGCGTCTAGCTGTTAAAAAGGGGCAGAAATTGCGCAAAGTTTCTTAACTGAACAATCGGTTGTATGAGATATATACTATATATACCATCGATCTCAATGATTTTTTCGGACAACAATATAATCTATACACGTAAGCATTTGGTGAAAGTTGAAGCTTCTAGCTGTTAAAACGGAGAAGAAATTGCGCAAAGTTTCTTATCTGAACAATCGGTTGTATGGGATATATACTATATATACCACCGGTATCTATGATTTTCTCAGACAACAATATATGCTATACACGTAAGCATTTAGTGAAATTTGAACATTTCTAAACGATTTTTAAGATAAATATAAAATAACAAATGGGTAGGTAATCTGTGTGAGGATGCAAAGCTTCACGTTTTTTGCGGTCTGCATGTAAAAACTATGACTACGAATCACGTATTTCAAAAATATATGACGTAAACGTAACTATTTGATGAAATTTGATGAATTTTGAAGCTTCTAGCCGTAAAAAAGGGGCAAAAATGACAGTTTGTATGAAGTGTATAATATATATACCACCGATCTCTATACTTTTTTCAGACAACAATATATGCTATATCCGTAAGCATTTTGTGAAATTTGAAGCTTCTAGCTGTTAAAACGGGGAAGAAATTGCGCAAAGTTTCTTATCTGAACAATCGGTTGTATGAGATATATACTATATATACCACCGATCTCTATGATTTTTTCAGACAACAATATATGCTATATGCGTAAGCATTTGGTGAAATTTGAAGCTTCTAGCTGTTAAAATGGGGTAGAAATTGCGAAAAGTTTCTTATCTTAACAATCGGTTGTATGAGATATATACTATATATACAACCGATCTCTATGATTTTTTCAGACAACAATATGTGCTATATACGTAAGCAATCGGTGAAATTTGAAGCTTATAGCTGTTAAAATGGGGTAGAAATTGCGAAAAGTTTCTTATCTGAACAATCGGTTGTATGAGATATATACTATATATACAACCGATCTCTATGATTTATTCAGACAACAATACATGCTATATACGTAAGTATTCGGTGAGATTTGAAGCTTCTAGCTGTTAAAATGGGGCTAAAATTTGCCAAAAAAATATATATATATACTATATATATATACTATATATACCACCATATATATACTATATATACCACCGATCTCTATGATTTTTTCAGACAACAATATATGCTATATGCGTAAGCATTTGGTGAAATTTGAAGCTTCTAGCTCTTAAAATGGGGCAGTAATTACGAAAAGTTCCTTATCTGAACAATCGTTTGTGGGGGATATATACTATATATACGACCGATCTCATCAATTTTTTCAGGCAACAATATGTGCAATATGCGAAAGTATATGGTGAAGTTTGAAGCTTCAATCTGTTAAATTGGGTAAGATATTACAAAAATCCTCTTTTTCTGAAAAATCGGTGGTATGGAGGATATATGCTATAGTGGTCCGATCCGGTCGGTTCCGACAAATGTCTAATCGGACACCCAAATACACCCGCTCACCAAATTTTATCAAGATATCTCAAAAATTGAGGGACTAGTTTGCATACAAACAGACAGACGGACAGACGGACATGGCTAAATCAACTCAGCTCTTCAACCTGATTATTTCGGTATACTTAATGGTGGGTCTATCTATTTTCCTTTAAGGACTTACAATTTTCGGTTTGGTGACGAAATTCATATACGATTTCATTTTCATGAAAGGTATAAAAACAGGTAGGTACTTTGTGTGAGGATGCAAAGTTTCTGGTTTTTTGTGGTCTGCGTGTAAAAACTATGACTACGAATCACGTATTTCAACAATATATGACGTAAACGTAACTATTTGATGAAATTTGATGAATTTTGAAGCTTCTAGCCGTAAAAAGGGGACAAAAATTAGAGTTTATATGGGGTATATAATATATATACCACCGATCTCTATGATTTTTTCAGACAACAATATATGCTATATACGTAAGCATATGGTGAAATTTGAAGCGTCTAGCTGTTAAAAAGGGGCAGAAGTTGCGCAAAGTTTCTTAACTGAACAATCGGTTGTATGAGATATATACTATATATACCATCGATCTCAATGATTTTTTCAGACAACAATATATGCTATACACGTAAGCATTTGGTGAAATTTGAAGCTTCTAGCTGTTAAAATGGGGAAGAAATTGCGCAAATTTTCTTATCTAAACAATCGGTTGTATGGGATATATACTATATATACCACCGGTATCTATGATTTTCTCAGACAACAATATATGCTATACACGTAAGCATTTAGTGAAATTTGAACATATCTAAACGATTTTTAAAATAAATATAAAATAAAAAATAGGTAGGTAATCTGTGTGAGGATGCAAAGCTTCACGTTTTTTGTGGTCTGCATGTAAAAACTATGACTACGAATCACGTATTTCAAAAATATATGACGTAAACGTAACTATTTGATGAAATTTGATGAATTTTGAAGCTTCTAGCCGTAGAAAAGGGGCAAAAATGACAGTTTATATGAAGTATATAATATATATACCACCGATCTCTATGATTTTTTCAGACAACAATATATGCTATATATGTAAGCATATGGTGAAATTTGAAGCGTCTAGCTGTTAAAAAGGGGCAGAAATTGCGCAAAGTTTCTTAACTGAACAATCGGTTGTATGAGATATATACTATATATACCATCGATCTCAATGATTTTTTCAGACAACAATATAATCTATACACGTAAGCATTTGGTGAAAGTTGAAGCTTCTAGCTGTTAAAAAAGGGGCAAAAATGACAGTTTGTATGAAGTGTATAATATATATACCACCGATCTCTATAATTTTTTCAGACAACAATATATGCTATATCCGTAAGCATTTTGTGAAATTTGAAGCTTCTAGCTGTTAAAACGGGGCAGAAATTGCGCAAAGTTTCTTATCTGAACAATCGGTTGTATGAGATATATTCTATATATACCACCGATCTCTATGATTTTTTCAGACAACAATATATGCTATATACGTAAGCATTTGGTGAAATTTGAAGCTTCTAGCTGTTAAAATGGGGTAGAAATTGCGAAAAGTTTCTTATCTGAACAATCGGTTGTATGAGATATATACTATATATACAACCGATCTCTATGATTTTTTCAGACAACAATATATGCTATATACGTAAGCATTTGGTGAAATTTGAAGCTTCTAGCTGTTAAAATGGGGTAGAAATTGCGAAAAGTTTCTTATCTGAACAATCGGTTGTATGAGATATATACTATATATACAACGGATCTCTATGATTTTTTCAGAAAACAATATATGCTATATGCGTAAGTATTCGGCGAAATTTGAAGCTTCTAGCTGTTAAAATGGGGCTAAAATTTGCCAAAAATATATATATATACTATATATATATACTATATATACCACCATATATATACTATATATACCACCGATCTTTATGATTTTTTCAGACAACAATATATGCTATATACCTAAGCATTCGTTGAAATTTGAAGCCTCTAGCTCTTAAAATGGGGCAGTAATTACGAAAAGTTCCTTATCTGAACAATCGGTTGTGGGGGATATATACTATATATACGACCGATCTCATCAATTTTTTCAGGCAACAATACGTGCAATATACGAAAGTATATGGTGAAGTTTGAAGCTTCAATCTGTTAAATTGGGTAAGATATTACAAAAATCCTCTTTTTCTGAAAAATCGGTGGTATGGAGGATATATGCTATAGTGGTCCGATCCGGTCGGTTCCGACAAATGTCTAATCGGACACCCAAATACACCCGCTCACCAAATTTTATCAAGATATCTCAAAAATTGAGGGACTAGTTTGCATACAAACAGACAGACGGACAGACGGACATGGCTAAATCAACTCAGCTCTTCAATCTGATTATTTCGGTATACTTAATGGTGGGTCTATCTATTTTTCTTTAAGGACTTACAATTTTCGGTTTCGTGACGAAATTAATATACCATTTCATTTTCATGAAAGGTATAAAAATAGGTAGGTAATCTGTGTGGGGATGCAAAGCTTCACGTTTTTTGTGGTCTGCATGTAAAAACTATGACTACGAATCACGTCTTTCAAAAATATATGACGTAAACGTAACTATTTGATGAAATTTGATGAATTTTGAAGCTTCTAGCCGTAAAAAAGGGGCAAAAATGACAGTTTATATGAAGTATATAATATATATACCACCGATCTCTATGATTTTTTCAGACAACAATATATGCTATATACGTAAACGTAAGCATTTTGTGAAATTTGAAGCTTCTAGCTGTTAAAACGGGGCAGAAATTGCGCAAATTTTCTTATCTGAACAATCGGTTGTATGAGATATATACTATGTATACCACCGATCTCAATGATTTTTTCAGACATCAATATATGCTATACACGTAAGCATTTGGTGAAATTTGAAGCTTATAGCTGTTAAAATGAGGCAGAAATCGCAAAAAAAAATATATATACTATATATATATACTATATATACCATCATATATATATTATATATATCACCGATCTCTATGATTTTTTGACACAACAATACATACTATATACGTAAGCAATCGGTGAAACTTGAAGCTTATAGCTGTTAAAATGGGGTAGAAATTGCGAAAAGTTTCTTATCTGAACAGTCGGTTGTATGAGATATATACTATATATACAACCGATCTCTATGATTTTTTCAGACAACAATGTATGCTATATACGTAAGCAATCGGTGAATTTTGAAGCTTATAGCTGTTAAAATGGGGTAGAAATTGCGAAAAGTTTCTTATCTGAACAATCGGTTGTATGAGATATATACTACATATACAACCGATCTCTATGATTTTTTTAGACAACAATATATGCTATATACGTAAGCAATCGGTGAAATTTGAAGCTTATAGCTGTTAAAATGGGGTAGAAATTGCGAAAAGTTTCTTATGTTGTTGTTGTTGTTGTTGTAGCAATGCTCGCCCCACCTAATAGCCGCGACCGATCACAAATTGTCATCAATATCCTCTAACGGGAGTCCAAGGAAACTTGCCGTTTCAACAGGGGTGGGCCATAAGGAAAGGGGTGTTAGATGCGTTGGTTCCACATTACAATTAAAGAGATGGTTGGTGTCATGTGGGGACACATTGCAAGCAGGGCATACATTTTGTATGTCGGGGTTGATTCTGGATAGGTAAGAGTTTAACCTGTTACAGTATCCAGAACGAAGTTGAGCAAGAGTGACACGCGTTTCCCTGGGGAGTATGCGTTCCTCTTCTGCGAGTTCTGGATATTTTTCTTCAAGTACTGGATTCACCGGGCAATTCCCGACATAAAGGTCCGAAGCCTGTCTATGGAGTTCACCAAGGACCTGCTTGTGTTTTTCCGCTTCATACGGCTGGGTTCTCAGGTGCCGTATTTCCTCAAAATGCTTACGGAGATGACTCCTTAGGCCCCTAGGCGGTGCTGGTTCGTCAATCAGATGTCTGTTGGGATGCCCAGGTTTCTGGGTATTCATCAGAAACTGTTTGGTCAGCATCTCATTTCTCTCCCTGATGTGGAGTATTCTCGCCTCATTATGCAGATGGTGTTCTGGGGACATAAGAAGGCAGCCCGTGGCGATTCTGAGAGCAGTATTTTGGCAGGCCTGTAGTTTCTTCCAGTGGGTGGTTTTTAGGCTTGGCGACCATATGGGTGACGCGTAGCACGTAATCGGCTGGCTAATTGCTTTGTATGTGGTCAAGAGCGTTTCTTTATCTTTTCCCCAGGTACTGCCAGCAAGGGATTTGAGGATTTTATTACGGCTCTGAATTCTTGGAACAATTGCGGTTGCGTGCGCACCAAAATGTAGATCCTGATCAAACGTCACACCCAAGATTTTGGGGTGTAGGACAGTTGGTAGCGTAGTGCTATCGACGTGGATGTTCAATATGGTCGACATTAGGGGCGTCCATGTTGTAAATAAGGTCGCGGAAGATTTAGTCGGTGACAATGACAGGTTTCGCGAGGCGAAAAAACTGGAGAGATCAGGGAGATAGCCGTTTATTTTATTGCATAGCTCATCGATCTTTGGGCCTGGGCCTGTGGCCATTATTGTGCAGTCATCGGCGTAGGAAACGATTGTGACTCCTTCCGGTGGTGAAGGTAGCTTAGATATGTAGAAATTAAACAAAAGCGGGGATAGGACACCACCCTGTGGCACCCCTTGTTTAATTCTCCTTTGTTTTGATGTTTCGTTTCTGAATTGCACCGATGCCTGCCGACCACCCAGATAATTTGCGGTCCACCTTTTAAGACATGGGGGAAGGGTAGACCCTTCCAGGTCTTGCAGTAACGAGCCATGGTTGACCGTATCAAAAGCTTTTGATAGGTCTAACGCTACGAGTACTGTTCTATGGTGGGGATATTGATTCAAACCGCAATTTATCTGGGTGCTAATGACATTTAGCGCGGAGGTAGTGCTATGGAGTTTTCTGAAGCCATGCTGATGAGGGGCTAGCTGCAAATGTGCTTGGAAATGAGGGAGCAAAATGGCTTCAAGCGTCTTTGCCACAGGCGATAGGAGAGATATCGGACGATATGACTCACCTACGTTAGCTGGTTTCCCAGGCTTTAGTAGCGGGACCACCTTGGCCATTTTCCATTTCTCGGGTATGACAAAGGTGGAAAGAGACAGGTTGAAGACATGCGCTAAATATTTGAAACCCTCTTTCCCTAGGTTTGTAAGCATCGGCATAGCTATGCCGTCTGGGCCCACTGCTTTGGATGGTTTAGCGCGACCAATGGCGTCCTCAACCTCTCTAGCGGTGATGGTAATTGGTGACGCGCTGAGTCTGTGTTTATGTGCACGTCTATTGGCTCTCCGTCTATCTTTGTCGACCGTATGATGCATTATATATTGTCGGCAGAAAGCGCTCTCGCATTTTTTCGCATCCGACAGCACCTTATCGCCAAAGGCGATGGAAACTTTGTCTTTGTGCTTAGCCGGATTCGATAGGGACTTTACGGTGGACCAAAGTTTACCTACACCGGTAGAGAGGTTACAACCTCTTAGGCGCTCTTCCCATTTCGCCCGCTTGTGTTCGTCCACAAGCAATCTGATGCGTTGGTTTATATCCCTTATTTGGGGGTCGCCTGGATCAAGCTGTCTTATAAGGTCGCGTTCCCTCGCTAAGCTCGCGGCCTCCGCCGGGAAGTGGGGCCGGATTTCGGGAATTCTCCTGGCGGGAATGAAATGTGCCGAGGCGGATTCAATGACCTTACAGAAGGCACGCTCCCCTTGGCGGGCATCAGTCGGGCTAGGGAGGGCAGCAAAGCTGCTGTCTGTTGCGGATTTATATTCTTCCCACTTTCCTTTTTTGAAGTTTATGAAAGTGCGTTTTTCGGTGACGATGAAGTCGGCGGTACGCTCGAACGAAATAAGTATGGGCAGGTGGTCGGATGCCAATGTTACCATCGGCTGCCAGTTGACGCAGTTTACGAGTTCTGCGCTCACGATTGAGATATCTGGCGAGCTATGACAGCTTCCTACCATACGTGTGGGGGCGTCTCCGTTTATTGTGCAGAACGTCGTTTCGTCTATTTGATCCGCCAACATCTCACCCCTACTGTCCGCCCGCAAGTTTGAATGCCATAGGTCGTGATGGGCATTGAAATCGCCTAAGATAATGCGATTGTTGCCAGTGAGTAAGGCCTCGATATTAGGGCGGTATCCACTGGGGCAACAGGTGACAGGAGGGATGTAGATGTTGATGATTTCTAGATTTGCATCGCCTGACCGGACAGATAGGCCTTGACGTTCTAAGACATTGTCACTGCGGTCGATGCCAGGATCAAATATATGATATTGCACAGAGTGGTGTATAATAAACGCGAGGCCGCCTCCATTTCCGCTCTCGCGGTCTTTCCTGTGGACATTATAACCAGAGCAGGTCTGCAATGCAGATCTTGCTGTGAGTTTAGTCTCTTGAATCGCAGCAATGCGGATGTTGTGCCGCTTCATGAAATCGACTATCTCCGTAATCTTCCCAGTTAGTCCATTACAGTTGAACTGCAGAATTCTGAAATGCATGAGGGGTGACGCCGCCACTCTAGGGGTAAGTGAGGGGTGACTACGTCTAGGTTATGGAAGGCCAGGACGCACTTGCTGTTGTGGCCTTGGGACTGGGCGCTCTTGGGCAAGCATTGGGGTACCCGGATGATTTGGGTTTGCGACCTGGCAACATGGCGCGATGAAACCCGTCGAGGGGTTGCCGTCGCGGAGACCAGAACATCTAGGAAAGTGGCACCACCCAAGGCAGGAGCTGCATTGAGCGGATGTCGCAAACCTATATATTCTGTGCTGGCAGACGGTGCAAACGGAGGCAGAGACTAAGAGTCTGTTTCCCTGACCTGCACGATTGCTGCCAGAAAAGAGGGGTGGAGAAGAAGACGGGGGCAGGGGCTGATGCTCAGCATTGCTGCCAGCTCTACTACGAAGGTAGTAGTTATGAGTGGTATCAGCTGTTTGAGTTGTTGGCGCCGTGGTGCGCGAGCAGCAGCGGGTACTTGTTGTGGCTTGCTGAGCAGCGAAGCTGCTGGAAGGTAGTGGGGATATGCTTAGGCGTAGACTACGGGACGCCCTTGGGCGTGAGCAGCAAGGAGCCACAAAAGATTTATAAAAGTTACGTGGACGTCGGGTTTTGGGATCAAGCCCAGAACAACCTGTCCGATGCAACCATCCCTTGCACGAGACACACTGAACAGAGTATGACCGTCCTAAAAAGATTCTTTTCTGGCAAATGCAGCAAAACCATTTCTCAGGACCGGGGTCAGGAGACGGACCCGGATTGGGTTCAGTTTCTTATCTGAACAATCGGTTGTATGAGATATATACTATGTATAAAACCGATCTCTATGATTTTTTCAGACAACGATATATGCTATATACGTAAGTATTCTGTGAAATTTGAAGCTTCTAGCTGTTAAAATGGGGCTAAAATTTGCAAAAATATATATATATATATATACTATATATATATACTATATATACCACCATATATAAACTATATATACCACCGCTCTTTATGATTTTTTCAGACAACAATATATGCTATATACGTAAGCATTCGTTGAAATTTGAAGCCTCTAGCTCTTAAAATAGGGCAGTAATTACGAAAAGTTCCTTATCTGAACAATCGGTTGTATGGGATATATACTATATATACGACCGATCTCATCAATTTTTTCAGGCAACAATACGTGCAATATACGAAAGTATATGGTGAAGTTTGAAGCTTCAATCTGTTAAATTGGGTAAGATATTACAAAAATCCTCTTTTTCTGAAAAATCGGTTGTATGGAGGATATATGCTATAGTGGTCCGATCCGGTCGGTTCCGACAAATGTCTAATCGGACACCCAAATACACCCGCTCACCAAATTTTATCAAGATATCTCAAAAATTGAGGGACTAGTTTGCATACAAACAGACAGACGGACAGACGGACATGGCTAAATCAACTCAGCTCTTCAACCTGATTATTTCGGTATACTTAATGGTGGGTCTATCTATTTTCCTTTAAGGACTTACAATTTTCGGTTTCGTGACGAAATTAATATACCATTTCATTTTCATGAAAGGTATAATACCGAATAGGAGATAATCTTTTCCAGACAAGGCCCGTATTGCGTGTTAGGATCAGTGACTAAAAACCATTTTCACTCAAGCGATAACTATGCAAATGTCAAACTATATCTAAAAATTATAACAATTTATGGATCTAACGAGTACTATTTGTCGCTAGTTCGCATATGCCATTAATTCGGTCCACCATTTCAGAGCTATTACAAGTACATTTTAGGATGCAATAGTAAATCGTAAACGCTTATCGAGGCGAATATATACATACATGCAACATATATGGCGAGTGGTATATGAGCGTTTATTCAAACATATTCTCAGGTAAGTATATACACATGTGCATAGTTTGCTACACTAATTATAGGTATAAATTAATAACGATACTCTACGGTTTCATCCTTAAGTCAATCCAATTTTGTTTTGTATCCAAAATTAATATATCCGCTATTTTGGATTAAGTCTACATATATATCAAAATGATCTGGGCGAAAAAAGAAATTAATTAGGCATGTCTGTGCGTCCGTCCGTCTGCCCGTGGACACAATAACTTGAATAAATTTTGAGGTATCTTAATGAAATTTGGGATGTAAGTTCCTGAGCACTCATCTCAGATCGCTGTTTAAAATGAACGAAATCGGACTATAACCACGCCCACCTTTTCCATATGGAAATTTCGAAAAACTGCGATAATTCTTTACCAAAGGCGAATAAAGCGATGGAACTTAATAGGTGGGTTGACCTTGTGACGCAGACTAGAAAATTAGTAAAATTTTGGACAATGGGCGTGGCACCGCCCACTTTTAAAAGAAAGTAATTTAAACGTTTTGCAAGCTGTAATTTGGCAGTCGGTGAAGATATCATGATGAAATTTGGCAGGAACGTTAATTCTATTACAATATGTGTTGCAAATAAAAATTAGCGAAATCGGAAAACGCACACGCCCACTTTTAAAAAAAATATTTTTGAAGTAAAATTTTAACAAAAAATTTAATATCTTAACAGTATATAAGTAAATTATGTCAACATTCAACTCCAGAAAATTTCAAAATGGGCGTGGCTCCGCCCTTTTTAATTTTATTTGTCTAGAATACTTTTAATGCCATAAGTCGAACAACAATTTACCAATCCTTGTGAAATTTGGTAAGGGCATAGCCTCATTGACGATAACTGTATTCTGTGAAAATGGGCGAAATAGGTTGAAGCCACGCCCACGAAATTCACACAGTGTTCTTCTCGACCACAAAACTCGGCGCTAACCAAAATATTGTCTTTGGTGAAAACGGGGCTCAGTTGAAAAAGCCTTACCATATGGTAAAAGTCTATAACAACTAATACGCGTCCTAAAACATTCGGCTTGATCTCAGTATTAACAATCCGAAGGCGGAAAACAAAAATTTTCAGTCGTTCAAAAGATATTAACGAAAAACAAGTAAGGGAGGCTAAGTTCGGGTTTAACCGAACATAACATACTCAGCTGAGAGCTTTGGAGACAAAATTGTTTTTTTCATGGATACATACAAATGATAATACTAAAATGTGGAGCAATGTGGTGCATTTGCTATCTTTCTTCAGCTATCAATTGAGCCGTTTATTTTGAAGGTGGCATAAGTCATTTCCAACTCATGGTCTTAAATGCATTGTTATTTTTGAACGAAAGCATATATAGATGGTTCTACAATTATAAAATAATAATAAGAATTGCATCTTTTGGATATTGAACTCTAAAAAACTGGAGGCGAGGAGAGATACAAACAAATTACCACTGAACCTAAACGACATGAAATGACTTATGCCACTTTCAAAATAAACGGCTCAATTGATAGCTGAAGAAAGATAGCAAATGCACCACATTGCTCCACATTTTAGTATTATCATTTGTATGTATCCATGAAAAAAACAATTTTGTCTCCAAAGCTCTCAGCTGAGTATGTTATGTTCGGTTAAACCCGAACTTAGCCTCCCTTACTTGTTTTTCGTTAATATCTTTTGAACGACTGAAAATTTTTGTTTTCCGCCTTCGGATTGTTAATACTGAGATCAAGCCGAATGTTTTAGGACGCGTATTAGTTGTTATAGACTTTTACCATATGGTAAGGCTTTTTCAACTGAGCCCCGTTTTCACCAAAGACAATATTTTGGTTAGCGCCGAGTTTTGTGGTCGAGAAGAACACTGTGTGAATTTCGTTACAAAATTCTGCAGGGATTTTTTTTTTAATTAGCAATTAAATATTTTGAGATTGTTTTGGGAAATTAATTGTTTATCCGAAAGTTAGCGTCCGAATGGGAACATTTTTTAGGTATAGATTCAAAAGGCATTCAAGTACAGGGTAAAATTATTTTTTTGCAAAAATTGTGTTTGTTGTTGGTTTGTAATAATTTTTCTATCAGCAATTGAATATTTAAACAATTTCTGCGCCTTGCAGACGGAAATTTTAAGGAACAGCTTATGCAAAAATCATTTGTGCGATAATCTACGAAAAAAATGCTTTAGATGCGACATAGTTTGAGCACATGGCTTTGTTTTGTTGTCAGTAAAGAAAAAAATAAAAATAGTTTTTAATAATTGTTTTGCTGGCATTGATATTAA